>NW_023601543.1:66037031-66438587 GCF_014898055.3 Talpa occidentalis | reverse complement strand
AAAGAAAGAAAGAAAGAAAACATGCCTCTCTATATAAAAAAAAAAAAAAAAAAAAAAAACAAAAATATAAACCAAATATTAAGAGTTCAAACTCTCCTGAAGTATTTAAGTGACAATTCAGAGCAATTCCATCTAAAATTATTCATCCATTCAATAAATGTATCTCAGCCATACCATTTTTAAAGTATCTGTTAGGGATTAAAAAAAGTAGATGAAGGCCTCCCCGATGGCGCAGCGGTTGAGCGCTGGGTTGCAAAGTTGCCTGCAGCCTCTGCAGCGCCGGTTTGAGGCCCTGGCCACCGGGCGAGGGTCCCACCTGGCGCGCAGACCTCACCTGCCGCCCGCTGCTCCCCTCGGCAGTGTGTTTCGTCAGTCTGCTTGTTCTGCTCTTCACTCTGACTCTGGTGAATTCTCTCACCCTCCCGCACTATTGACTGTACCCAGTGCTTTATAAATAAATAAATAAATCTTTAAAAAAAAAAAGTAGATGAATTAGGTCTCAATTTCTTTGTATGGTAATGAAGACTAGATAAAGCATGTCAATGAGTATTATATATACTTATATATACATATACTGTATATACACATATAAATATATATATACATACACATACATTACATATATTTAGTAACAAGTACTATGTCCACGAGAGAGATAGTTCCATGGGAATTCGCAGGCAGACAAACCATGAGAATTATGTGCACTGTTATGCCTTCTACAATAGAGTTCCTGAAGCTTGCTCTGTATGCTCATTCTGTTTATGATGTTGCTCATTTTTTTTCTACCTAACTTCTAGTTAACTTTTGAAATTCAACCCATATTGCTGTATGGATATTATAGCCTCCCCAAGGTGCATTTCCCAGTACTCTTTCCTTTACCTGGGGTAGTTGTATATCCTTTGAGCTCCTGGAGTACCATGTACCCACATTTTCCTACAGTCTAAGAGTCTTGTATATCTGTCTATCCATCAGAATTGGTCAACTAAACGACACAATGGTATCTTCTATTTCTGTAGATTGTCTTTAAACATATAATATCTGGAACATGTTGATGACTGAGGACTGGATGAGTACAATAACTATGTTATCCATGCAGAAGGATCTTGAAGATAAAGGAAAAGGGGGGAATTATATTAGGTAGAAGAAATATTATGAGCAAAACTCAGGCAGGACACTGAAACAAAGAGATAAGCAAATAGTGTAGTTGAACTTTGTTAAGGTTTTCTGGAGCCATGATTTAGGACAGATCTAGGAATTCCTGCAGATTGAGAAGATTTGGCTAAAGATGCATTGGAGGAGAGACTAGAGGGAACAGATAATGAACTAAGAAACTCTTCACTCAATAGTGATTTATTGAAACTTATTAGTTATCAAGTCCTAGGACCTGGAGACAGAGGCACATATATTGGTCTGTCTTTGAAATTTCACAGTCTGGGGCCTCCCCGGTGGCGCAGCAGTTGAGCGCTGGGTTGCGAAGCTGCCCACAGCCTCTGCAGCGCCGGTTCGATCCCTGGCTGCCGGCGAGGGTCCCACATGGCGCGCAGACCTCTCCTGCCGCCCGCTGCTCCCCTCAGCAGTGTACTTCATCAGTCTGCCTTTTCTGCTCTCCGCTCTGGCTCTGGTGAATTCTCTCACCCTCCCGTGCTTCTGACTGTACTCAGTGCTTGAATAAACAAACAAATAAATAAATACATCTTTAAAAAAAAAAAAAGAAATTTCACAGTCTGGTAGGAGAGATTGACCTGTAAGGAAGGAATAATGATCCTGGAAGATGGTGTGGAGGTTCTGTGAAAGGAGTTTTATATGCAAAGGAACAGAAGATTAAAATTTGGCAGTGGTTAGTAATTAACATTTACCAGGAGGGGAGAAATTTCCACTAACCAATTCAGAGACTGCAAAAAGATTGGTTGGTTAAGGAGGAAATATAATGATTTAATCATATTGAGTATTGTTTGGGGGGATTCCAGGCCAAAATAACAGCACAAGTTTATTGAACAAATTATGTTTCAGAAATCTCTCAATTTATTTTCTACAATTACAATCCCTAATGTAGCATATAGATTCACCAGTGTTAAACTAGACGACAGTCTCTATTTGGGAACACCAGGTATATAAATTTAGGAAAAGAAAAAGAGACACTCTAACTGTGAAGGAGGTAATGTAAAAAATTAACACTAAACACACAGAACCAGAAATCAATTTAGACCACATATTGACAAACAAATATCTGTGTGACTGTTGAGAATGAATCTACTTTAGAAATTTGTTCTAAGATGGTCCTACTTCCAGCCCGTGAACCTTGCTCTGTTGTGTTTCCAGAAAGCTACTGGAAGAAGGGTTCTGATATTTCCTTAAACAAAATAATTTTCTATCCCTCATGAGTATATTTTCAGTTGGAGGAAGAATTTCAGATGGTAAAAAGCAGTAGGGCAGGAATCCTCTCTCTTTTAAAGCAGATGAATGCATCTGTTACACCTTTCTGCTCACAAAGGCAAGGAATCAAGCAGAATCATTAAACTCCTGTACTTCTAGTTTTGGCCCCTATATCCAGCTGCAAACAAGTCTGCCAATCAGTGTCAGTTTTGTCAGGAAATTTTGTTACATGAATGCCTGGAATTTGGCCAGTGATAACATTCTTGCAGACTATTGAGAACCTGTCAGAAATAACACTATAGGAGTTTTTGTGGAGACGTGCAGTCTGTTTGCTATCCACGGCAGTGATCTAGAGAGGGAAGATTAGAACCTCTCCATATCCTATTACAGATTGGCCAAGTCAATGTGTGTGATAATTAAACCTATTATACTTGAAGACAGGCAAAAGAATAAGCAACGGAACTCAAGAAATCCATAGCCCTGATTAGATTGCCAATACAACCTCCCTTATCTTGAATGTCAGTTTCATTAATACACCTTTTGCCCATGGAAGTTGACTGAATTAGTCAAGGTAGGCTAGCTGTGCTCTAGAAAGAAACAGTCCCCAAATCTCAGTGTCTTGAAATAATGGTTCACTTGTAGATTCTGCTAAGGAACAATAGATACTCCAATTTTGAGTAAAATAGATACACTGAATTTGGTATGAAGGCAATTATCATAGAGATGGACATAAGAACATGGACTTGGAAAAGGGGAGCTGTTTCTCCATGCTCACCTCAGAACTTCTCTCTTGCCTTTCTTTTCTTTTTCCCCTCTCTTACAGGGATTTCCCATCCCTCAGATTTTATTAATTTGCCATTCATTTACAGCATTTTGGGGACATATTTTCACACAAACATTTGTGCACATGCTTTGCTTACCCTCCAACAAAACTGCCATACAAATGCCTAGCCCCTCCCTTCACAGACCCCATTTCATTAGTGCTTTTGTTGAACATTCCAAAAGATCTCAATGTTAGGGACCTAAGTAATTCTTGACATTATTGCATTCTGTTTGTTGAAATCAGATTTTCCTTTTCCACAAATGAGTTTAGCATAAGGAAAGAAAAGTCTCTAGTTTAAATTACAGAAGAACCTATGTTATTAAACAAAGATTTTTATATTAGATACCTGACATTTAGAATTAAAATTATAGTGGTTTTCTGAGGCTGGGCATAAATAGTAATTTAAATATGTATTTATTTAGGAAACTTGGTCTAGTTTTGTGACTTTTCTAACTACATTAAATTTTGAAAATACCATAAGATGGCCTGGAAAAAATGTTATGCTTTTAAATATTAAATCATTGGTATTTAAACTCATTTCTAATATAAGTTAAAAGGAGGAAGGATATAATTAAGCGAACCCATTATCTTTGAGAACTCTTGTAATCTAATATTCCCCAAGCCCATCTAGTTATTGGATTTTATCACATGTTAGAGGGATAAATTAACTGTAGATGCAGCATTAGAGATCACAGAAGTCCCTGAAGAAGGCAGGAATGAGATGTGCACAGCAAATTACAATCTACTTGACTGTAAGTGCAGAACTTCAGGAACTGGATTTCCAGTAGTGATAGCCTTAAACATTTCCCTCTTACCTTCTGGCAATCAATTTCCTAGCACATATCTAAGAGGATTTGTTCTCCTTTCATAAGAAGCATGGATAGAAACAAAGATTCAGGAACCTATGAGGGGTTGAAAAGAGAGAATGGTGTTTGGGGGCCACTGGCTAGAGAATAAGAGAAAACAAACAGAAGGGCTCTGTAGGAAGGCCACAGGACAGTGCTATGGGTATTTTCACTCTATCACATTCCTTAGGTCTTGCTCAGAACTAAGCTGTCAATGAAAACCTCTATAGTATAAGATACAAAGAAGAAATATATATATATATGCATTAAAAACAAAAAAAAAACAGTAATAACATATAGATACCTAACCATAAAGCCCCAAAATACATGAAGCTAACCTGACAAAATTGAAGGCAATAATAGGAAGTTCTACAAAGAAGGAAGGAAGCTCAAGAGACTATGGTGGAGGACTATGGGTGATTTGGTGATGGGTGTACTATGGTAGCAATACCTGATGGAGATATCCTGATATTGCCTCAATTAATATATATATATATATATTATATATATATATATAAATACAAACAGAGAAAGTTCTATAATACAGTTGGAGACTTTGGTACTGCACTTTCAGTGACTGTATAGAACAACTAGATTAATAAAGGGAAAAACATTTTAACAGCACTGTGAACCAACTAGACCTAACAGATATGTATAATGTAACAACAGCACTGTACACATCTATGAAGTGTGTGTAGTACACTACCTGAGATATATGTTGTGCAACAAAACAAGTCTTACTTGATAGGTCTAAAATGTTGCAGTCATACAAGGTAGTTTCTCCTAGTACATTGGGATGATACTGGATATCAACAATAGAATAAAAACTGAGAAAAGATCATGGACATGTGAAAACTCAATAATCGCTTCTTAAATAAGCAATGTATCAGTTTAGAAGCAATCACAAGTGAAATTAGAAAATAACTTGAGGTAAAGATGAATCAAAATAAAATACCTTTTCAGATCTGCCATATGCAATGGAACCTCCACCAAGATGCAGATTTTCATGGAAACCTTTAGGGGGAAGACTGTCATTCTCAAAGTTGAACCCTCAGATAAAATAGAAAATGTAAAGGCCAAGATTCAGGATAAGGAAGGAATTCCTCCTGGTCAGCAAAGACCAATCTTTGCTGGCAAGCAACTGGAAGATGGAAGTCCTTTTCTCTGACTACAACATTCAAAAGGAGTCCTCACTCTTCATTTTGTCTTGAGGCTGTTGGTGTTAAGAAAAGCAGTTTATTTTCTACTGCTTCAAAAGAAAATAAACATAAGAGGAAGAAGGTTAAGCTGGCTGCCCTGAAATATTATAAGGTGGATGAGAGTGACAAAATTAGTTGCCTTCATCCTGAGTGCCCATCAGCTGAATGTGGTACTGAAGTTTTGATGGTCAGCCACTTTGATAGACATTATTATGGCAAATGTTGTCTGACCTATTGTTTCAGTAAACCAGAAGACAATTGTGCATGGATTAACAAAAGACATTATCTAACAACAATGAAAACATATCAAAACCTGTTGGATGCAACAAAAGCAATGCTCGTGTGGAAGTAGATAGTGGTAAAGACTAACATCAAAAAGGAAAGAAAGTGTCCAACTTTATATATGAAGAGATTGGAAAGGAAGAGCAACTAAAACCCAAAGCCAGGGGCTTCCCTGGTGGTGCAGGGGTTAAAGACAGCACTATCAAGCTATGGCCAGCCACTGCAGCACTAGTTCGATCCCCGGCGGCCTGGGAGCAACCCACATAGTGCAGCAGACCTCTCCTTTCTCGCCCACTGCTCCCATTAGCAGTGTATTTCAGAAGATCTGCCTGTTCTGCTCCCCTATTTCTCTGGTGAATCCTCTCACCCCCAACACCGCTGGCTTACACCCCAGTTCTTGTATGCATAAATAAATAAATCTTAAAACATAGCAGAAGGAAGGAAATGCTAAAGGTTAGAATGAGGATAAATGAAAAAGTTGTACAGTAAACAAAACTAAATGTTACTCCTTTAAATATCAACAAAATTGTGAAATCTTTAGCTAGAGTGACTAAAAAAAAGAGATAACATTTAAATTATTAAAATCAGAAATGAGGGCCTCCCCAGTGGCACAGCGGTTGAGCGCTGAGCGGCAAAGCTGCCCGCAGCCTCTGCAGCACTGGTTCAATCCCCAGCCGGTGAGGGTCTCACATGGCATGACAGACCGCTCCTGCAGTGCCCGCTGCTCCCCTCAGCAGTGTATTTTGTCAGTCTGACTGTTCTGTTCCCCGCTCTGGCTCTGGTGAATTCTCTCATCCCACCGCACTTCTGACTGACAGTGCTTGTATAAATAAATAAATCTTTAAAATCAGAAATGAGATAGAATAAGTAATTCAAACCTTCCAGTAAAGAAAAGCAAAGACCGTGTGGCTCCACTGGTGAGTTATACCAAACAGCTTTATAATGTATACTACTGTTTCCTGAACATATTTTTTAAAAAATACAAGAGGAAGGAACACTAACTAGTTTGTACCATAACACTGTCTTTATCTTGGTATCAGAACCAATTAAAGTTATCATTAGACAGAAAACTACAAAATTATATATCATATAAATATAGATAGAAAATCTTCAACAATGTAATGGCAGTACTAACAGCATATTAAAAGGATTATACAACATGACTAAGTGGAACTTACCCATTAAATCAAGAGCAATTTAAGACATACAATCAATTTATCATATTAATAGAATTAAGGTGAAAAAACACACAATCATCTCAATTGATGCAGACAAAATCCAATAATATCCTTTCATGATAAAAAACACTCAACAGTCTAGGAAACCCACAGCTAATATTATTGCTGATAGTGAACTACCAAAAGATTTCTTCCTAAGAGCAGGGAAAAAATAAAGATGCCTACTTTTGCCACTTCTGTTTAACATGGTATTGGTAGTTCTAGCTAGCTAGAGGAAATAGGTAATAAAATAATAAAAAGGCATTGAAATTGGAAAGGAGAAAGTAAAACTGTTTCTACTTGCTATTGACCTGATTATATATAGAGAAAAATCTGCAAAGATTCCCCCAAAGAACTATTTCAATCATTAAATGAAATCAGGAAAAAAGCAAGATATAAAATGAACACTCAAAATGGTTTTACTGCTATACATGTACAATGAATAGTCAAGAATAAATTAAGAAAGCAGTTTCATTTATAATAGCATAATGAAAAATAAAATACGTGGGCCTTCCTGGTGGCGCAAGGACTTAAGACGCAACCTATGAAGCTGTCCGCAGCCTCTGCAGCATGAGTTCAATCCCCCGGCCACCAGGGAGCAACCCACATGGCGCAGCAGACCTCTCCTGACTTGCCTGCTCCTCCCCTCAGTAGTGTACTTAGGTCAATCTGCCTGTTCTGTTCCCCACTCTGTCTCTGGTGAATCCTCTCACCCCCGACACCTCTGAGCTGTATCCCAGCTCTTGTATGCATAAATAAATAAATCTTTAAAGAAAAAGAAAATGCTTAAGAATAATTTTTTTAAGAATAAATTTTTAACCAAGGTAGTAAAAGATTTACACACTGAAAACTACAACACTTTGCTGAAAGACATTTTAAAGACATCCATGTTTTTGGGTCAGTTTCCTAAGTCTTTAAGTTAAGAGAGGAAGTCAGCGTTGTAATCACCATCTATTAAGCTTAATAAATTATTCTTGTGACTATGAATAGTGCTGTTAGTCAATGAATCAAGACCAAAGACCATTCTTTTAAAGATTTATTTCTATTTATGCATACAAGAACCGGGGTCTAGGCCAGAGGGGCTGGTGGAAGAGGGGTGAGAGGATTCACCAGACAGAGTGGGATGCAGAACAGGCAGATCTACTGAAATATACTGCTGAGGGGAGCAGCGGGAGACAGGAGAGGTCTGCTGTGCCATGTGGGTCAGCTCCCTGGTCGGGGATTGAATTTATGCCACAGTGGCTGGCAATATCTTGATAGCACAGAGACTTTAACCCCTGCGCCACCAGGGAGTCCCAAGACCAAAGAACATTCAGTATTAGAAAGTAGAGATACTTCCTTTGAAGCACTCTAGATATCTAATCATAATCAAGTAGCTGGTTCATACTGGAACTAACACAGGTTTCTCTTGTTAAAATATCCATATTCTTTTATAATAAGAGATTATTCCTTTTTTAAAATGTATGTATCAAATTATTAAAAATAACTACAGCTGGTTTGGTGTTTATTTTGAGGAGAAAACTGTGTTAGTCACCTCCATTTTACAGATGAGGAAAGAGATTTTAAGGGGCTCAAGTATTTAAATGATCAATATCTAGCTGTTTGGTCTGATGTTAGAGTTGAATTACATCTGTGTGGTTCAAAGCCCTTGTTCATTTCATGATACCTGTGTCTTTCATGAATTTTATATTGTGTACTACCATCACTGGTATTTTCATCTCTGCATGCAATATACACTATTATATATTGAATATTTTTAAATGAACTATGAAGCTTCTTGCTTTGGATAGGTTTAGACTATGTATCATGGAAGTCCCAAAAGTGAAATCACCAGTTTGATGGACTAGTTCTATTATTGCTAATACACAGTCAAATATACAAATAACTTTAAAAAAGAAAATTTAAAAGACATCCATGTTCATGTAGGAAAACACTTGATATCATTAAGATGACAATACTTCCCCAAGTGATTTACACTTTCAGTGCAATGCCCACAAAATTCTGGGGTTTTCTGAAGTGGAAGACTGATTCTAAAATGTATGAAGAGTTTCAGGGGCCACAGATAGCCAAACAATCTTGAAAAAGAAGCTTCAGCAATAATGTGGAACAAAAAGACTGAGAATAACTCTGAAAAGGGTAGGAGAATCAGTTCGGTTTTGCCTGCATTATCCTATCCTCTGGGCCAGCCCTGATCAGTGCAAATAGGGAACTTCCCCAGCCTTTCAGGGCACTGCATGAAAAACTTGTTGTGTTTCACCCCAACCAGAGACTGGCAAATTCGAGAGGCCTGGAGATGGCTTGGGACAAGGAAGAAGGGCAGAGTCTACCAGTAACAGCCATACAGAGGGGGTGACTGTGGTTTTCAGTGGTCTGCTTTGTAGAAGACCTGGTAGCCTCTACCACCAAGGACCTCAACAGACATTGCAGATGCTGCAGACCCTTCCTAGCTTTCATCTTGGAGTATGTCATTCTGAACCCTAGCAAACTGTCCTGTGCAGCACCCAAACAGCTTTTGCCTCTAAGGAAAAAATGGCCAAAATAGCCATGGCGGACCCCCTGCATATTTCACATTTCACCATTGAGATTTCACCCCTTGCTCTTCCCAGCTTCTGCAGCTGCTCCCTTCCTGCAAGATGCCAATGTGGACTTCACTTGACTACCCCCAGTCATCAGCTTCTGCTGCCATATACACACCTATCGCTAACTCCTGTAGCTACATGATTACACACCAAATTAAGACTCATGGCCGCTATGGGCCTAGATCCTGCCCTGACTCCTATAACATGCCAAAAGGTCGTCAGTGCAGCTGTGCAGCTGCACACCAGCAACCAACCCCTGGTGTCAGCCTTCACTGCTGAGGGCTGACATTTGGCTGGCCACTGCAGGTACATGGGTACCCTTGCAGGGTGACAGCTGAGGCCCCCACAGATGCTCATGGGCCTGGATACAGCCATGATATATGTCACTGGCCTGTATGACTGCATGTATGACTGCATGAGAGTAGAACCTTAATGTTCTCACCATAACAACAAAATGGTAATTGTGTGAGGTCAAGAATGTATAGACTAGCCTTGTTAACATTGTGCAATAGCTACACATATCAAATCATCACATGTATGCCTTAAGCTTACACAATGTTATATGTTAATTATATCTCAGTAAAGCTGGAAAAAAATAATTTTGAGGACCAGTGATCTAGCTCAGTGTTTCTAATGTACTGACAGTACCACCTTGGGAATCTTGTTAAAATGCAGATGTGCAGATTCTGACTCAGTAGATCTGGAGTGAAGACTGAGATTCTGCATCCCCAAGCTCTCAGGAAGTGCCGATGCTATTGGTCCTAGACCACACTTGACATGGCAGGATGCCAGCCAGCCTCCCTGTCACAGGGGTTGGATCAGAATTGTGAATGCTCTGATCTGGAAAATTGAAAATAGAAAAATAATCACTTATCCCTGTGTTGTGCAGGCAAGGAGGTGAGGAGAAAGAATCTAGGTCAAGTGTTGGGTAGTTTATGAGCCCTGGTTAAAATTGAAAAGTGGTGAAGAAGGGACAGGAGAATTCCAAAGGAGTCTAATTAGAGACATAAGACACAGGAGGCAGAGAGAAGAATGGATTGGAGAGTCAGAATAATGGGGGGAAGAACACTGACAACACCAGTACACCTGGCATTTCTGGTCTGAGTTTCATTGGGTGCACACATTGCCAAATGCTAGTTTTGCTGTATTCCTAAGCAGTTAAGTCCTCATTTTTTTTTTTTTTGAAGACATGGCTTCTACCTGTGCACAACCTACCAACTCTTGCCTGTTTTCTCCACACTGACTCCCTTATTTAGGAACTTTTCTTTTGAAGAGCGTCCAAACTGAGAGTAAAAATATTGCAGAGGTTCGAAAAACTAGAATTCAAACAAAAATGCCACCCTACATAATGATATATTTAATTATCTTTAGTTTACTGGAGCTAGTGTAATTTCCAGTGTTTTCCTTGTCAAAGACTTTTCACCTGTTATTTTGTTTGTTTAGTTAATACAGATGTTTTGGGGAGGATTAGGGTGTTGGTCATTTCTAGTGGTATTTTGGGGGTAAATTTGTTTTTTTTTATTTTTATGATTTTTTAAAATTTCATATATTTTACATCATTTTTCATTTTTGCACAATGTATACATTTTCATCTTGGTTATAGTCCCCATACAATTCCCACGCCCCTTGTTTTGATCCTACTCCCTCCTCCCCCATCAAATATTTGGGGTAAATTTGAAGCATCCGTTAGCATATGTTTCCACTGCTGGACTTCAGTGTCCAGGAGGCAATGACCATGTTCTGTTAAGATCTCTTACAAATAACAGAGCATCTCAAATAACAGAGTATACTTTACTCCCTACTTCTAAATAAATATGTTGAGACAAACTTTTAAGTGAAGTATTTTGCAGCTACCATAATCATTAGGTGCTAATGGATCTGTGTGTATGGTTCAATGATATGACCAAAAAAAAAAAAAAAACTGAAAACAAATGAAAAATAGTATATTTTAGCCTACTGACTGGTTGAGAGGAAAAAATACTTTCATTTATAAATTTTAAAATATATTACAATGGTTCCATTTATACAAAACCGCAGGTTGTTTTCACAAGGAACTTACCCTCTTATAAGATGAGAAATAAATTTTGTTGGCTACCCCACCTATATGGTTGCTACAAAATGAAAGTCTTTACAAAAGTGTCAAGCCAAGGCTATCATTTACTGTCTAAAATCTGTGTTCTCTTTACTTTAAGCAATAATTTTCCCAATAGTATTTTTTTATTCGGTGTCATCCCTATTATTTCTGTCTCTACGTTGGGGATCAGATTTCTAGTGGTTTCATGATAGTAAAAAATAAATGAATTATGAAGATTATTTAAATGAATGTTAAACCTTATTAAAGTAGTTGAGTTATTTGTATTTTCCTCCCACTGGAGCAATAAAAATATCATTTAGTCAAATTATTTTCACTTTTCTATCAGTTTCTGGATTTCTTATACCTGAAAAATCTTTAGAGCATTATTACCCTCTAAGGATTTTAGAAGCCAAGTGTTTGACCTTAGGTGGGAAAGATGGATTTATCATTGTCTTATGCAGTCACATGAATCCTCTTCTACACACAAGAGGTTTTGAAGGAAAAAAGTGAACGATGGGATAATCAATAGAATAACCATTCCCATTAAAGTAATTAAATCTTTGAACTTCCTTTTTTTTTTCATTTCTGATTATAGGCTTTTCTCCCTCTACCTGTCTGTACTTCCCCTGATGTGCGTTCTTGTCACAAAATGCTCACTTTTACCCATTAACTGAAAAAATTATCAAAGATTTCTTTCTTAGCATTTCAATCATACTGATTTGAGGACTACCTTAGAAGTTCCCAATTAATGCTGGTTCTTTTGAACCTTGTTCTCACTCGATATTACCCTTCAAGTGGAAGTTTTCTGTCCTTGTTGAGGCTACCCAGGATATTTTTCATAATCTGTGGCCCTGCAGGTTCTCTAATGTTGTTAAATGCTATTTACATCACAGAAATGGTGTTAATTTCTTCCCTGACACTTCACTCTAGTCTGTGAAAATCAAGTACTCCTAATGCTTCCCTTAATGTTTTCCTTGACAGATGGCTCGGATCTTTGAATGACTGAGAATTAACAATTTTCTTCATACGAACTCCCTGACTTACAATAAATAGCTTCCCATTTTATAGGAAACATAACCTTTTCTTTTTGAATATATTAAGAGCAGCTGCAATAATATAAACTCACAGGGAAGGGTTTTTGAATAATTTTACATATGATTCTTTTAGTATTTATAGTCACACCAAAATAATTCAAAAACAAAAAGTCGTTTTCTGTCCAGTTTTAGGAGAAATGGCCAATATTGGCATTGGGAAATATTTATGAGATTTAAAAAAGGATTCACATTCTGGTATAGAATTCTAAATTAAATCCACTAACATATTTTAAAGTGTATGTAGGTTTATATTTTTGGTTTTGGACAGAAGATAGGTGGGTGGAGATATGTAGGAGCTGAATGGCACAGGGAACATGCTTATTATTCATTTTGGTTCTGTGGAGAAAGATTACTGAAGGAGTTGGGCTATAGCCAGAAGGATTAGCAGCAATTCTTTGTGATGAGGATGCAGTGATTCATGGGAACTCATGTTCTTAGGGCTATACTGTGAAAGAGAATGCAATTTCAACAATATTAGAGAAGATCACCACTTAGCATGGATTTGTGGTGAAGTGGCACCTTTCTTAGAAGGAACCTATTGATCTTTATTGATGAATAAATGACTAATTTAAATACCCACTGCATTTTGTCTGATTATAGCTACATCCATTCTTGGCTATCCCAGAGAAACAATTCTCTTTTTAAAACAACTTTATTGAGATATAAATGAGATACCAGAACTGCACACATTTAATATGTACAATTTCAGTTATTCTTAAATAGCTAGTCTCTTCTTGTCCTCACACGCAGGCTGTTATACATGGCTGTGTGGTGTGGCATTCCCCACTCTGTACCAGGATTAGGACCCAGAGTGGAGAGTCCCTTAGGAATGCAGTCAGATAGGGAAGCAACTCCCATCATGCAGTGCATGTTCATGGGGTATCTGGTGCTAAACCATTCATAGATAACCTGCTTCTCTTCTCGGTTTGGTTTTTGAATCTAACATAGCAGCTCCCTCACCATGGTACATATACTGATCCATTGTCACATATGTTTTCAATATGTACAATTCTGCCGTTAAAAAGGAGTGCAGTACTGAAATGTACATATATAGGCAGATCTCTGAAATATTATCCTGAATGAAAGAAGTCAGACAGAAAAGATCACATACTGTATAATCCATATGTATGAAATATCT
The DNA here is from genome assembly GCF_014898055.3 of Talpa occidentalis. NCBI lineage: Eukaryota > Metazoa > Chordata > Mammalia > Eulipotyphla > Talpidae > Talpa > Talpa occidentalis. Next base: position 66,424,963 of record NW_023601543.1, on the reverse strand, counting down.
AAAAACAGAAAGCCTACTGGCAGTTGCCTAATGAGGCTAATAAGAAAAATATTGGAATAACTTCTGCATGAAATAATAAGCGGTGGTCTTGAAAATTGTCGTTTTCTATAGGAAAGTAGTACTATTTTTCTTATACCACTGAGAAGTAAGATTAAAAGCCTAAAGTGCTACATAGGTGGGATAAGAAATAACTCTATAAATTGGCTTCATAAGGCTGATGTTTCACAGCCTAAGATTTGGAAAATACTTAGGACAATACCGGACTTGCAAGACTGCCGCCTAGTGTCATAATTCAATTTAGAAAATGAATGAATATCACCTAGTTCTTCATACAGTTACCTCTCAGACAATTGGATGCCTCGGCAAAATCAAGTTCATCATAGTTTACAGAGGAAGACATATAGTAACTAACCTGTTAGATCAGGGAGAACTGATAGATGAAGACATTGTGATAATAGCATCAATCTGTGATAGCAAAACAACATAGCACTAGTATTTTGGACATTGTATCTTGACATGTATCTTGACGTCGTATCTAGTGTATCATACATGATCTGAGTGTTGGGGGTGGGGGTTCTCTGATTGTTTTCATTGCTCAAAGAACATTTGACTGTTAACATTGAGCAAGACAGCACTGTCCAGAAGATCTTCATCCCTGGAGACTTGCTTTATTTACCTTTCGGGGTTAAAGAACAAAACAGATGGAGATAGTATATGTTTTATATGCAGGTATTTGAAATTAATAAAATTTCCTAGTCTGTGGTCATCTTAATGACTATTTCCATTTTTCCAATCAACAGTCTGATTTGCTTGCTGTGCAATTCTCTATTATAATTATTCTAGAATTATGAAAGAAATACCAGATATAAGATGTGAGCATTTCCCTAATCAGAGTAGAAAACTGAAATTTTAATAAGCCTATTTAAAATGCTCTAGGGTCTTTAATAAAAACGCTGATATAACACAGAATATAGTATTAAACATATGTACACACTAAATGTCCCCTAATGTTGTATAAATACTAGATCTTAACAGAGCCTAGTTTATATTCCGTATTATTAAAATCCCATTTTTCCCACTCCATAAATTATTTTACAGGCAATTTTTACCAGCAAATGATAGTAAAGTGCTATTATCTTTCTCCTCTTTAAATACATTTCAAAATTTAACACAGTGGGAAATTTCTGCTCTGTAGGAAATTATATATAGCTGTGCTAGGCAAATGAATTTGAGTTGTCTTTCAAATAGAACATGTTAATTTGTTTCCAGTTTTATTGATGTATAATTGGCAAATAAAAATTATATATAAGGTATACAGATAGTTTTTGAAATAATCACCATAATCAGACTAATTAACATATAATCACCTTGCTTAGTTACCATTTGTGTGTGTGTGTGTGTGTGTGTGTGTGTGTGTGTAAGAGCAATGATGATTTACCACTTAGAGGATTTCAGGTATGCAATACAACCACCATTCTACATTGTTTCTATACTTCATTGTTTTTCAGTCCACATAAAAGTGAGATCATACAGTATTTGTTTTTCTGTGTTTGGCTTACTACAATTAGTATAATGTTCTCCAATTTAATTCATGTTGTTGCAAATGGCAGAAATTCCTTGTTTTTTTTTTTTTAATTTTCAATGGAAAGCAACTTTAATAGAATTAATGTGCAGTAGAAAGAAGAGAACATAATAGTTTACAATCAAACACCCAAAGTTACCTATCCCCTCATGGCTAAATGCCCAGCCAATCAGGCTTGGCCTAAAGCAGGGCCGCCGAGGCCCAAAAGCTTGCCACAAGATTTAATGCACCTTCTGGTGGTGAACTATAAGAAAGGGGCAAAAGGCAAGTTTGGATGGAAAGGAGCAAAATTAAAATGCAAATCAAGATAAAGGCTGCCATTGTCAGCCTCCCCACAGGTCTCTCACCCACGTCTCTGTCTCTTTCAAGTGTCTTCCATGTCCCCCAAGTCCCTGTACAAGCCCCAAATCCAGGAAACAAGTGTTGCTCCTTCGTCACATGTCTCTGTTCCATGTTCCTCCTCAAGTCTTCTCCCAGCCTTCTCAAGTCCTTTTTAGCTTCCCCTCTCTACTCAGCTCCACCCTTCCTGAGGTAGGTTAGGGAACCCGGAACCTCCCCTTTCTATGGGGATTACACTGTTACAATCCCCCCCTTTTTATTTTCTTCCAGCCATTTCTATAGTGGCGAAGATCTAGAGATAGTCTTTTGCAGGGTTCCAGTGCATTCTAGAAGAACAACAGTCACCAGGCATTCTCCATGGATGTCCAGTGTGGCAAAGTCCTTCCTCCACTTCTGAAAAATAATTCATCAGTCCAAGCCAAAAGGAAAAAAAATCTAGAGGCTTTGTTCAAACAAAGCAGCAAACAGAATATCAGAAAATTCCCAGCAAGAAAAATCTTAAAACGGGGCCAACTTGTTTAAAATCAATTTCTCTCCACCTTGATCCCAATTCTAATAGTAGAGCAAAATAATTTTACAAACTAAGTCCACTTCCAATCAGTTTGTTCTATTTTTGCATAAACTCACAAGGCAGAATAAGCAAGCAACAATTTAGTAGTCTTTGTTGGAATAGTCCATATGGGTTTGGAGTGGGCTGTTAACATCTGGTCTGTACAGGCTTCAGGATTAAGTCCACAGCCTTAGCAGACTCCACTCTTTCTTCTTCTCCATGTTCCAGGGCTAACAGTCTCAGGGTTGTCCAGTCCTGCCACTGGAGGCAAGCTCCCCCACCTTCATTGGAGGTCTCTGGAACCCTACAAGCAAAGTGGCAGGTTTTCTTCTTCTTGGCTCAGCTCAAATTCAACTCCTGGAATAATTTCAATCAAAGCCACAAAATGAAACATGTTTCCAATTCTTTAGTTTGAGGAGATGAAATTCCATATTGAAATTATGTAAAAGTAAGCCCACTGCCATGAGTGATAAGAATTATTACCATTTTTTTCATATTATGGTGAAATCAAGGAGAGAGAAAACACAAACGCAAGTTAGTTCTGCTTACAAGAATGTAACATGCTGCAAATTCTGGTCAGTCAAAATAAATTTTTTCTTGAGTCAAAACAAAACAATATAGTGGAAAAAATAGCATTATTTCAAACAAAACTTATGAAAAACCATGTTCTCCAATAATCTCTTGAGTTCCATTTAGAAATTTGCATTCTTAAGTTCCATCCATTAGCGTGACTTGAGGTCTTTTTCCCATTAATTTTTTCAGAAACATGTTCTGCAGACCTCAAGCCACTGAAATAACCAACAATATTGTAGGACCACAATAATCAAAACTGACAATTTACATATCAGCACTTAAAGTTTTCGTATATATTTGCGACCGTCAGTGTGCCATAGTGCCCATAATCAAAAATGCTGTATTTATGCTTTTAAAAATATAAGAGAGTAAATTTTATGTTAAATTGTTCTTACCACACACAAAATAAAAGAGAGATAAAGAAACTTGAGATGGATATGTCTAGTACATTGAGGGTGGTGGTGCTTGCATATATTCAAATTAATTAAATAGAGTACGTTAAAATATATGCAGTTTTTGCATATTAATTATACTTCAGTAAAGCTATTTTTTTCAATTTAGCTTGGTGAAATTCTAAACTCTTCTACCTTTCTGTTTATGTGGGAAATGTACAAATTTCTGTCTGAAGGTAGAGTTAGCAAAGGAGATGTGAGAAAATATTTGAGTGACAACATAGAGGTTGCAAATAATTCTGCTTACTGTTCTCTTTTTATTTTTTTCTTCTATATTTTTCCATAGGAAAAATGAGAGAAGTAGGCTATCTCTGCAGGAAAAGCATGACATTGTCACCACATGTTCAGCAATAAAAAGGTATGTCTTATTTCAAAAAAATATTTGAAACATGGAAAAATGTTGGGTGTGCCAGGCTAAGGCTCCGCCGTCATTTTGCTCATATTCAAAATAAGTAGCCAGGCTTTTGTTCAGAAATCCTCTACCCTAATGCTATTGGATATGCTTTAGAAGTAGATGAAATTCATGAGGTGAATTACCATGGCAAACTCTGAATTTTTCACCCCTGTCTCTGCTTAAATTCTGCCCAGAATCCACTGTGCTAAAAACTTGGGCTTGCTGAAATTACATGCTAAAGGACAAGAAAGCTCTATTGGAGAAATCAAGTATGTAACAATCACAAGCAGTGTGGCACAAGTGTGACAATAAGGGCACCCTGTGTGTAGAGTAATCATATCCATTAAGGAGGGAAAATAAGGAAAGCTCTTCATTTATGAGCCAAACCTATTTCCCGAGGAGCAAATATGTTGACTAATATTAGGATTTTAAAATGAAAGCAACTTGGCTCCTTTTTATTTTGTGCTAGTAGAAAATTAATAGGGAGGGGAAGGAGTTTCTGGAAGTTTTTAAAAGATCGTTGTCTATGGTGGGGAGTGTTTTGTGCTTGACATTTTATGTTTCCAAGAAATCCGTCATTTTGCAGTGGGATCTCATTCCCGTCCTCATCCTCACGGTTGTGTGTTCATGCTGATGCCAAAGTGTGGCCAGGCCAAACCTTGTCTCTTGGATTTACTGCCATTTTATTCCAGCTATTTGGAAATATGTTCCTGTTGCTGCAGTGATGTCAAGATGAGTTGGGAATGTTGATTTTTTTTTCAGTGTGTATTCTTTCAAATCGGCCTTTTCTTTGGCAGTCTATTTCAGTTAGTGCAGCAAGAACGAATTGTATTATCCAAACAGAGGGAAATAAAATCACAGCTGGGTGTTATCTCAGCAGCAGGCGTCTAGTAGTGAGCACCCCCATATCATCTGGCTGATTGTTCCCTAAATTGCCCCAATGCCGAGAAACTTCTGTCACCAGATATCACCATGAATTGGAATGAGAAGACTTCTGTGATCTTAGAGATACTTCGTCTCCACACGGCCCTTGGAGGCTCCTTCCTGGACTTAAGTTGCTCAGAGTTCGAGTTGGTGACAAGCTTTCCTTTGTTCCCCTCTCTGAGGAAATAGTGACGTGCTCCTCCCTCCCTCCCCGCAGTGAGAAACAGGTGCGCTGTGTGTTCTTGGCTCTCACCAGTCAGGCGCCTGTGCAGCGTCGTAGCTGCAGGCAGGTCGTGCTGTGTGTGCTGAAAACAATCGGTGATAGAACATCTTGGGTCTGACTTCGGAGCCAGCTCGGCAGTGCAGTGGAAAGCCCAGCGAAAATCTGGGAGTAGGCATGGCAGAAAGAAGGGCAATCCCATCTTGCTGGGGTGGCAAGCCCGCTGGAATAACTGCTATTTTCTATTTTCGTAATGTCACCCACCCTCGCTGTGGCATATCTTGCTCTGCCACTTGTGCTTCTGTTCAGCATGTGTGATGCTCTTGGTCTGCTCCTGCAAGAGAAAGTGTTTGCCATTTCGTCAGGCTCACATTGCTCATGAGTTGGATTTATGGAAGGGAAAACATGATTTTAGCACTGCGACTTTATGCAGCTGTCTTACCACATTTCACTCATTAGCGTAAGATGAAAGATGTTTATTGGCATAAAGAGAATCTCTCTGTGCCTTTCTCAAAATAATACAGGTTTTCATTTTTGTTATAAAGTCATTCTCTGTAGAAGTCTCTGTCCACAGAGAGTAGTAGATGGTGGGGATTTAGAAGAGGAAGCCAGGGATTTCTCAAAGATGTAGAGCTAAAGGGCTTCTTTGCACTGCTTCTATTTACCCACATAATTTCCAAACTCCAATCCTGACCCACAGTCCACTTATGCCCCAGGGCCCATAATGAAGAATAGATTATGTGGAAAAGTACTTGTTTCCTATATGTTTGGATTAGGAGACCATGAGGCTGTATTATTTAAAATTCATTGTTTCCTCTCTGACCTCCCAGCTCTAGATCCATCCCATCAAGAGGGAAGTCCACCACAGCAGAGGTCTCCCCTGCTCCACCCACCACTGAAAGTGGCTGCCAATCACCCACTGGGCCCAGCCTTCCCAGACTCTTTGAACTCTCCAAACCCTAACAGCCTTCACTTGCTCCTCTTTCTCCTCTCTTTTTCTCTCTCTCTCTTACCCTCTCCTTCAGTCTGACATCCTGTCAAGTATTCAACGTTTCATTCATCATTGGTTGATTCCACATTTTTTTTTCATGACATTTAGCTCACTTGGAACTATTGTCTTTTGCCGGTTGCATATAATTCCCTGTGTAAACCTCTTTTCTTATCCAGATTTCCTACAAATGCCAAGGTACAGCTCAAGATTGACATTTTATTTCTTTGAATGCTTTAATGCCTATATGACTAATCTAGTTTCCATGAAGGATTGTTTCTGTGAATTCTGTACCACACTATTTAGTACTTTGTGATTGAATAGCATAATCTTCTAGTATTGCCTAAACATTTCATAGACACACATACACAGCAACACATAGACTTAATCTTATCCCCTAATCTGATATCCTACACTTCGTATTTCAATAAATATCTATTACTCTTTTGCCATGGGTCAAATACTGTGCTAAGAATTATAGATGATAATAAAACATAAAATATATGGTCTCTGCTTTCAAGGAGACCACAATGCTGTCAGTAAACTTTAGGTACATGAATAAATAACAGGAGGAAGATAATTCTGTATAGTGATGATTACATTGAAAAGCATATAGACATGGGTCTTAAAAACTTAAAAACTCAAAGACAAATAACAGAGAATATGTCCCTAACACAAAATGAAAATACAAAGAATTCCAACTAGATGAATAGTCTCAGCAAAAGTAGTTTATTTTATTTTTTAATTTTATATATTTTTTACATAATTTTTCATTTTTGCACAATGTATGCATTTTCATCTTGGTTATAGTTCCCATACAATTCTCACCACTCTTGTTTTGATCCTAAATTAAAGAGCTTCTGTACAGCAAAAGAGACAGTAACCAAAACAAAGAAACACCCCACGGATTGGGAGAAAATTTTTGCACACAACACCAATGATAAAGGACTGATCACAAAAATCTACAAAGAGCTAATGAGATTCAACAAAAACAAAGTAAGCAACCCAGTCAAAGAGCTAAAAAGACACTTCTCCAAAGAGGAAATGCAAATGGCCAGCAGGCATATGAAAAAATGTACAACATCACTTGTAATCAGGGAAATGCAAATCAAAACTGCACTGAGATACCATCTTACACCAGTGAGAATGGCACATATCAGCAAAAGTAGTTGTTTGTTTTTTTTAAAGATAGATTTATTTATTTATTTATTTATTTATTTATTTATTTATTTATTTATTTGTTTGTTTGTTTGTTTGTTTGTTTATTTATTTATACAAGAACCAGAGTACAGGCCAGATGCGAGGGAGGATGAGAGGATTCATCAAAGACAGAGCGGGGAACAGAACAGGCAGACTGACAAAATACACTGCTGAGGGGAGCAGCGGGCGCGACAGGAGAGGTCTGCAGCGCCATGTGGGACCCTTGCCGGCCGGCCAGGATCAAACTGGTGCTGCAGAAGCTGCGGACAGATTCACAGTGTGGCGCTCCACTGCCTGTGCCTCCAGGGGAGGCCCAAGCAGCAAAAGTAGTTTTGACAAATTCTTCTACAGTATAAAAATGTTGACATTTATTAGATTTGATGTTGATAAGATCTTATACTATTTTTCAGTTCTAAGCTTTGAACGTGTGGAAATATATCCCCATATGCTGGCCCCTCTAATCATCACAATTGTACTCTTAAAACTGAAACTGTGGAAAGATAGACAATTACTAGAAATTCTCCAGTGCTCAAAATACCATGAAATGTAAGGGCCGCTGGCTTGAAATTGAGAGGCCTGAATTTTGGCAGATTTACTACATTCTCCATATAAAAACAGTAACAGCAAGAAACATTTATTAAGCACTGATTAGGGGCGAAACATTGTGTCACATGGGGAGATGTAGCAGTCAGTTTGATGACATGAAGTAGATGCCCCATTCAGAAATGACAAATTGAGATTTAGTGAAAGGTAGACTTAAGGGGAACTGACAAGGCGTGGTAAAGTATCCTGGGGCTAGTAACTAGGGAGCTCAAAGAGCAGTTAGGCCTGAAGAGATAAGGGAAGTCAGCTACCTGAAACCTAGGGAACTGATAGCTGGAGGTGAGGGCCATCGAAAAGGAAATGAAGGCCTTGGGGGGAAATGTCACTGTAAAATCCTGGCCCAAGAGACAGGAGACCCTTAGACCCTGATCTCTGATGTCTAGCTTTGCCTAAAACCAACCAGGAAAGAGCCTAGTTGATACAGTAGAGAGAGGTCAGCCTCCTGAGGCACAGATCATGGTGCAATAATGTGTTTTGGTCAATGTCACTTTCATTTAGATATTTGGTTTTGTTTTGTTTTTTTTCAGCTTCCTGCACTTCCAAGTTTCAGTTCTTTCCTTAGGTTTGAGAGGCTCTTGTCGCATTCTTTTCTTTCACCGGGGTCATTTGCACACTTGTATCTTCTATTTCTGAAATTCTCTCTTAAACTTGCTTAACTTTCTTTAATGTGCTTTCCATATTTTTCATTTCATTTAGTAGCTCTTTGTGTGTGTGTGTGTGAGTGTGTATGTAAATATGTATTCTCAATCTCTTTAATGAGGAACTATTTTTTTCCTGAATCTATTTCCCAGGATCCTGTACCTGCCTTTCTGTGGTTACTTGTCCTTACAGAATTTCATTGAGCTTTCATATACTTGTTATTCTGAAACCTTTGTCTGTTGGGTCCTCAAATTCTGTGTCCTATATGTAGGTTTTCTGGGCTTGTATTCTTTTTTTTTTTTTTTTAGAGGCATGTTTATTTATTTATTTGTTTGTTTGTTTGTTTGTTTATACATGCACTGGGTACAGTCAGAAGTGCAGGAGGGTGAGAGAATTCACCAGAGCCAGAGCGGGGAGCAGAGCAGGCAGAAGGACCGAAGTACACTGCTGAGGGGAGCAGCGGGCTGCGGGAGAGGTCTGCGCGCCATGTGGGACCCTCCTCCGGTGGCCGGGGAGCAGCCGGGGATCGAACCGGCACTGCAGAGGCTGCGGGCAGCTTCACAACCCAGCGCTCAACCGCTGCGCCACCGGGGAAGCCCTGGGCTTGTAGTCTTTTAGGTTTTCCATCATGTGGTCTGATGCTAGATAAGTATAGTGCCTTTTTTTTTTTTTTTTTTTGATTTTTGCATTTGGAACCCAGTGCCTTTGCTTTTGTTTGTTTATCTTCTTTGTTTAACATGGTGGCTGCAGAGGGAGGGAGGGAATGTGGATACAAAGATTTGGATCGGTCTGGTCTGGAGGAAGGGTTAATTCAGTAGATCTATTTATAGCCCTTCTTCCCTTATTCTGTAAGGCAAATGCTGTTCACTGCTTCATGGAACCCAAACACCCAGGCCCCTCCTCCTTGCCACTCCTGTGCTGGTGGTGGGATGCGTAGGCCTCCACTCAGGCGAAAAAGTCATTGCTGAGAACCATTTCAATCTAAGAAATAAAACAGATATTCCAATCCAAGAGGCCCAAACAGATCCAAATATAAAAGCTTTTACATGGCAAAGGAGAATAAAACTAGATCAAAAAGACATCCTACTGATGGGGAGAATATATTCACACATTATACACAGCAGCATATCCAGGATAAATACAAAATTAATACAATTCAACAATTCAAAAAACAACCCAATTAATAAGTGGGCAGCAGAACTAAATGGACAGTTCATCAAAGAGGCTATCCAGGAGCCAATAGATACATGGAAAAATGGTTACCATCACTTCTAATTAGGGAGATGCAAGACACAACCACAATGAAATAGCGTCTCAAACCTGTGAGAATGGCATGTGTTAAAAAGACCCCTGACAACAGGTGCTAGAGAGGATGTAGAGAAAGCAGGACTGTATTACACTGTTGGTGGGAATTTAAATTGGTGTGGAAAGCAATCTGGATTTACCTTAAACAACTACATTTAGAAATACTGTATGACCCACATCAAATTAAAGAGCTTCTGCACAGAAAGAGACAATAACAAAAACAAAGAGAAACCCCACCAACTGGGAGAACATTTTTGCACCCAACACTAATGATAAAGGACTGATCACAAAAATCTGCAAAGAGCTGATGAGACTCAGCAACAACAAAGAAAATAATCCAGTCAAAAAATGGGCAGAAGAGCTAAAAAGAAACTTCTCTGAAGAGGAAATGCAAATGGCCAACAGACATATGAAAAAATGTTCAACATCACTTGTAATCAGGGAAATGCAAATCAAAACTACCATGAGATACCATCTCACACCAGTGAGAATGGCACATATTAAAAAAACTAGCAACAACAAATGTTGGCGAGGGTGTGGAGAAAAAGGAACTCTTCTGCACTGTTGGTGGGAGTGCAAACTGGTCCAACCACTATGGAGAGCTGTGTGGAGATTTCTGGACCTACTAAACATAGAGCTTCCATATGATCCAGCAATTCCACTCCTAGGTATTTACCCAAAGGACACAGAAACATCAATTCCAAAGAGCACCTGCACCCCTATGTTTATAGCAGCACTATTTACAATAGCTAAGCTTTGGAAACAACCCAAATGCCCAAAAATAGATGACTGGATCAAGAAGATGTGGTACATATATACCATGGAATATTACTCAACATTCAAAAAAGATAAACACATGCAATTTGCAGCAACATGGATGGCGCTGGAAGGGATCATGCTCAGCGAAATAAGCCAAAAAGAAAAAGAAAAATACCGGATGGTCTCACTCATAGCAGGAATCTAGAAAACTTAAATAAGGGACCAGGAAAATGAATATAAGAAAGTGAAAATCAAAATCAACAAAAAAACTATGAACCAGAGACACTTTTTGGGGGGTGGGGGCGGGAGGGGAAGGATTGGGGTCAGAATGGGGTGTTTGCAATTGTATGGGGGAATATAAAAATAAAATTTATTATTAAAAAAAAAAAAAAAAGAAATACTGTATGACCCAGCAATCCACTGTTGGTCATCCACCCAAAAAACATGAAGCCATCCACTCAAAAAATTTGATACTCTTCAATGTTTAGTATAGCATTTTATTTAAATAATAGCTAGAACATGGAAACCACCTAAGTACCTACTGATAGGAAGACTAATTCAAGAAGGTGTGGTATATCTGTTCAGTGGAATACTCTTCAGCCATAAGGAAAGATAAAATGTTGCCATTTATAGCAAAGTGGAAGGCATTCAGGGGAATCATGTGTAGTAAAGCAAGTTAGAATGACAAAGACAAGTATTGGACACTTACATAGCAGAAAATTTGACAACACAAAATACTTATGCAAATTATTGTATACTAATAAGTGAAATGAGATTTCTGAAGAGAAATGGGGAGAGAGGAAGAGTGAAAGGGGTATAAGACGTGTTGGTGGAGAAAAATTTAGATATTAAGAAATGACACTACGGAGCACTTTTAAGAGAGAGGACATATTTTACAGGGAATAATCTCCAAAGCTTCTAGTTGTTTCCACATGTCTTTTGTCTCTGTCAAAGAAACTATTGCATTTATGATCTAAAATTTCTAAGCGTGGACCTTAAATACCTTAAATACCTAATGACCATATCAAGTCCCAATTATCTATTATGCATATTAAAAATATATTAACAATTATTTTATTGTGATTTAGATTTGTTTCAAAAAAAGAATGAAAGCATTACCGAAGGTCAGTAAATAAAATGCCTGAGTAATTGCCAAGAGAAAATAAAAAGAAAAGAGGGGCTGACTATGCATTCTCCCTATTTTACTCAACATTGTCTTGCTAGTGTCTGAGACTATATGAGCTCATGTTCCTTGGAATTTTCTTTACTCGAGTGAAAAAAAATCAAAGAATCCTGTTACCAGTCCTTTTGTCATTACATTACTTGCTCAAGGGGACACTTAGAATGAATTCAGAGAAGTGGTTTCTGATCAGTAGTCTAAGACTCTCCCCTCTTGTAAACTGGACATTGTTTCTATAAATGCAGCCAATGATGGAGGCAAATGGGCTGTGGCATTAAGTATTGCCAGATGTTCATGGAGAGACTCCACTGTAGCTTACACATTTCTAAGTGAAAGTGAATTTATAAATAGCTGAGTTGCCGTTCTAATAATTCACAGTTCTCTCGTGTCCTTAGAACTCTGTTTTTATCAAAAATCACTGCCAATCATGGCAAGTGACTGCCTGATCTATTTTTTTAAAGATTTATTTATTTATGCATACAAGAACTGGGGTACAGGCCAGAGGTGTGTGGTGGTGGTGATAGGATTCACCAGAGACAGAGTGGGTAATAGAACAGGCAGCTTGACCGAAATACACTGCTGAGGGGAGCAGCGGGTGAGTCAGGAGAGGTCTGCTGCGCCATGAGAGTAGCTCCCTGGCCAGGGATCGAACTCATGCTGCAGTGGCTGGGGATAGCTTCATAGGTTGTGTCTTAACCCCTTGCACCACCAGGGAGGCCCCGCCTGATCTATTTTTTGGTGAGGGAGGTTTGGGGAAATACCTTTGCTTTCTCTCATATTAAATAGTGATTATTTCTTACCTCATAACTTCTAAAACTTTCCCTATTTCCCCTTATACACAGGACCTCAGTGGAATTCTTTCTTTCAATGAGCCAGTGTGTTTCTTTTTATATCTATTATCTCTTTAGTCCTCTAAAAGCTGCCAGAAAGGACTCTTGGGAAGGATGCCCTTGGGGGAAAAAATAGAGTTAATCATTCCTTTAGCTCTGTTGAAAGTGAAAATTCATGTTGAAAACTTCCTGATGTTACAAGATGCAAATGACTTAAATGTAGACACTGGGAGACTGAGTCAGAGAGGGCAGTATTTTTCCCTAGAAATATAGTCACGCTGCAGTGAACTGTAATGTCATGGGCCTTGTCACGTCCTTGCCAGGGAGTCTATATTTAAACCCAGTAGAGGAAATGAAGGGGCGGGGGAAAGAGTTGGGTGGCAGCAGCAAATATAAGGGCATTTCCACAGTGAGTATGTGTGCTTCTTAGAGGATACATAACTGTCATCATTTAGTTATTTATCACTTTGCTGACCTAGAAAATACCATTTTGATACTAGTGTTAAAGAAAACAGCTGTTTAGTGCTCGTAGAGTTTTCTCCAGAAGCGTGCATGACCTTTACTATTTCATGCCTGGGAAGGAAATATTATTTATAGGAACAATAGGACTACTAAATTATTAAGCATATGAAAAGGGTTTAGAAGATGGGACTTTAATTCTAGTCTGCTTGCCAACACACTGTGTGGAAGAATTCCAATATCTAAATAACTCAAGGCCTTTATACATAGGATGGGAACATTAAAGTTTGTTTTTTATGGCTCCTATGTTTTCTCATTACAAATTAAATGTAAGCTGAAACATATATGTGATTGTATAAAGAGTGTGCTACTTTATGAGGATTAATATTATAATGCAATCAGTTAAAAAGTGGAAAAAGTTATTTTCAGGGTCTCCCTGGTGGCGCAAGGGGAGAACCTATAAAGCTATCCCCAGCCACTGTAGCACGAGTTTTATCCCCAGCCAGGGAGCAGCCCACATGGTGCAGCAGACTTTCCCGCTGCTCCCCTCAGCAGTGTATTTCAATCAATCTGCTTGTTCTGCTCTCCACTCTGTCTCTGGTGAATCCTCTCACTGACCACACCTCTGGCCTCTACCCCAGTTTTTGTATGCATAAATAAATAAATCTTAAAAAAGTTGTTTTCAAGCAGAATAAAACAAAATAATAAATATTATGTTGTTCACATAAGCTAAACTATAGATAAAATCATTTTTATCATGAACAAAATGGACATGTAATATGGTACCATCTCAATTTGTATCATCTACACACATTGTTATTTAAGGAATTTTATTTTGTATGGTGTGCTTGCATTATTATTTAAGAATATATAGTTGCATATCATATAAATATAATATATAAATACAATATATGTATAAATAAGTAAAAGTGAGTGTTTTATAAATATTTGGTAGGAAAAATTCAAAATCTAAAATTCAATAGTTCATTAATATATACGGACACAAAATCCATTTTTGTCACAATAAACCTAACAAATTAGCGATCTCTGTATGTATAATTAAATAATTGATCTTCTCTTCACAAATAATGGTTATTTTGTAAAATTCTCTCCAGGATTATGTGAAGCATAATAAAAATTTCAAGACATAATACTTCTATAATAAGAATATGGGGTAGAGACTTAAGTATCATCTTTTTCAATAATAACTGTAATAGACTGTGTAATTTCAGTAAGCCAACTTAAATTCTACATTTTATGTCTCAACCATTAATCTGACAATTTCAAAGTGATGTAGGAAAATGAATTACTAAAAATACTGATGGAAAGTATGTTTTATTTTCTCTCAACTACTTTCCACTCTTTTTACTCTATAGCAAGATGGGGATTGTATTAGCACTGCCAACAGAATTTGGAGTGTAGATGTTAGGTGATTCTAATAATATCGTAAAATAGTGTAGGTAAAATGTTTGGACATACTATATTAATTTTTTTAAATTATATATACACTCAGCACCAAATATGAAACACACTTTCTTTCAACTTCAGTTAAATAATCGATTAAAGTTACCCCCTCTTGTCTTTTTCCCATGTCTATCAGTTCAAATTCTCCAGAGTCATCATCAGTCTCCAAAAATCTTTACAAAATCATTCATACAAACTGTATTCTAAACAGTTTTAAAATATTGTAAGTTCTGTTTTACCATTTTATTTTTTAATTTTTTAAAAATATTTATGTGTTTATGCATACAAGAGCTGGGGTACAGACCAGAAGCATGGGAGGGTGAGAGAATTCACCAGAGACAGGGCCAGGAGCAGAACAGGCAGACAGACCAAAAACACTGCATCGGGCAAGACAGGAGAGGTCTGCTGTGCCATGTGGGCAGCTCCCTGGCCAGAGTTAGAACTCCTGCTGCAGAGGCTAAGGATAGATTCATGGTGCTGTGCTTAACCCTTTGCGCCACCAGGGAGGCCCTGTTCTACCATTTTATAATATTTTCTGCTCAATGATGAAGCGGTTCATTTTCTTCTTCTTGATCTGCTGTTTTCATTCTTGAAATTGCCTGATTTTGCAGGTTGTGACAGAAGGAAGGAGTAAAGGGGAAAAGAAGTCTTGAAAAAGAAGCAGAGTATAGTCAGTACCAGGAATGGGGCAGGATGATATTTAGGAAAAAATTTAAAAAATTACCCTCTTATTGGCTCTCTCTTTCTTCCCTTTGACTATCACCTCTTCAGTCAAAGAGCCACAGTGCATGACTCAAAAGAAATGGAGAAAGGGGAACCTATAAATAATCAAATTTTGTCTTTTGAATTTTAAGCATCTAGGGTGAAAGGAGATAATTAGAAATAGAAATAATTAGTATTCAAAGATAATACATTTATAAGAGGTTATGATAAAGTAGAAAGAAAATTCCCTAATTTGAGAAAATAAGTGATGGCAGAAGTGTGAAAACTAAGAAAAACCAGTGACAAAATAAAATTTAGCGTGAAAGGGAGTGACATCAGCAAGATGGTCAAATTAGAAATCCCTGTTCACATTACTCCCTCAACAATATTTTAGCATGCATCCACAGACAAATGTGTCTGTAGGAAATAGGGGTTCCCAGTAGGAGGTAACAAAACCCGGGTGCAGTCCAAAAATGAGGCAGCTGACTCGGTGATCAGGGTCCTGGCTAGAAACCTGGAAACATTCCAGAAAACAGAGGAGAAGAGACGGAGATTTGGAAAGTAGTTGGAAATTAACAATACACTTCTGAACAATGAGTGGGTCAAATAAGAAATTAAGAAAAAAATAAAAATATCTTGAAACAAATGAAAATTAAAATAAATTCCTGACCTCCCCAGTGATGCAGCGGGTTAATCACAGCACTGTGAAGCTGTCCGCAGCCTCTGCAGCGTGGGTTCAATTCCCGGCTGGCCAGGAAGATACCCACATGGCGCGGCAGACCTCTCCTGTCTCTCCCGCTGCTCTCCTCAGCAGTGTTTTCAGTCCATCTGCCTGTTCTACTCCCAGCTCTGTCTCTGAATTCTCTCATCCTCCCGTACCTCTGGCCTGTACCCCAGTTCTTGTATAAATAAATAAATCTATAAAATAAAATAAAATAAAATAAATGCCAAAACATAATGGATGCAGCAAAGCTATCCTAAGAGGGATGTTTTTGGCAATACTTACATTTACAAAAAGAAAAATCCCAAATAACCTCCATATAATATATTGATTATATTTTACAATATATTCTATACATATTTATATCTTATATATGTATAAGAACATATATACAAAATGGAATATTTTTCAGTCATGAGAAAAAAAGGAACATTTGCAACATGGATTAACCTATGCTAAGTGAGATAAGTCTAACAGAGAATGGCAAATATTGCATGATCTCACATGTGGAATCTAAAAATGTCATACTCGTAGAAGAGGGTAATAGAACTGTGGTTGCCAGGGGCTCAGGGGCTTGGGAATCAGGGAGATATTGGTCAAAGTATACAAAGTTCCAGTTATAAGATAATATGTATCAGGGTTTTAATATACAACATGGTGACTTTAATCAATAAGACTGTATTATGTATTGAAAATTGCCAAGAGAGCAACTCTTAAATGTCCACAAAACAGAAATGGTAATTATGTAAGGTGATGGAGGTATTAACTAACCCTATTGTAGTAATCATTTTATGATATATAGGTGTATTGGGTGATCATTGTATACTCTAAACTGTACAATGTTATTTGTCAACTGTCAATTATATCTCAATAAATCTATATAAAAAAAAAGGAATTTAGAGCGCCTCCCCGGTGGCGCAGTGGTTGAGCGCTGGGTTGTGAAGCTGCCCGCAGCCTCTGTGGCACCAGTTCAATCCCCGGCTGCTCCCCGGACCACAGGAGGAGGGTCCTGCATGGCACGCAGACCTCTCCTGCCGCCCGCTGCTCCCCTCAGCAGTGTACTTCAGTCCTTCTGCCTGCTCTGCTTCCTGCTCTGGCTCTGGTGAATTCTCTTACCCTCCCGCGCTTCTGACTGTACCCAGTGCTTGTATAAATCAATCAATCAATCAATCAATCAATCTTTAAAAAAAAATTTAGAATGAAAGAACCCGTCCTGGAATGAATAATAGAGAGGAGCAGTGACTAAAGTTCATCACTAAAGGGGCAATTTAGTTGTCTTAGAGTTGGTAAGTGGTGAATGTTAAAGAAAGAAAATCAAAATCAACAAAAACTATGAACCAGAGACACTTTTTGGGGGGGTGGGGAGCGGGAGGGGAAGGATTGGGGTCAGAATGGGGCATTTGCAATTGTATGGGGGAATATAAAAATAAAATTTAATATTAAAAAAAAAAGCCCCTTGGATAACAGTTTATTTTTGATTGCATATTCAGTAGGTATGTTGTCAGGCTGGGCTCAATTCCCATTCAGTTTTGTCAATTTGCTCAATTCCCATTCAGTTTTGTCAGTATATACCCCATTTTCCTTGTGTCAAAACAGTCTTAAACCTTGAGAAATGGGGTGGGATCTCAACCTCTTGAGAAGGTTACATGAAAGGAAAAGTATCTTGCATATGTGCATAGGTGTAACTAAACAGGTTCAACTCAGTAACAAGGTTTTTTGAAGTCACTGCCATCCTGTGAACCTGAGTTTGTATTGCAGAGTGCTCCTGTACAAGAGTTGAACTTGTTTCTCTACTCTTTGAGCCTAATTCAAGGAAGTGAGTAGTTTGTGCATAGAGCTACCCAGGTATAACACAAGCAACTTTGTGATCTACATTTTCCTTGTGCAAATTTGTAGTTCAGAGGTAGATATATCAGTAGGATATTAGTTCACATATCATTTTGTATAAAATTCATAGTGAAAGCATATGTGTATAAAATAAACTAAAAACCATAGAGGAAAATTGAGCCCTTTGTTAGTGTGGGTTCTGCAAAAAACAACATGTGTCAAGAAGCTTAGGTGTTAATACATTAAGGAGCACAACTCTAAGAAGAAGAGGTGGTGGAAGGCAACATAGTGAGGTTAAGATGGAAAGAAAATCAATACAAATTTATACAAGATGGTACTTCAGACTGGTCAGATTATCGGTGTCAAGCACTACTGGCTGGTATCAAGCCATCTCTGGTATCATTTTTAAAAATGCCATATGAAAAACTGCATCTCAGGGGAAGCCCTTCCATTGGTACCACTGGTTCCAGTTTCCCATTGTCCAAACTTCTCACCACTGCAAGATTTGCTCTGCTGCTCTTGGATGGTATTTGCATCAGAACTAACCAGGTACTACAGCATTTCATGTCTTGGAATCAATGAAGGATGCCCTAGAGAAGTATGATGCACAGAAAGTTGCTATTGGTCTGTATTTTTGTGAAGTTGGTCAGAATATATCCCAAGATGGCAGTCACAAAAGTGGCTGGACCACAAGTACCCAAAAGACTGTGACATACTGGATCAAGATTATTATTATTTGAAGTGATATTTGAGATGCATTTATATAATCTTTCCCATCCCCACCATTAGCCAAGGGTAGCCCCACTTAGAGTATGAATTCCCTTCTAATTAGCCTAAAGAATAGATAAGACCTACACAGCTATGGAGAAAATAGCCCTCCGGTTCCTACATGAAACAGTTATTAACAGATGAGCTATTTTTTTTTTTAGAATTTTGGCATGGATGAAGCAGAGGATTGAGATATGGATGGGTAGTCAGAATCTGATTCTGAAAAATGCTCCAGAATAGATTGATGACACTTCTGAGAGACTAAGCATGGAGGTTAGTAGCACTCTCAGGACAAAACATTGATTACTAGCAGAATGTCTAAATTAAGTTGAGCCAAGTAGAGATGGAAGGAGTAGCAATTTCTATAACACTCTAGATGTCTACAGAAAATAGTAACTATATTTGTGCTGAGTTTATACAGAATTTGTTGCATTCTGTGTTTACTGAGACAGTTCTAAGTGATCCTCTCATTCTAAGCTTAATTGGGTTAAATTAGAAGAAATACAAGAAGAAAGTGAAAGTAACATGTCTCTTAGAAACCAGAAGTTAAAAAAAAAATTAAGGATGCAAACAATCCAATACAAACCTTAAATTAATATATCTGTTATATATGTACCTAGAACAAGGAAAATAAAATTTGTTTTTCAAGCACTCATATAATATTGCAAAAACTTAAATTTCAAAATTTCCAAAAATGTCAAATTTCCTAAAACTACCACACAAGTAATCGCAAAACAAAATATGGTGAAATAAAGTTGGAACAATCATGACAAAAACACTAATACAGTTATCTCAAAAATTAGGTGTGCATTTGAATAATTTGTAGGTAAACAAATTGGAGTTCAAAGTGGAAGTAGCCAAATTTTTTAAAGAAAATTAATAAACCACTATATTTCAAACCTAGCAATAGTATAGTAATACAGTATAATAACTATATTTACTCAAACTAGAAAGTTTGAAAAAAATGAATTAATATTTCAACTCAAACAAAAATATACAAAGGAAAAAACACACAAAATAGAAGACAGTGACAATTAAGATCATTTGCAATATAGAAATTATAAAAAAACAAAATTCACCAATCAATATTTGACAAGAAAAATGAAACATAGGACATTCTGTCAACTATTATTTTGTTTGTTAAGTGGTTGGAAATAATGACAGTAATGAAAAATTGAAATATAGCTTAAAATTATTTTATACTATACATTTTAATATTTTATGTGAGCACTTTTTTTTTTTTTTCCATTTCTTTTTTTTTTTTAATCTTAAATTTTAATTTTATATTCCCCCATACAATTGCAAACGCCCCATTCTGACCCCAATCCTTCCCCTCCCGCCCCCCACCCCCAAAAAGTGTCTCTGGTTCATAGTTTTTTGTTGATTTTGATTTTCACTTTCTTATATTCATTTTCCTGGTCCCTTATTTAAGTTTTCTAGATTCCTGCTATGAGTGAGACCATTATGTGAGCACTTTTTAAGTTTTAAAGTCTAGTTCTATATATTGCACTACATTTGATAATTCTTTTTATTCCAGTTTTGAGTCACAATTGACACATAACTTTGTATGGGTTTAAGGTATGCTACATAATGATTTGCTATGTGTATATATTGCAAATGATTCCCAAAGTGAATTTAGTTAACATCCAATACCTCACATAGTTACATTTTTTTTCTTGTGATGAGACTTTTTAATATATACTCTCTTAGCAGCTTGCAAATCCAATATTGTATTTTTTTAAGATTTATTTATTTATACAAGCACTGGGTACAGTCAGAAGCACGGGAGGGTGAGAGAATTCACCAGAGCCAGAGCGGGGAGCAGAACAGGCAGACTGATGAAATACACTGCTGAGGGGAGCAGCGGGTGGCAGGATATGTCTGCGTGCCATGTGGGACCCTCGCCTGCGGCCGGGGATCAAACTGGCACTGCAGAGGCTGCGGGCAGCTTCGCAGCCCAGCACTCAACTGCTGTGCCACCAAGGGAGGCCCTTGCAAAAACAATATTGCTAACTGTAATCACCATTCTGTATACCACATCCCCTGAACTTGGAAGTTAGTACTTGTGACCACCTTCACACAGATCCCCACCTTACACCCCCATCTTTGGCACCATCAATCAATCTATTCTGTATGAGTTTGTTTTTTTTAGATTCCATATATAAGTGAGATCATAAAGTATTTGTCTTTCTCTGACTTATTTCACTTAAGACACACTATGTGTATTGTGTTCTGTTTTAGGTTGATAGCTCCTTGACTTTGAACAGATTCCAGAACTTTACATTTTTAATCCTCCCCCCCATTTTATGTTTTTGATGTTTCATGTTATCTTTATAGTATAAACGCCTTATTATTATAGTTTGATTTTATTTATTTTTTCTTCTACTCTTCATACTTGCTTTATAAGTGATTGAACTCCTACTTTTATTGTATAATTATCTTTTCAGTGAGATTTTTTTTCTTTCAGGTGTTTCTTGCTGTTAGTGCCATTTCTTTTCAGTTTAAGGAAGTTCCTTTAACATTTCTTGCAAGGCTGGCTTACTGATGAACTCCTTCAGCTTTTGCTTATTGGGGAAGTTCTTAATCTCTCTTCAAATCCTAAATGATAACCTTTCTGAGTAAAGAATTCTTGGTTGTAAGTTTTTTTTTTTTTTCTTTCTTTTCAGCACTATGAGAATGTCCTACCACTCTCTTCTGGCCTCTAAAGTTTTTGTTGAAAAATCTTTTGATAGTTTTATAGGATTTCTCTTGTATGTAACTTGCTGCTTTTAAGACCTTCCTTATCTTTAACTTTTAATTATAATTTTAATTAAAATATGTCTTCACTTGGATCTGTTTTAAGTTCTTATTTAGAACTCTGGTACTTCTGATTTGGAACTACCTGGATGTTTATTTTCTACCGCACATTGGGGCAGTTTTTGGCTATTATTTCCTTAAATGACTTTTCCAGCACTTTTTCCTTCTTCCCCTTCAAGGACCCCTATAATGCAAATATTATCCCCTTGAAGTTGTACCATGTGCCTCTTAAGGAGTCTTCACTTTTCATCATTCTTTTCTCATTTTGCTTTTCTGTCTGCATGAGTTCTATTACTTTGTCTTCCAGATGACTTACCCAGTCAGTCCTGCTTCATTCAGTTTACTGTTGGACCCCGCTGTTGTATTTTTTGACTTTATCATTGTATTCTTCAGTTCTATAATTTCTGTTCAAAGGTTCCACAATTTTTCTAGATCAGCCCCTCTTCTCCTGAATTCAATGAACATCTTTACAACCATACTATGAACTATTCATCAGGTAGTGTTCTTATGTCTATTTCTTTAGTCTTCTTCAAGGGCTTTGTCTTGCTCTTTCCTTTGGAACATGTTCCTCTCTTTCCCCATTTTTCCTGACTCAATGATTGCTTCTGTATGTTGGTCAGCGCTGCTACCTCTCCTGGCTTTGTAGGCCAGAATGCCCTTCTTTTTTTTTTTTTAAAAAAAAAAAAGATTTATGTATGTATGTATGTATTTATTTATTTGTTTGTTTGTTTGTTTGTTTATTTATTTATACAAGCACTGGGTACGGTCAGAAGTGTGGCAGCCTCGCAGCCCAGCACTCAACCGCTGCACCACCAGGGGAGGCCCCAGAATGCCCTTCTGCAGGTGCTGTCCTGTGAAGTCCAGAAGCACAAACCCCATGGCCATACCCAGCAAGGTGCTCAGGTCATCTCCTGTGTGAGCAGCACCCACCCTCCTGCTATGTCAGTGTGACACAAATATGTGGGACTGTTAGCCCTGCCTGTAGTTCTTAGATTCTTCTGGCTGTTTTTCCTGCCAGCACTCAATACCAGGATCTAGAGGCTTGTCTCTGCCTTGCAGAATCAAGTGGTTTGGGTGCCTGACTTAGAGCACCACACTCCCCAATCCCCAGGGGAAGTTGAACACCTATAGAATCCCTTCCAACTGCCAATCTTCACACCCAAGATGAAGTGGAGTATCTTCTCTGTGAAGTTGTTTCTGTTTTGTTTTGTTTTGTGTTCAACCCATCGAAGTGCTGTCCTCTTAGTTTATGTTATGGGATCTCTACTTGACTGGTTTTCAGGTTTCCTTCCTTATAAATTATTCCACATGTAGTTGTAGACTTGTGTCCATGGGAGAAGGTAAGTTCATTACACTGCCTTCTTGAACTAATTCATAATTTAAGAGTTTAAAAATAAGCCTAAGATCAATATAATAGTATGAGCAAGCAGATAGGGATTAAATATGAAAAGTAGTTGGCTTGGAAAATTTTCTAAGGAAGGGATAAATTAGCAAGATCGTCAACAAGGAAAAGAAAACTATACATGTACAGTAAATGAAAGAAAAGTGAATTCCCATTAGAGGAATATAAATAAACTTAAGAAAGTGCAATTTAAAGTCCTGACATGTTCCTTGTTTTTGTTTTTAATATATTCCTCCCAGAAAGTCAGTTGAAAATCTCTGAGAACAGTTAGCTTCCTTAGTGGAACAAAATGTCCTGCATAATCAAAATAATGTGGTTGAGTGTCTTATTCAAAGGAATATTGTTTAGTTAAGGAATGATAAGCAGAGATGAAATTATGTTCAATGCAAAACAAAGCTAGCATTATTAGAGGTGTTGCTTCAAGAATAATATATAACCTTTATTACTCTCTTGATGCATAGTTACGACAATAAATAGACCTTGTTTGTGTTGATAACAGCATTCTATCAGTTCTGGAATATGCAAATTGCATCATGTAGTTTATTGTTTAATATACACATGAATAGAGATCAAAGGAAAACTCATTTTTCATATTGAAATGTAAAGGGATGAAGAAACAAAGATAGCTACATATACTTTGCTCAACCCTACTGCAGTGTATTGTACCACATTAAAAACATCTTTATTAGATCTTAAACCTGTTGATTGATGAACTATTTAATATTCTTTTTCTTGGAGATGCACCAGGTATGCACACACATAATGCAATTCATTTCTCATATATACAGAACCACTTAAAGTTGAATAAAAACAAACAGCCTTTTAATCTCATGACATTTGGAAAACAGCATGTGGAAAAGAAATTAGAGCATGGATTTGGCAGTAAAATAAAATGACAGAATTGGATTCTCTCATCTCTTCTTTTCCAGCTTGAGGGGGTCTAAATTAAGGAGATGGTAAAGAGGTAAAATGAGCCAATCAGAAATAAAATCATCTATTTGCAGAGCATTTCATTTTTAAATGTGCCAGTGATTTATTTATCTACATATGACTCCAACATTTTTCTTTAGTTTGTAAATGTTTAGAGTTTGTCTTGTGGCCAGTTACTGACAATGAGCTCAATCTCTTTCACTTTAGAAAAAACAAGTCTACTCAGATTGGTCTGTAGGTATAACTATGGATTTTGAAAGCTAGTAAGCCATTATAAGGAATGCAACCCTGCCTCTACCCTAATAGATTTAGAAGCTTCCAATGTAGCAGTGCTAATAATAAGATTTTGAAAGCAATTTTAACCCACAAAGTCAGGCAGTGACCTGTAAGATTGATTCTACTTCCCCGAAGATATATTAATATGTCATTTCTTTGGATTTCAGAAATAACAGTTATTTCACTATAAATACAAAAGCTCTGAAGGCAGCTGTAATATTGAATTATTAGAGTTATTTTGTGTCTACAAATATTACAAAATATTATTTAGAATTAGATACTTAGGAACTACTAAAATGTGTCAAATTAATTTTCAGTAGCACCTAACAGTATAGCTCCTATTAGCCAAGTGCTTTGTTTTAATTTATTGTACAAAAAATGCTCATTTTGGTAGGGTTTATAGGTAAGTTTCATTTTCGAGGCTGACATTAAAGCATTTATTTAGCATTCTGGTAATAACAGATCGATCATGTTTTTCCCACATGTAAGGAAAATAAGAAATCATTTCTATATGTAGAAATATTAACTTCAAAAGACAAATAAAAAGCACATTGTTAGTTGTTGGTGCCATCTAGTGCTGAATAGGTGGCAGAGGATGGGTGAAACACAATAACAGAGGAAGCAAAGAGTACAAAGTAATTATTTCAGCACTTCAATGTGTGCTGGTAAGATGGGTGAAATGTGTTTAGATGTTGCACAAAGCTAAAACATTTTCAAGTTTTAGATAATATTCAATTCTATTTCATCTTATGGATCCTGACACTCTAAAGCAAAAATCAGCAAGCTATCACCTAGGGGCTAATTTCAGCCTGTTTTTGATACCTGTTTTTGTACAGCGCATGAGCTAACAATGGTTTTTACATGATTACATAGTTGAAAAAACTGAAAGGGAGAATACTAGTTAGTTACATAAGAAAAGTATGTGAAACTCTAGTTTCACTGTCCATAAGCAAAACGTAATTGGAACAAAAGCCCTTTTGTTTATGTGTTGTCTGTGGTTGCTTTTGAGCTACAGTGTAAGAGTGGAGTAAGTGTAATATATGGTCCACAAAGCCTAAAATATTTTACTTATCTGGCCTTTACAGAAAGTTTGTTGATGCCTGGTCTAAAACATGTCAGATTTTGAAAAACATCCCGCGAAAGAACACACGCATATTTTATAGTTAGTACATGTAATTTATGTGTTTCGATATGTGTATCTGTAGCTCGCTCTCTAGCTTTATACATATATTTGTCATATTATTTATCCAGTTCCAATTAAATGCCACTTTCCTTAAATACAGGAAAGTGTATTTTTTATATGCACTTTTATATAGCTTCATTCTTGGGAAATGTAGGGTACAAGGCTTAAAGGTTAAGCTCCATTATTTTTGTCCCGTATGTATTCATGGCTGGTTTGAGCCTAGTCCTGAGTATACAAAGTCTGTAGGATTAGTTTATCATAATCTTTGGGTAAATGCCTTGAAGTAGGATTAACATCTTTATAAAAAGAGGAGACCCTAGAACATCCTCTCTCCTCCCTGTGAGAACACAAAAACAAGGCAGCTATATGGAAGCTAGGAAGAGTGCTATCAATAAACAGAATCTGCAGGCATCTTGATCTTGGACTCCCCAACTTCTAGAACTATGAGAAATAAGCCTCCAGTCTGTGGTATTTGTTATAGAAGTCTAAGCTAACTAAGACAGTATTACACAGTATTTGCATACTATAATTTACTAAATAATTCTCTTTTTTAAAAAAGATTTATTTATGCATACAAGAACTCAGCTGTAGGCCAGAGGTGCGGGAGGTAAGAGGATTCACCAGAGACAAAGTGGGGAGCAGAACAGGCAGATCTACTGAAACACACTGCAGTGGGCGGGAGCAGTGGGCGAGACAGGAGAGGTCTGCTGCGCCATGTGGGTTAGCTCTCTGGCTGGCTAGGGATCGAACTCATGCTGCAGTGGCTGTCAATAGCTTGATAGCGCTGAGACTTTAACCTCTGTGCCACCAGAGAGGCCCATAAATAATTCTTAACTATTTGCTTATTAACACCCTTTTAGGTTTTCTCCCCAATACCTTGCTGTTACAAAAAGGCTGGAGCACATATCCATTCTATGCATCTGTGTAAATGTTTGAGTATTTCAGTAGGAGAGATTAATAAAAATGGAATTGCTTGATCATAACATTTGAAGGAAATGTGTAAGTTACCTATGTCCCCTCATATACCCCCAAATTGGAGATTTCCCAAACCCTGTTTTCCTTAGAGTGCTAACATACTTATCCTTCCCCTCCCCCATCTAACGATGAACCTATGGAAAGATATGATTTAAAATTAACATTGCATAATACTTTTGAATTTTGAATTTTGCCCTCTATATCAAGTTTATCCCTATACAAATGCCAGAAGCTGGCTCTTATTAGTCTTAATTTTTGCTAAATGGAGTGAGGCATTTTAATAAATGAGAAAGTTATGAAAAAGAATTATAATCAAATATTCTGATGCTAATTTCTTATATTATTGTATTCAGTGATTCTGGTTTCCCCGATACAAGGTCTGTGTAATGCATATATCAAGAGGAATGCAAGAACTTTCCACTGGAGCATTTCTAGAATGTATTTCACCACCCAAAGGCAACTTCATTATGTAGCTTCATCACATTTTCCAAAACTGATTTTCATGGCAGTAGGTGTGCAATCAGGCCTCATAGTGACCCTGAAGTCAACTGAAATTGCAATTTCTTGTTCAGTTGTTTGCTGCTGCTACTGTTACTGTTGTAATATTAAACAAAAGACCACTTATCTAGATATCCCCAAACTGTTCATATATGCGATGGATTCCTTTCTAATCTTCAGTAAAGAAATTCCATATATATCTTTACAGGATATGAATATGTTGCCTTGCTATTTTTGTCTCCTTTATCCATTTGTCCAGATCTTCTTGACACTTGGTTCTGCCGTCTGTCATATTAGCTGACTCTTCCATTTCTGCATCATCCATGCATTTAACAAACACATTTTTTTTGTGGATTAATTCAGCTCATTAAAATGTTAAGTGGGATATATCCAAATGCAGCACATGTCTGTGCCACTAGCGTCTTGTCTGAACATAGACACCATTCTATGTATAAAAAAGCCTGTCTCATCTTTCATCAGAAGAGCTGTGACCCTGAATTGAAATGAGTCTGATGTCACTAGCTGAGGCACGAGGTATATGAGATGACTGTGGCCGAAAGAAATGTTAATGGAAAGTATGAAGCTGCTACTTTCCACACAGATCTATATTTAAACTTGCCTCACAGGAAAGATAGTAGAGGAAAACATATAAATTGTATTAAATTCTCATAAAATGAGATGCCTTTAATTTATTTTTTCCCGAGTATCTGTGTAATGAATAATTTTAAATGCCCTTTCTCTTCTTAGATTTGTAGAACGCAGTGAACTTTTCATACTCACTTGGCAGGTTTATTGGCTAATCTTTTTCCTTTTTTTCCAAAGGGGTCATCTGTCTGCTGAATAGTATTTTTGTCATCTTAGCAATTATGTATTTTTAATTGAGATAAAATTCACATAACTTCAAATTCACTTTAACCATTTAAAAATGCTCAAATCAACGTTTTTATTATATTCACAATCTTGTACAAACATCACTACTAAGTAATTCAAGAACATTTTCCTTACCCCGAAAGAAATCCCTGTTACCCATTAAGCAGTCACTCGATAACATGATCCCTGGCAACCCTTTATTTATTTTCTCTCTCTATGGACTTGCCTATTATGGATATTTTACATTGCAGTTTAACATTACCAGTGGAGCCGAATCAAGGGACAATGAAGAGCACAGGGCTGAGAACCACCAACAGGTGATTGACTCAGAGATGAGGTTGAACATGGCACTTGCCTTTCCCTGGCTGGTTCAGAGACCCCGCTGTTGGACTGTCTCCTGTGAGCTATATCACGTGGAAGAGCTGGGTTCAGTGGAGGTTCAGGAAGACCAGTCCTGTCAAAGCTCCTGATTATCCCCTTCTCGATACATCCCCTCCTCCCTTGAGAATCAGGGGTCTCAGTCTCCCAGCTACACTGAGGCTAAACTAAAAGATCCTGCCTCTCCACTCCAACTGCAGCATCCCTGCCTCTGTCCACTTCCCTCCTTCACATAAAGTCAGTTCTACTCCAGATTTGAATGGTTGCTAATCTGTGACCCCATGTGGCTAACATGTCTGCATGCCAATAGGGACTTTCAGGTGTTCTTCCTTATGGCAGTTGATAATGTGGGACTTATAGAGGAGAAGGGGAGGGGTTTTGGAGGGTGGAACTGGGGTTGGGGACGGCAGTTCACATTGAAGGTATTTGGGAAGAGGCACATCTGTTCCAGAATCATCCAGATAATACCCCACCAGCCACAGCTTCCTATTCTGCCTAGAGTGGATCAAATATCTTAGCAGCCGACTGTAACCTGATCGCTAAGGACTTGAGCAGAACTTATCCACCTTCCCACCCACCCCCATTTTCACTGACTAGTAATTTATGGATGTGCACACCCCAGACTCCCCCACAAGGTCTGAAATCATTGCTTTTCCAGGCAGACACACTCTTCAGTGTGGGTTGAGGAATTGAACAGGAGACCTGATTCTCTCCCATGATTTCGTGACATGTCCCCTGTTGTATTCACATGGTCCTTGCTATACAGCCTCTCCAAATGAACGTTCTTAAGCTGTGCATTTCTGTTGATTCCCTGCCTTCAGTGTGAGCAGCTGTGCTGCTCTTCACAGCTTCATGTTCTTTGGGGAAACCATGTGACCATGTAAAAGTCAATTGTGTCCTCATCTCTGATGACAGGTAAAACCACTTGTGGTATCATACCGTGCAACTCCCTTGGGAGGGCTTGCACATGGACGCCACCAATATCATTTGTTAAATTTTAAAAACACAGGCTTAAAGACACAGTGCATTTCCATGCTTGTTGAAATGCATTATGTTATAAAACGAATCATATTTCATAAATGAATTGAATGAAATTTAAGAGCACAAATCCTAACACCTGAAGTCTGAAGGCTACATTCTTTTCCCACTTAATGTTTACTCTCAAGTCTATTTGATGTCAGTCCTAAATGGGTTTGATGTGGTATTTCAGACATACTATACCTTCTACATCTTTATCAGAACTTGGGAGAGCTGGGTTTGTCAATAGACTATTCAGATAGTAACAAAATAAATAGGAAATCAGAGCAAGAACTTTCACAAGTTAGATACAAAACATCTTCCATCATCTTCCATGGCTGCTGAAGCAGCTCAGTGAGGTTGGATACAAACAAAACCTGTGAGATCTTATAACATGTAGTTTGCTCTATAATCACTAGATTATGTTTTGTATATACATTGCAAGAAAAAAAATAAGTCATTACTCAGGACACAACTGCACTTAACAAAAAATAAAATAATGTATTGATTTTTATGAAGACTAAAATCAGGAATTTCAACTCCTTATGCTTTCATTTGTAATGTTTAATAGAATAATTCTAGCTATAAAGTTCCAAAGACTTAAATGTCTCCCTTGTTATAAGTTCATCCATCAATGCTAAACATGTGTTATGCAAGTTATAAAATTTCTAATATCTATTTTAAGAGGACTACAAAGCTATATAACTGATATAATTTTTTCAAGAAAATATAATCGTTTCTAAACCAGAATTTATAAAGTTCAAGCAATCACCAAATGAAAGGCAGTGTTTTTTAGTTACTTTAGAGAAACTGGCTGATTTGCAAAATGGGTGCTATCCCAGTGGATTAACTGAAGGGCATTTGTGAATAGAGATGGAAATAAAGGCTGTTTAAGTGAGTAACCAAATGGCCACTACAGTCCATCAAAAACAACCAAGCCATGATTTTGGGTCTCTGGAAAATATGTTTCATCTGCCCCAGACCCAGTGAAAGCCATTCTCTGCTCCTGTCTGAGTCCCGGGAGGCTGAGCCCTGCTGTATGTGTGATCCGGGCTCCTCTGCACTCTGGCTGCTCTTGGGTTTGGCCACTAGAAGGTGTCAGCAGAAGCTTGGGGGGCAGGAGGAGAGCCAGTTCGTGGACTAACTCTCACCTCTGTCTGACTTGGGCAGTTATGGTGGTGACTGTACGCCTCCATGGAGACTGTTCCTGCCAGAGACCCCTCCTGGGAGGCTCCCCCTTTCAGACAGCTGCCAAAATGCCTTTCCCCTTCAGCTGTGGGAAGTTTCTGTTGTTTTGGGTCCCAGAGTGTCTCAGCAACCCCCCTAGTCTTCTTTAACCCAGCCACACCTCTTTAAATCATCAAATACTAAAAAAATCACCTAAAGGATCATCTTGTCAGTAAGTCTCCCAACTTTCTGACAGATGACATTAATCAAGTGTCCTATAACTATTGCAAAATTAGGGTTAGAAGTTAATTCCCTGGACTCCCAGCCTAGGCATTACCCACGCAGTCCTCTGCCACCCACCCATATGAAAGGACTGGGGGCAGGGGTGATGATAGTGGAAGGTAAGGCCGTGGCACGTGGACAAGGAGAGGGGTGGAAGGGCATGGGGAGAGAGGCGTGGTCTGTGCACCTGTGTTGGTGTCGACAGCATGTGCCGGGGGCCACACCCCTTAGATGTCAGAGATGCAGAAAAATTTCAAATTGAGAAAAGTACTCATGCAGATTTCATGCCTCCTCCTGCAAGCGTCAACTCAAATCTCACCTTCTTTTTCAAGCCTTCCTGGAACTGAAACCACCTAACAAAATTAAATTCTCATAGAATTTATTGCTGGTAAGGTTGTTGTGAAGATCAAATGAGATCGTGCATATTGGAATGGCAGAGTTACAGAATTATTACTGAGCACCATCAGTTAAGGAAGAGAACCCTGGCTCCTAGATATGGGGTCCGTGGGACATGAACGGGAATGTGTAAAAGATGCTGCTATGTCAACCTGTAATGAATAATTCTGAACTATCTAGGGCTTAATGAAGGTGCTCGATAAAAAACGAGTAAACAACTTGATTTGACTTAGATTGTCATCAGAATGTTTGCTTCAATGCCTGTTTTCATCTTCACTTGTACGTCTTGACTACAGGCTGTTAGTAACCAGGTTTCCTTTCTATAACAAGGGATGAGCTGGACTCAACAGACCCCGAGGGTGTCTGTCTGTAGAGGGGGGCAGGACACGATCTCCCTGGGTGTTGAATTCCCAGAACATAGCAGAGTTGGCCAGTGTTGGGGCAATTACATGATTCCCAGTGGGTTTTCCACTAACCTTGAATATAACAGCTCCCACAAAAATTGAGGATTTACTAAATATTTTTCAGAGGTATCATTTGACTCAGAACTGGCAGTGTCAGTTCTAAGTGAGAAGGAAACAAGGCATCTTTCCCTGACCTCTGCTTAACATAAATGTGGCCAGAGAACTCTCTGAAACTCCACTTTGCTAGGAGAACATGGCTTCCAATGCCTGATAGAGATGCCAGGCTCTGAAACCCATAAAACCCTGACCATCGCAGCATCAGACATCCGCGCTCCCACCTGAGCTGAGGATACAGAACCAACTAGAGAAACAGACTAAACAGTGAAGAATGAAGCCATTCTGCAGAGAGGATTCTGGACTCTGGTAGGCACTTCACAGAGGGTGCAGGAGTTAGTGCCCACTAAAGTGGCACCACACAGATGAGGCTGCTACAGACTCAGCTGCTACAGATGACAACTGGACCAACAGACACAGCACCATGATCCATGTGGACAAGTTGCTTGTTTTCATGAGCGTGAATCTGCAACAATGTCAGCATGTTCGGAAGAAAGCAGATAAGCGTGTGACGGTACTTCTGGCTTAGAAGAGCCAAAAAAAAAAATTACCTTTATTTAAAAGACCTCGGATATGCAACCCTGATTCTGACTTAAGACAGTGGAACAGTGTGTTTCAGAGGTGGATTCCTAGGGGAGTCCGTCTTCGTTTAACCTCTGTTGCTGGTGTGTTTGAATGCTGCTCGCGAGCCCTAGAAGTTGGGCAGCGGGTCCCTGAATTCGTTGGAATACAGCCCTTAGGTTATAAGTCAAGAAAACATTTACTTCTGGAACAACAAAAATCAAGTGAATTTTCCAGGCTGTGAGAGGAAGCCTCGCAGAGAACCATTTGGCCATTCGCCTAGGGACCATATGGTGACCTTTTGTCATTTTCACAAGGGCTAGGTCAGGCACCTTAGCAGCCCACCACCTGGACTAACCCTTCCCAGGAGCTCGACCCCAGGGGAATATCTCTGATCTCAGGGCCTAAGCTGACATCAGAGATCTCAGGAAGCACTTCCTAAAGAGCTCACCCCGCAGGCTTTCAAATCAAATGCTGTTTGCCCACACCCTTGTATGGCACTGCTGGGCTTCTCACTGGCAACAAACCTCTGGAAGGGCTGCACAGACTCGGGCTGCATCTCTGCTCAGCTTGTCTTGTGGATGAGTGCCCTCCTGTGCACATGTCTGTTATTGCACTGGAAAGAAACGCCATAACTCTATTTATGGATACTGGCTCTAATGCTAGAAAGAATTGTAGAAGACTGTGCCAGGCATGACACCTTAGTTGCTGCATAGGTCATAGGTAGTGAGGGGGACTGTCTAAGGCAATGGCAAAGAGAGGTTTGGGAACTCAAGGAAGTAACTAATAACCAACTGGTACTCAGACACCTCCATGTATCGATATAGTTTTCCCATCTCTCAGGAACCAGATTTTAATCCAGGAGCCTGGAGGCAGTTTAGATGACAGCTGCATGTTGGTCCAGGCGAGGAGTACAGCATGGCATTGGAACACACAGTACCAGCCAAGCCACTTGCTGGTTGTGCCTGTGGCATGTTCCTTTTCTCTCCAGCAGTGAAATGGGGTGACCACACCTATCTCACAAAGGTGTTGTGAAGTCAATTAAATAGGAAAATGCTCAGTGTAGTAGCCCAGTAATCGCTGGAATATAATGTCACACTGGAAGGGTGTACATAAGATCTCAGCCAATTCCCTCGTTCTGTAAATGAGAAACATTAGGTCCAGGGATGCTTGTAACTTCCTCACAGTTACCCAGTATATAGCCACAAACTCAGAAGACGAACGTGGTCTCCTGTTTCTCAGCCAAATCTTAACTGTACATTGCACCGTAGCCCTTATTTTTATTTTTTATTTTTATTTTATATATTTTTTACATCATTTTTCATTTTTGCACAATGTATGCATTTTCATCTTGGTTATAGTCCCCATACAATTGCCAACCCCCTTATTTTGACCGTAATCCCTCCTTTTCTCTTTGTACAAATAATTTTCTGTAACTTTGTCTCTATGGTGTGTTACTAAGATACATTCATGTTAATTTTTGCTGTAGGACACATAGTAGGGCAGGGGGGAATCTAGACATAGACCGAGGTTTTATGCATAAAGGATGCAACCTATAGAGATGCTTTGCGGTGCAGGCTGGGGAGTCCAATGTCGATATCACACATATATATATAAGCTACGAGCCCATTCCTTCAAGTATTTCCCAGTTATTCTCCAACTTGATCTCCAGAAGCTCAGCACCGGGAGTAGATTCTGAAGGAACATGGCCAACCTTGCCTTGGGAACTGTGCCCCCAAGTCTTCCGTGAACCCGCATTTCTAAACTGCATTGCTGGCTTCACGATGTCTACAAACAGCAGTCGGTCAGTGAATGGCCACAGCATGAAGAGACTGTCACCAGAGTAGTCTACTCCTGACTGCTAGGGACTGCAAACACATTTAAAGAAAAATGCCAGGTGTGTCACCCTGGTCTTTGGTTTTCATTTATTTATTAGCCTAAATCAATACACATATTTGTGTGTGGAGAAAGCAAAGAAAAACCAGCATCAGGCCTGGATTTTAGCAACCCTCCATTCCCTACCTTCTCCCCAACTTGTAGATCTGTGGGTGAGCAGCTCCACAGAGGGCAGTTGAGATCAGGAGTGTGTGTGTGTGTCTACGTTTTTTCATGTGCATAAACTCTCAGTAGTCACTAAGGCAGCCGGGCATGTTCTACCTTTCAGGAAGCAGAAAAAACAGTCATAATCTGTCAGAAAACAACTGTTTGCCAAGGAACTCTTCCAGAAGCACTAACCTTTGTTGAATATGTTACAGATTTTCTAAACTGTGTGCTTTATAATAGCATTAACCTATATAATACCAGTCATTACATCAATTAATACCTAATTCATTAACACAAGTGTGTTTGCCATATGTATTTAAGTGGAAAAATTGTGTGTGAGAGACTTGTAATAAGAGATTTCCAAGTGAACATTAGTTAACTCTTTTTAAATGACTGATAGGAGTTTTGCTGTTCATCCCAGACTCTTCTTGTCCTTTCTTCCTAGAGGAAGCAAGCCTGCTCTTTGCACGTCTGTCTGAAGCCCCTCTGGGCTTATCAAGATAATCTACAATTAGGCATTAGAAAGCAATGTGTGGGGGTAAAAAAAAATCACAACTGATGGAAAGATCTATTTGTGTGGGTATGTGCATATGCACAGGTGCTGAACTTGGATATAGGCTAAAGAATTTTAAACTATACTTGGGGAAGGTAAGATTCATGTCTTTTCTTTTACAGGGAGTTTATTAGTCGGCTAGGCATGCCATAACAAATTACCAAGACAGGGTGACTTAAAAACAAAGGGTCAGGGGACCTTCCTGGTGGCTCAACAGGTTAAGTCTCAGCAATATGAAACTATCAGCAGCCACTGTGGCATGAGTTCAAGCCCTGGCCAAGGAGATACCCACTTGGCGCAGCAGACCTCTCCTGTCTTGCCCGCTGCTCCCCTCAGCAGTGTATTTCGGTCAGTCTGCCTGTTCTGCTCCCCACTCTGTCTCTGGTGAATCCTCTCACCCCCCTCCCCACCCCGCTGCATCTTTGGCCTACACCCAGCTCTTCTATGCACAAATAAATAAAATAAATCTTTTTTAAAAAGATAAAGCCAAAGCAATAACAGATAAAGCCAAACCAATAACAAACCCTAGATATTTCACTGTATAATTAAGGCTATCAGAGTGCCAGGGGGAGTAAACATGGGGAGCGGCATAGTGGACTATGGTGGGGGACTAGGGGTGTCTTGGTGGTGGGTGTGGTTTGGTAACATCTGAAGGGGGTGATCCTATACCGGTAAATCATATAAAAAGCTATAAGCCAAGGTTACTTCAATTCAAAAAATCATAGATTTTCTTACAGTCTAGGGAAAAGGATCCCTGTGGATCCCCCACCACACAACTCTGGTACCCACAGCACTATGGGAAGCTTGGACACTTGATGCTCACTGGAGGCAACCTTCAATACCCAGCTGTCCTACTTCCTTCCTACATAGCACCTCTTACCAGCACCTGTGCCCCAGCCATTTGAATGGGTGCAAAGGCATCCGCCTATGAAATAATAAACACCAAAAATCGTGGATAAAATAAACAAGCATTATACTCAGCTTCTTGTCAGAGGAGTAAAAGGTCCATTTACCAAGATAAAAGAAATAACCTCCCTATTACAACTCACAAAAACTAAAACTGATGAGATGGAACAACTTATCACAAATCCTAGAATAAACAAGCCCCAAGAGAAGTCCCAATTCAGCCAAACTGTTAAATGTATCACATGAGAAGTTGACGGTAACAGTTATAATAACCATGTTGGCTGAATTCAGAAAAGCAGTGGGTTTATTCCAAATCTCTCCCCTTTCTTCTCTAAGACACACACCACGTGGGCCACTCAGGTCACGGGGGCCACTCTTGTGGGTGTGACCCTGTGCACCATGTATACCCTTGCTGCATGCCCCCTACCCAGGGGGGAACCTGTGAGCCTGTGCTGCCTGCAGGGCAAGGCGCTGCTCTTTGAGAATGTGGGTCAGTCTGAAGCACAGTGCTAAGGACGCCACCTGATGAATGAGATACAGCAGGACTTAGGGCCCAGGGCCTGGTGTGCTCAGCTTCCCATGCAGCCAGTTCAGGCATCAGGAAAAACACCAAGAATGAAGAGATCCTGAATTTTCTCAGGAACATCCTACCCAGAAACCAAGTTGACCCCTAGTCTCTAGTGCCATGATGACATGTCTTGGAACACCGAGTAGTTCCTGCGGGGCCGGCATGGTGTACCTGTGCATAATGTGGCCGCACTCTCTTACCCCTGACATCCCCGCCCTGCTGTCCCAAATAACCATTTGTCTTATGCATCTGTCCTTCCCTTCTCACCCATTAAATACCTGCAATTGTGAAGAGAAGAGACTTTACCAGTTCAGTATCTGGCCCAATCATTTTTCCTTTTAGTTTCTGTTGCTTCTAGTTCAAGTTATCGTTACCTCTTAGCCCTAAGTGATCTTCTGTTTACCAGCTTCTCTCTGTTCTAGATGGATGTTAGCTTGGATCCTCCTCTCACACCCCGCACCTCTGGCCTGTACCCCAGTTCTTGTATGCATAAATAAATAAATCTTTGAAAAATAAATAAATAGGGCCTCCCCGATGGCGCAGCGGTTGAGCGCTGGGTTGCAAAGCTGCCCGCAGCCTCTGCAGTGCCGGTTCGATCCCCGGCCGCCGGGCGAGGGTCCCACAGGGCGCACAGACCTCTCCTGCCGCCCACTGCTCCCCTCAGCAGTGTCCTTCGTCAGTCTGCCTGCTCTGCTCCCCGCTCTGGCTCTGGTGAATTCTCTCACCCTCCTGCACCTCTGACTGTACCCAGTGCTTGTAAAAATAAATAAATAAATCTTTTTAAAAAAATAAAAAATAAAAATAAATAAATAAAATTGGCTAAACAAGCTGACTCCTTTAAAAAAAAAAAAAAGGGAATAGGAGAGCTCCTTGTGGAGACGGGGTTTAATTAAATGATAGAACAGCTCCTTGCACAGAGAAAGGTCCTGAAACAGGGTTACTACCTGTGAGTTCAAGTCTAGGGGTACTTATAGTGCCTTGTGAGGGTATGAAAATCCTTTAGACATTCTTTTTTTTTGCCTATGCATTGTTTTTACATACATTGTTTTTGCAGTAGAGTTGAATTTTGCAAAGCTATTTCTCACATTCTCCCAGCTTCCCTCATTTCCCATGGATTTGCACAAGCTGGAGTTTTTCTACCCATTTTATCTTGTAGCTGCTTTTCCTTCTATTAGTCTATAGATTTATACTTGCCCAGCGTGGGGCCCCTCTAACTTGGGTATTTTTCTGCCCAGTTTATCTTTGTAACTCTTCTTCTTCCTATCATTCTATAGATTTTTACTTGTCTAGCCCGGGGCCCCTCTCACGTGCTCTCATCTCTTTTAAAAGAGTAATGTTTGGTCGCTTTCTGGAGCTTCTCCTGTGTCTGCTGTTTTGTAAAATAGACAGCACAAGATAAACCTTATGCTAAAGGGTCGCATTTTCAGGTGACATATTCTGCTCCCTTCACCTCACATCTGGGACTGTAGTTTAAGGTGGGTATTTTCCTGTAATATATTGGGATCTGGGATCTGGCAGTATATATGGTCTTGAAAAACTGCTATGGGATGTTTTAAGTTTGAATTATCATAGTAGTTCAGAGCAAGTTATGCTGCCTTCCAACCAGCCTGAATTTTTAATATCTCTAAGTTAAAATGGGTTAGGATGGGCTGAGGAATCATCTTCTCTGATATTCTCAATAAGAGGAAACACACGAATCGGCCCCTCGGGCTCTGATTCATGTTTAACATGTGGCAAAAAAGGAGAGGGTGTTCTACCGATGGGGCATGGAGAAGGCAGAATGACCTAGAGTATTTACAACTCTCCTCCTGCCAAACTCTTTGCCTGCTGATTCTGGGGCCTTTGGTTGGACAGGCTTGGTGAAATGGCAAGATTAAGGATGTTAGGGAATGGATAGAGCTAGGCTACATTGGAATCTGTGCTTCTGATCTAACCAGGTCACATCCTTCACTGCTCAGAAAGCCAGACTCTGAACCATGTGATTATTTTTACAAAGGAAGCCCTTTTAATGAACCTTGTGGTACCGGGTCAGGAGAATGGCAGTTAGCGCTCTAAAAAAAATGTCTCCCCAAGTGATGAAGAAATAATGCAAAGACTTGCTGGCATGAGATGGGTTTCTTCATTTCCAGGTCCAGGAGAGCACTGGGCAATCGAGCAGTTAGTGAGAGATTATCAATGACTTCCTGGAATAGCTGCCCCCTCCTGTGTTAATCAGTGTAAAAATGACCCCCAGGTGTTCACCAGGCACTGACATTATCAGCATGCTCAGAAGGAGCAAAAAATATCTCCTTAAGCATTAAGCAACCGTTTGCCATGTAGGTGAGGAATGCAATACACTGTGTTTAACTAAATTGTTAGGTTACAGTTTAAGGCAGGGGTCATGTTGCATTCACCAGGAGGTTGTTGTAGATGAGCTCCCAAATACATGACACGACATGGTATGATGAACCCGGAGCCATGGCTGGTGGAACAAAGACTTGAAACACCACAGGCAAACAGCAGTAAGCATGTTACAGGGCAGGGAGAGGGGCAGCCCAAACCCCGCAAACCTGCCTATTCTAAATGGGTTCTGCCATCCGCCTCATCAACACAAAACATATGAGACTTTAATGGGAAGGAACTTTAATACAATTAGGAAACAATACAGGAAAGGCAAAGAATCTAATTTCTAAATCAAGCACCCAAAGTTACCCGTCCCCTCGTGGGTAAAACTCCATCCAAATGGGATTGGCCCAGAGCAGGGCCCCAAAGCCTGCCACAAGTCTAAAGCATCTTCCAGTGGGGACCCACAGAAAAGGGTCAGAACCAGACAAGCCCGGAAGGAAAAGAGCAAAATCAAAATCAAGATAAAAACTGCCATTGTCACCTCCCCACGGGTCTCACCCACATCTGTGTCACCCAGTCCACGACCAAAAGAGAAGTGCAGTTTCTTCACGTGTCTCTAGGCTCCATGCGCCTCCTCCAGGTCTCCTTCTGGCTCCATCCTGCTTCCTTCCTCACTCTCCTCTGCAGCTTCTTCTCTTCCTGCTCAGCTCCACCCTCCCTTGGGTGGGGCAGGAAACCTGGAACCTCCCTCTTTCCTGGGGACCACCCTGTTACAAGCAGACCAAAGGAAGTTGGCTCAAAGACACAGGCCAGCTCTCCAATGCAAAGCCGCAAGGGTTAAAGAAACAGGCTAATGGCTGCAGCAAGCTAGCCTGAGATTTATGCAAAGACAGATAAAAAGCAAAAACAGCTCCCGCTGGCGGGGTCCCGAATGGGTTGCTCCTGGTGAAAACAACTACGGGGTTTTTATAGTTAGGCTCATGTTTTGGGTCTAGGAGGTGAGCCTTGGTGATGGTGATTGTGATCATGCAGTTTCTTGATGGGTCAACCTTGGCCAGTGTCCTAACAGATTAACAGATGATAGTGTCATGGGCTTTTTTTTTTGTTACTGACTTTTCTCTCTTGTTATGTGTCCACTGGATCCCCGTTTCTTGTCACGATCTAGCCCCTCAATGTCATTGTCCTCAGTCTAGGCCTCACCACAGCAGCAAAGAGAGACTATGAATTGGACTGTATTTGGGGAAAAAAGAGCTTATGGACTAGAGACTAGATTTGAGGAACTGGATCATTTCATTTAAGCGAAGGGAAAGACAGATTCTGTTGCCATGCGATATTGTAAGTGAAAAGGACAAAGAGTTTTAAATTGTATAGACTGTTAAAGAGAATTAACATCCATAGCCATCTCTTTAAAGACTAAAGTAAAAATATTGCTCTTGTGAGGTGTGTCTCCCCAGCTGGGTCAAATAGGCCTTTCTCCGTATGCCCAGAAGCCTCTTCCAATAAATGTCACTTTGATATAAACTAAAGGTCAATTGAGGCTATATGAGCTTCAGGAAGTCTATTACCATTACTTAAAGAAAGAAGATTATTTTTAGTAAAGAGTAGCAAAGGTCTAGGAGATTTTTAGCCTTTGCCTTTTTTCCTGATCAGAAGCTATCACTGTGTTAACATGAAAATGAGGCACACCTTGAGACCCCCAAACTGCACGGTCTAAATGGGTCCGGCCATTAGCTCTATAAGGACAAAGCAGACTCTTAGTGTGAAAGAAATTTAATAGGATAGTGCGCATAGAGAGAAGGAAAGAAAGGATAATAGTTTCCCAATAAAACACCTAAAGTAACCCATCCCTGCGTGGGTAGATGCCCAGCCAAACAGGGTTGGCCCAAAGCTGGGCCACTGCGGCTCAAAATTTTGCCACAAGTCTAAGGCACCTTCTGGTGGAGAACAATAGGAAAGGGGCAGAAGGGACCATACAATTCTGGAAGGAAAAGAGCAAAATCAAAACCCAAGTCAAGCCTCCCCGTCTCTTCCAAGTTATTCTTCTGTGTCTCCCCAAGTCCCTGGTGCAAGTCCAAAGCCAAGAAACAAGAGTGACTCCTTCTTCATGTCTTTTTCATCCATGTGCTTCCTCCTAGTCTTCTTTCCAAATTTTGTTCTCTGCCTTCTTCTGCTTCTCTCCACTCAGCTCTGCCTTTTCTTAGGTGACTACTGGGAACATGGAACCTCCCCTTTTTATGGAGATTACACTGTTACAGCTTCTCCCCCTTTTATGACCTTGAAGAATGTCATTTGAGGGAAGAACTGCTTCCCATGATATAGATTTATCACTAAGCATGTTCTCTTCTCTATCTGAAAATTTCATCCTTATTGTCATAGTGAAGATGAGGTTACCCCTTCTTAACTATCACGTGAAGTCTCCCCCTTTCTTTCCATAATTCCCCATATTAAGCAATTAAATTTTGACCTTTTCCCCTATTAATCTGTGTGGTGATAATTTGTCCATCAGGCCTTAGAAGAACCCAAGTGAGGTGACTAGTCAATTGTTTTTCCATCTGAGATCCAGCTACTTGGTGCTTCAGTTTTCCATTGGTTTAAACCATGTTGGAATTGAAATGCTTAAATGAGGATTCTTTACTTCTTTCACTTCCAGCTGAGGACAGAAAAGTACAGCTTTAACTTTAGCATCTATATTATTATATCTAGAGGGTAGATAGATATAGCTGTAGGTAATAAGATGGCTATCATTTACTGAGACTCTATAATGAGTTGTGATATTTTGTATACAATATCTAATCCTGACAAAGTAATGACTGCTGTGCTCATCATACAAGTAAAATAACTGTGGTTCAGAAATGTTAATTGATTTATTCAAAACCACACAGCTACTAAGTTGGGCTGCTGGAGATCTGTATCAATGCAAAATCTATTAACTTTGTGACTCTTTCGTGCTGCTGTTCCCTGCATTCTTCTTGCGTGGAGGAAGTATAAGCATTGGAGAAAAGGACTATTAAACTTTCCCTTTTATCGCTGTGCTGTCAAACATAAATATTTATTCCAGAAATTCATTTTAATCAAAACTGGAGCATGGGGAAATAGGAAGGCACTGGCCAAAGGATAAAAATTTCCAGTTATGGAGGCCTCCCCTGGTGGCGCTGCGGTTGAGCGCTGGGCTGCAAAGCTACCAGCAGCCTCTGCAAAGTCAGTTCAATCCCCGGCCACCAGGCAAGGGTCCCACATGGCGCGCAGACCTCTCCTGCTGCCCGCTGCACCCCTCAGCAGTGTACTTCATCAGTCTGCCTGTTCTGCTCTCTGCTCTGCCTCTGGTGAATTCTCTCACCCTCCCACAATTCTGACTGTACCCAGTGCTTGTATAAATAAATCTTAAAAAAAAAAAATTAAAAATTTCCAGTTATGAGATGAACAAGTTTTGGTGATCTAATGCACCATTTGGTGTCTGTAGCTAATAATATTGCCTTTTATACTTGAAAGTTGCTGGGAGAATAGAAATGTTCTCACCACAAAAAAGAAACACAATTTTATGACAGGATGGAGGTGCTTGCTAATGCTATGGTAGTAATTATTTTGCAACAAAATTCTCAAAGCAACATACTGTACACTTTAAACCTGTACAATGTGATATGTTAATCAGATCTCAATAAAGCTGGAAAAAATTAAAACTAGAAAACTAATCTTTTTTTTAAAGATTTATTTATTTATTTATACAAGCACTGGGTACAGTCAGAAGTGTGGGAGGGTGAGAGAATTCACCAGAGCCAGAGCGGGGAACAGAACAGGCAGACTGACGAAGTACACTGCTGAGGGGAGAAGCAGGTGCGACAGGAGAGGTCTGCGCACCTTGTGGGACCCTCGCTGGAGGCCAGGGATCGAATAGAACCAGCACTGCAGAGGCTGCAGGCAGCTTCTCAGCCCAGAACTCAACCCCTGTGCCACCAGAGGAGGTCCTTAAAAACTAATCTTTATTACATAATAACATATAATTTAAAGGAACAGACAACTATCTGGTTCATTGAATTTCATTTGATTTATTTCTTCAAATAGACACCACTTTTATTGTGGGTGACAGAACACACATAGAAAGAGGGAATCATCAGTTTGTGATACCATTACGTGATAGGTGTGCTCCGTCCCTTCACACAGATCAAAAGCCAATATGTGTTCTCAAAGACTGAAAGAGTTGCAGCTATGAGAAAAACAGAAACCAGTACTAAAGTCTCCGTTTTCCAAAGAAAAGAGGAATAACACAGAAATATGAAGTCGTGTGGCTTCACTGATCATTTTTTCTTCCTGGGATATTTTTGTGGGTAATGGCTCACTTGTATGCTCAGTGCTCAGCAGATATCAAACACGGGATGCCAAGTGTTTGAAACAGGAAAAGAGTTTAATATC
Source organism: Talpa occidentalis (assembly GCF_014898055.3). Taxonomy (NCBI): domain Eukaryota; kingdom Metazoa; phylum Chordata; class Mammalia; order Eulipotyphla; family Talpidae; genus Talpa; species Talpa occidentalis. Next base: position 66,382,433 of record NW_023601543.1, on the reverse strand, counting down.
TGGGTGCTACAGATCAGGGTACAGGCTCTTTCACAGGGAAATTTATGAGCAGAAAGATGGGAAGTTATGGGAGCCATTTGGGGAAGAGGTTGGGTTGGGCAAGAGATGTATATTGTCAGCTGTGAACTTGAGGGTACCATGGTCAGAAGTTAGGAGTGTCGGATGTTTGTCATTTCTGCTGGTTCAGTGGGTTCCTGCAAAACATATTAGTCCTCATCTTGCATCTGTTGAGTTCCTCAGCCTATAAACAGAGAGATAGTCAAGTTGTGTTGCGATGATTTCTATCTGGCTGAGACTTACGTTGTATATAGATTGACCATATATCTACCGGGCCAGTGTTGGGCCTGACTTTAATACTTGAATGCTTGTCTAGTACAACATATATAATATGTCATATGTTGCTGACCTCTGACAAAAAGCAACTGATAATTTCACCAACAAAATGGGTTTATTTGGAAACAGCAACACACAGGCAACTTGAAAAGTGCAGTCTCGTGAAAAGACACATGCATTTTTCTAGAACAAAAGCCAGCACCCTCTTGTACAGCTTTTGGAGGGGGATGCCAGTGGGCAAAGAGGCACCTCCTTCCTTCCTCTGGTGCAGGGAAGCATCTTCCTGTCGGAGATGCTAGGCATGTTGGGTCTTGTAGTTTGCTGACTGCAAATGTGTAGGAACTTTCTTCCAGCCTCCTGACCTTATTTATTTCTTTTCTCTTTTTTACAATTTCTTGGTTGATTTTGGGATTATATTTTCACACGTCCATATGTGCATATGCTTCACTCACCCGTCTCCAAAACTCCAATGCAGTTCCCCTGTCCCCTCACCCCTCCCCTTTATTTCCTCTGGTAACCAGTGTATTTGTCAGTGGGTAAAGGTTATTTTTACTGTGCTTTGTCCGTTTGCTTTCTTTGGTTATTTATATTCCATAGAAGAGTAGCCATAACTATCTTCTACCTTCTGACTTATTTCACTTAGCGTGATCACCGCAAGATCCATTCATTTTATCTCAAAGGGCCCTCTTTCATCTTTGTTAACAGCTGAGTAGTATTCCATTGAGTATATATTCCACAATTTCTTTATCCAGTCAACTGTCCTTGAGCATTTAGATTGGTTCCATGACTTGGCCATTGTATATAATGCTGCTGTGAACATAGGAGTGCCTAGATCCTTTTGTATTAGCATTTTCATATACTTTGGACAAATACCTAGCCATCATATTGCTGGATCATACAGTGTTAACATTTTATTCTTTTAAGGAATCTCCATACTTTTTTCCATAGAGGCTGCACCAGATTACATTCCAACAGTAGATGAATATGCCTTCTCCACATTCTTGCCAACATTTGTTGTACCCAGTCTGTTGGATATAGGCAATTCTCACAGAGGTGAGGTGATTATAGAAAAATCAATATATTTTTTAAATATTTAACAAATATTTTTTAAATATTTGTTAAAATTCACCAGTGTACCCTGGTGCTTTATATCTTAGAAATTTACTAATTATTGATTCAATTTCTTTAGTAGATAAAGATATAGTCAGATTTCCTATTCCATTCAATTTAAGTAGAAAAGACCTCAGATATATATACAAGATTTACCATTGCTTTTTTTTTTTCCCACATAAGGTTTACCATTGCTTTTCCCACATTTAATTTCACAATTTTTTAAAGTTGTCTCACCTTCATGGAATCATACAAAAGTATCCACCTTAGTTTTCATTAAGTTACTGTATCTTAAATTGTTTCCATTGCTTTCAAAAATTAAATTATGAACTTATCAGAACATGTACAAGTACTGTAAACAAATATCATAACAAGCACATATCGTTCTTGTTAGACATTCATCTCCAGGGGGATTGGGCTTACAATAGAGCGGTTTACTAGCCCTGAGTCTTGAATGTACCCTGGTCATTAGTTGGCTTGCTTTACAGAGACAGTGCAGAGCACTGGTTAATTTCGTGAATTGGTTGAGTAGACATAGGTTTGTTAAATGAACGCATGATATATTAAATGACATATAAAGTATTGCAGTATGAAAGAAGTATGAAATGAGACCTCCTTGCTGGCCTAGGGCTTAAGTCTCAGCGCTATCACCTCTACCGCCTGAGTTCGATCCCCGGCCAAGCAGCTGACCCACATATGGCACAGCAGACCTCTCCTATTTTCCCTGCTGCTCCCCTTAGCAGTATATTTCAGTAAAGTTGCCTGCTCTGCTCTCTGCTCTGTTTCTGGTGAATATTCTCACTCCCTGCAGCTGTGGCCTGTACCCCAGTTATTCTACACACACACACACACACACAAAGAAATATGAAATGGAAAGCACCAGTGGCCCAAAATGTTTTATGTCTGACTTAATCTTCTAGGACTTCAATCTCTCCTAGTGCAGTGGTGATAATAACGGTGCCCACAGAAGGAGTGCTCTGGAACAGGGAATCCCTTATATTCCCTGGACAGGTGTTAGAGGAAATCATATTTATAGTGCACTTAACAAAGAGCTTTGCATATCTTTTATCTTTAGACCATACGAGTCTAAGCTCCTTAGTTAACAAAAGGCCACTTCTATAAAATAAGATTATTTTGACACATAGCAGATGGCCAAGAATAATGTCATTTCTAAATTGATTATAATAAAAAAAATTTTCAAAAATTCACACGCCAGATGTCTTCATTCATCCCTGGTTAATATACATTTTTTTTTGTTTAATTATTGAGATCATGCTTTGCACAATGTCAGCTTGATGTGAGTTTTTTTCTAACTATTGCTAAATCTGAAAGATTAAATTTCGAGGTGGGGAGAAAGACAATTATTAATGACAAGGGAAAGGTAAGGTTGAATAAGGTGTATGCGTTTTCAAAAATTTTGAGTCACTGCTTTCTTTTTGAAAATGAGTTTGTGTGTAGATTATGTGAGAGACTAAATATGACAACAGAAAAAGCAGTAACATGAGTGATGTTTCTAAAATGATAAAAAGTAAGTCGTGCACAGTTGACCTTTGAGCAATGCAGGGGTGGGAGATCAGGGGCATCAACACCCCCCTCACCCAGCAGCCAAACATCCCAATATAACTTTTGATTCTCCCAAAACTTAACTACTAATAAATAGCCTGCTATTGACCAGAAGACTTACTCATAACATCAACAATTATCAGTTTACTGTGGACAGTTTACTGTTCATCAAGTAGAAGTTGATCATCATTTAGAACTTCCAGTTCTTGTATGCATAAATAAATAAAAAATAAATCTTTTTTAGAAAGAAAGAAAAGATCTTCATCTTCCATGTTTTCATTTTGAATACGGTGAGGAAGAGGAGGAAGAAAGGTTGTTCTTACTGTCTCAGAAGTGGAAGAAATGGGCCTCCCCTGGTGGCGCAGGGGTTGAGCGCTGGGCTGCAAAGCTGCCTGCAGCCTCTGCAGCGCTGGTTCCATCCCTGGCCGCTGGGGAGGGTCCCACATGGCGCACAGACCTCTCCTGCCGCCCACTGCTCCCCTCAGCAGTGTACTTCGGTCCTTCTGCCTGTTTTGCTCCCCATTCTGGCTCTGGTGAATTCTCTCACCCTCCCGCACTTCTGACTGTACCCAGTGCTTGTATAAATAAATAAATCTTAAAAAAAAAAAAAGAAGTGGAAGAAATGGAGAAGATGAAGGGGAAGAATTTTTGCTTTATTATTGCCTTAAAAAATGTTTCTGTATGGTACTAATTCTTCCACTATTTGTCTTAGTTTCAGTGCCCATATCACAAAAGGGCCCATGTCCTAAAAGAAGTCAAAAGTGGTCTTGAATACAGGAATCCTTCTGCTAGATTGTCCAATGTCAGTTTGTTTTCTGGAGCTGCTTCTTCTATGTCTTCTGCATCGTCTGGCACTGGTTTGGGAACACTGATCTCCGTTAAGTAGTCATTTGTTAATCCCTCTGTTGTGCTGTTTGTTCACGTGTAAGTGGACCCATGCAGTTCAACCCCATGTTGTTCATTGGCCAACTCTACTTTGTTAAGAAATGCCGTCTTTATTTATATTTTTTATCTCTCTTACTCTCCTCCCGCTCTCCCTACCTCCTGCTTTCGTGTAGGAGCTTAGGAGTAACCACTGAAAAATGAAAATAGGAAAATACCAATAATTTGAAATATCCTAAATGCATGTATAAGGGTTGAGTAACTGAAAGTATTTTGTAGCAAATTAGCAACAACTAAAACATGCCCTTTTAAATCATTGCTATTTTAATTTATATTAATAGATTCAATAGATTGTTTTAATAGGTTAAAGCATAGCTTTAATTTTCTTTTTAATTTAAATAGAATGGTTATGAAAATTGACAGTGATTTTGTTCATATGGAGGCAAAATTGTATAAGAATAATCAATGATATTTGGGGGGAAAATCTCAAGTAGTGTGTATGTACAATATCATACATCAAAAGAGAGTATGGTATTTAAAACAGGCTTGTATTGAGCCAGCAATAGGTAGTAAGTCCATGGAACAGATACTAGACAGAGTCCAGAAACAGAATAGTGCAACTTTAATTTTTAAATTTTCTCATCTTATTTTGCAATGAAATCAGAAACTTAGGCAACAAAAGGAAACCAGACTTGCCTTTTCTATGTGAGCATCTTGCTTTCTTAAAATGAAACCTGTCTCTAAAATAAGAAAATTTCACAAGGCATACTAGGACAATCATGAGCATCAGCAGTGCATATCAACTCAATTTATAGAAAACATATGCCCCTTCCCCCACTGAGACACAAAAAATATTAAAACATAAGAGTGAAAGAGTGTTTAAAGAATGAAATGAAAGTTACAATGAATTGGCAAAAACATTTAAGCCACTAAAAAATCATTTCAGTAGGTCCTGAAGAGAAGAATATATTGAGGGAACTATACATCTCTGAATGTATGATTCTGCTTTATCTTTCTTGTTTTATCAAAATTTGTGATATCTTGCTAAGTAATAATGAAGTGTTAGAAATCACAGCTTCACTTATTTCACTCCAAAGTGATAGCCAACATAGAAATCCGGTGTGAATCACCCTTCTACTATGCTAGTTATGAAAAAAATGTTTCTTGCAAGGGTTACCACTTGACTTTCTGTCTTGTCAACTAATACTCATTAACTTTTTTTGGTTTTTATACAAAATAGCAACTATTAGTATAAGTTGAGCTTTTATAATTTTTTTAAAAGATTTATTTATTTTATGCAAGAACCAAGGTACAGGCCAGATGTGTGGGAGGGTAAGAGGATTCACCAGAGACAGAGACGGGAACAGAACAGGCAGACTGACGAAGTACACTGCTGAGGGGAGCAGCGGGTGGCAGTAGAGGTCTACCCCGCCATGTGGGACCCTCGCCCGCAGGTCGGGATCGAACTGGCGCTGCAGAAGCTGCGGACCGCTTTACAGCACGGCGCTCAACCGCCTGCCCAACCAGGGGAGGCCCTATAATTTTTCTTTAAACTTATCTTTCACTTTCCCTCCATTTTCCATTTATCTGGTCTTCACGCATAATAGCTTTTGCCCCCAGTTTATTGGGGAGATGGGAGATGCCCTCAAATGCTGAACTCACTGGCGTAGCTCTTAAGCAAGGCAAAACTGTGGAATCCTGGGTATTGTTTCTATCTTGAATGCCATGGCCTGCCACCATTCTTACTTAGAGCAGTAGATGGAGTTAACTCTCACGATCGGTTTAATGATAATATATATGCATATCTATGCATGTATATATGAATATTTTTCATCCTTAAAAAGGTATGGAAATCTGATTCAGCTGCAAAATGAATGAACCTTGAAAGCATTATGCTAAGTGAAGCAAGCCGAACACAGAAGAACAATTATATGATTCCACTTAGGAGAGAGGGAAAGTGGCTCCCTGCTCAGGGATTGAGCGAAGGCACCTTCGAGGAATTGTCCGGTCCGGTCGGGAAGGGGGAATGAGAAAGCCGCTCCTGTCAGCACGGAGCAGTGGCCAGGCTGTAGCAGCAGATCTGGAGTCTGGTGCCCCGGGGTGCTTACACACCCGCGGGTCCCTTCCAGCTTTGTGCGCTGCTGCCTCCCGCTGCCCGGGGAGGGGCCGGGGCGGAGCGCGCTGGCAAAGTGTGCACAGCTGGAGCTGAGCGCCCCACCGGGGCTGGCGGCAAAGGTCCACTGCTCCTCCCGCCTTCGGCTGCAGACCATCGGTGCCGGCCGGAGGCGCATGCAGCCCCGAGGAGCTGCACCCAAGGAGCAAGTCTCCGCGTCCCCGTGCGCCAGATCGGCCGCCTCCCTCCCGAGGAGGTCGGGTTCCCGGCTCTCCGGACCCGCCCGGCGTCCTGCTCTCGGCGGGGCGGGCCGGGCCGACTGCGGCGCCCGGGGCATGGCTTCGGCGGGCAGCGGCATGGAGGAGGTGCGCGTGTCGGTGCTGACCCCGCTGAAGCTGGTCGGGTTGGTGTGCATCTTCCTGGCGCTGTGCCTGGACCTGGGGGCCGTGCTGAGCCCGGCGTGGGTCACGGCCGACCACCAGTACTACCTGTCCCTGTGGGAGTCCTGCCGCAAGCCCGCCAGCCTGGACATCTGGCACTGCGAGTCCACGCTCAGCAGCGGTGAGGGCCCCCGCGCGCGCCCCCTGCCCCGCCGGCGCGCCCGCGCCCCCCGCGCCCCGGCCCGCGCCCCGCGCCCCGGCCGCCTCCCGGGTCCCCGCCCCGCCCGGCCCCCGAGCCCACGGCGACTTCCCGCGCCCTCTCCCGCCGCCCCTGGACAAAACTCGGGCTCTGGAGTAACACGTCGGCTATTTTCGGGAATTGTTATCGTTTAAGGCGAGAGCCATGTGGCTGTGTTTGAAATGCAAGGCTTTGCACACCCCCGTCAAAAATCAAGCCAAATGTGCAGGAGTTCACCTCGGAGCGCACACGTTTCTTTCTGCCTGTCTTAGTGCAGTTTATCTGGTTTCCCCCCAATGAGTTTCGGTTTGGATGTTCTTCTATTTTTGAGAATCATGGAGAGTTCAGAAAGGGTAGGCTTAATTTCCTTTTTGGTGACAACCTTTGTTGGTCCTGAGTTGGCCTTCTACCCCACTCCCAATACCGCCTGCATTTTCTAGACCTTTCTTTCTCATCATGAGATACTCACAGATGCCTGGAAAGTTGTGGCTTATTTAGCCAGGTTTAGAAGCTGCAAATGGATCCCCACGTGAGGGCTCCCAAGACACAGTTGATGCCTGAATTAGAAGTTGGAGAGGAAACAAAAAAAAATGCTATAAAGGACATTATTAGAATGACTGTGCAATTCAGATAGGGATATTAGATCATTTCATATAATTAGAAAATATTCTATCAATGTAAAAATCCTGATTTTTTAAACAGATATAGCAATCTCTTTATTTTTTTTTTATTTTTTAAAGATTTATTTATTAATGCGTACAAGAACTGGGGTACAGGCCAGAGGTGCAGGGGGGTGAGAGAATCCACCAAAGACAGAGCAGGGAACAGAACAGGCAGAGCGACTGAAATACACTGCTGAGGGGAGCAGCGGGCAAGACAGGAGAGGTCTGTTGTGCCATGTGGGTAGCTCCCTGGCGGGCTGGGGATTGAACTTGTGCCGCAGAGGCTGCCGATAGCTTCCCAATGCTGTGCTTAATCCCGTGGGATACCATGTTACCTTAATGGAAGAATTAGTGCAATTGATGGAAATAAAACATATTTGGGTGACCTATGTAGTCACTCCCTTATCTCTGGGAAGGCTCTGTTACCATTATCACTGTTGCCAGGGTGATCTTGTCAAAGAGATGTTTACTCTGTCATATCCACTCTAGGAACCCCATGTTGCCAGTCAGACTTAACAAATTTTAACATTTGCTTATTTTAATAAACTAAAAGTTTTCAGGTAAAGTTGAAGACTCCCTTTATTTTAATCCCTGTTCAATCCCATTCATCATCATTAGAGGCAGCACTATGAATTCTATACTATAGCTTTTTGGTATACTTTTACCATCAATATGCATGCAAGGTACCAGGACCCCAGACCACCCACCCACCCACCCACCCTCCCCACTCCCACATTGTTTGTAAGGGGAAAGTTAACTTTGTGATTTCCAGGGTCCCTTCTCCCTGCACCCCTAGAGACCCAGAGCAGCATGAGGATGGGGCTTGGGTAGGTGGAAAGTTTCCTGGGTACCTGTTTTAAAATATAAAAGGTAAGAGTTTTGCACATACACATAAAACAGAGAACTTTATTTAAGAACCAATAACTTTACTGGGAAACTGGTAAAACTGAAAGAAGGGAAGAAAAAAGAAAACAAAAAAAACTGAAATGAACTTTCTGAAAGGCAATATTGCAAAATGCATGCACCAGATGGTGAGCCGGGGGAAGGCATCAGGCTCCCCGTGCTACGGGCCAGACAGTCCAGTCTCAGTGCTTGTCGGTGTCACTCAGGGAGAGCTTGTCAAAGAAGTACTCTGCCATGAGGGATTCCGAAGCCCCCATCTTCCGCAGGTTGGTCAGATGGTCCGCGGCCTCTTTGATGGCTACAACTTGCTCATGCAGGTGGCGGCGGTCCAGGAAGTCACACAGGTGGGCATCTCGCATCTGGGTGGCCAGCTGGTGCAGATTCAGCAGGTTTTGGTTAACGCTCTTCTTCAGGTGCAGGGCGCACTCCATGGCCTTCAAGCCGCTGTTCCAGGTCTCGCGTTCCGGCTTCTGGAAATCATGGAGACGGATGCGGCCCCCTCGCAGATTTTGGTACTCCATCAGCTTCTCGGCGTGCTCCCTCTCCTTCTGGAACTGCTGCAGAAAGTACTGGGCGAAGTGTTTCAAGGCCACATCATCTCGATCGAAGAACGAAGCCATGGAAAAGTAGATGTAGGCGGCGTAGAGCTCCAGGTTGACCTGGAAGTTGATGGCGGCCTCGCAGTCGGGGTGGTAGTTCTGGAGCACTTGTGAGTCACTCATCGCGGCTGGCAGCATAGTGGATAGAACACCCGCGGATGGCGGCTGAGGCGGCTGGGTCCTCAGAGAGTTTCTAGGATTAGATGACTAGAGAGGCCAGAGGCAGTCTGGCAGCCGGGCTAGGTGACAGTTGGATGGCGGATGTCCCCCACAATGGAACCGGAAGTTGAAGTGCTGAAGGTGGAATGCTTTACTCAGTATTGAGGGGCGTGGTGAAGGGAGGCGGGGCTGAACTGAATCTATAACAGGATTGGTTGAGAGCAAGCAGAGGGCGGGTCCTTTACATTGAGTGGGAGGGGCTGAAGGGCTGATCCCTGTGTTCCAAGTTACCTCAGCACTTGGAGGGTGAGACAGGGGGGCTGCTGAGCATCTCTCATCTAATGATTTTTTAATTTGGCAATAATATTGCTAATGTAGAACTTTATCCTGTTCTCTAATATTTCCCTTCTCTAACTGCCAGTTCTTATTTTATAAATCCATTTCTTTCCTCAAAGTTCTGAGAATGTGTATTTCAATTTTTGACAGATCCTCTTCTGTTTCCTGATTTTGTTTTCTTTTTCCAGAAACAGTTGTTTATTCATCTTGAACGTCTCTTTCACTTTTTTCAAATACTTGGCAAACCTGTGTTCACTTATATTTATGTATCAATGACTCATTTGATTAGCCCAGGTAATTAACATTGATCTGATATAGTGTGATATCCATTTCACACTTCTTGAAATGTGCAAAGTGTGTCAATTATTCACTGGTCTTCTCCTCTGTAGGTACTTGACATGGGGTTTTAGAGACCCACCCTGTTGTCAAAACAAGCATTTCTGACCTTGGAAGACGTATTACTCCTTTCTAGAGTATGTATTTTTCCTGTCTTTGCAGATCTGCTGTTGTCTTAAATTCATTCACTGTCTTTGGCTGGAAGTGTTGGGGGATTAAAGAGGTTAATGCCACACTTATTTATTGCTCAAAGTAGTGGTGGGGGAAGATAAGAGCAGGACTGAGCAAACAGATGCGCTGTTCACATTGTAACTCTTTATCTTACAAGGGACTAAGGAGCCTGGAAGGTACTGCAGTTTCACTTACTGTCCTTAAAGTTTCTCTGAATTTTGATCTGATTTCCTACTGGAGATGTTTAAAGTTCTCTGAACTAAGCAACCTAATAGTATCTGCTTTTCTTCCAAGAGTTCCTCACATTTCTGATGTAATGGCACCCTTTGGGTGTGTGTATAGTATAGATAAATGTGTTAAGTTCACCCCTATGATTCAATTTGTTTTCCATTTAAAAATTAAAATGCCTACTTTTGTTTTTTTTTAAAAGATTTATTTATGCACACAAGAGCTGGGGTACAGGCCAGAGATGCGGGGGTGAGAGGATTCACCAGAGACAGAGCGGGGAGCAGAACAGGCAGACTGACTGAAATACACTGCTGAGGGGAGCAGTGGGCGAGTCAGTAGAGGTCTGCTGCGCCATGAGTGTTTCTCTCTGGCCAGCTGGAGATCGAACTCATGCTGCAGAGGCTGCGGATTGCTTTGTAGTGTGGTGCTTAACCCCTTGTGCCACCAGGGAAGCCCAGAATGCCTACTTTTGAATAGGCAATACCTTTCATTAAATTTTATTAATTTAAAATACTAAAATTTGGAGGAGTACAGCTCCACACCTCTACCTGTGCATAAGCCTCACATCACCCACCACCAAAGTTCTAGTGCCAGTATCAGATTGACACCCTTTACCTTCCCCATCCCTTTCTCAAGCCTGTCTGGTAACCACCATATAATTCACAGCGTCTAAGTGATTTTTGTTGGGATTTGTTAGTTCCTTTTATTTGGTTATTCATAAGCCTCATGTGACAGAAAACACTCATTAATTTTCTTTCATTTTCTGACTTATTTGGCTCACCATAATCACCTCAAGTTCCAATGTGTAGTTGAATCACATTCTATTGAGTATATATGGCATGATTTCTTTCTGCAGTCATCCTTCCATAGGCATTTGAACGTCTATTTTACTTGTTTCCATATCTTGACATTGTGAATAATGCCACTACGAACTTAAAATGTTATATATCTTTTTTAATTCATGTTTTCATATTCCTTTGATAAATACCTAGAAGTGGTATTTCTGGATTATTTATTTCTCTTTTTAGTTCTCAATGAGACCTTCAGACCATTTTCCCTAGAAGCAATATCAATGTACATTCCAGTGAACAGTGTGTAAGAGTGCCTTTTTCTTCACACCCTTGCCAATACTTGTTTCTAGTCTTTTTGATATAAGCCATTTTCACAAGGGTGAGGTGATACTTCATGGTGGATTTAATTTGCATTCCCATATTAGTAAGTGAAGTTAATAATTTTTTCATGATCCTGTTAGCCATCTCTATGTCTTCTTTGAAGACGTGTCTATTCAGGTCTTCTGTTCCTTTTTGACTGGATTATTTTGTTGTTTGGGGCTGTATGAGTTCTTTATATCGTTTAGCTATGAGCCTTTTATCAGACCTATGATGTACAAATATCTTCCCCCATCGGCAGTTTTGGGGATTAAAGGAGGTTAATGCCACAGTTACTTATTGCTCAAAGTAGTGGTGGGGGAAGGTAAGAGCAGGGCGGGACAAACAGATGTCCCTAGTCCCAGGAAGAAACCTGGGCCCTTGAGTACCTCAAAACTAAGATTAGAATGATGAACTCAAGGTGCTGGTAAAGGAAAGATTTATTGAAAAGAGACAGAGCAAGAAAGAGAGCCTCGGGGAGCCCTCCTTAAACAAAGAGGCTCTCCAAGAGGCCAGGGCTAGGGTACTTTGTAGGTTTTTAGGGTACTTTGTAGGGCTGGCGGTTGGGGACAAAGGAATTAAACTTTATTGGCTGAGAAGGGGTCACCTCGCAGGGTAGCAGCAGTGGTATGGGATGAGGGAAAAGATTACTCGAAGTCCTTGTGGAACACTGAGAAGCCTAGAGGGCCTATACCAGGAAGTAATGTGCAGCCGCCATCCTCAGGCAGTCTTGTATTTATTAGCATCAAGTACAAAGGTGGGGCAAGTAAGGAGTGTACATGCATGGGGGAAGCAGTTATTGGGGATGTAAGCTAGGGTGGTGAGACCAGGGGCTATTCCATGGGACCTCCATTGTTCCTGCTGGTAAAAAAACATATTGTCTGGTCTCACTCATAGCAGGAATTTAGAAAACCTAAATAAGGGACCAGGAAAAAGACTAATTAATACAAAGTAAAAATCAAAATCAACAAGCAACTATAAACCAGAGACACACTACCGTGGGGGGGAGAAAAGGGGATTGGAAGGACTAGGGTCAAAATAAGGGAGGGGGTGCAATTGTATGGGGAATATAACCAAAATGATAATGCATACATTGTGTGAAAATGAAAAATGATGTAAGAATTATATAAAATAAAATATTAATTTTAAAAAAGCACAAAAAAATGAAAGCTAAGAACATGGTAAAAAAAAATAATAAATAAATAAATAAATAAATATTTTCTTGTGAAAAATGAAAAAAAAAAACATATTGTCTGGGGCCTTCCCAGGGTGCAGTGGTTGAGCGCTGGGCTGCAAAGCTGCCTGCAGCCTCTGCAGCGCTGGTTCAATCCCCGGCCACCAGCGAGGGTCCCACATGGTGCGCAGACCTCTCCTGCTGCCCGCTGATCCCCTCAGCAGTGTACTTCCTCAGTCTGCCTGTTCTGTTCCCCACTCTGGCTCTAGTGAATTCCCTCACCCTCCCGTGCTTCTGACTGTACCCAGTGCTTGTATAAATAAATAAATAAATCTTTAAAAAAAAATAAAACATATTGGGTGTCTTCTAATACCTGCCTACTGTTTTCAGCAGACACTGGTTTCCCAGTATGTTCCTGATACCGGGACTTTTGTCCTTGGTTAGAGGCCTCCTACCTGACTGTATGCCTAGCTGATCAGCAAGAACTCTGGGTTCCAAGATAGTAGCCCCAAGAACAAGGAGGGCCTGGGATCCCACCACAAGGCAAGGAGCGTGGACTTGACTGAAACCCATATGTCCTTCTGAGTGTTGCCAGTATGAGCATCAGTCAGCTGCTGCTCGGTGGTCACGCAGGGCTCATGAACGTCTCATATTTGAATATCTCATGGCGACCGTGCCTGGGGCTCCAGTCTGACCCAGTTTAGGCTCAAGGTCTGTAGCTTCTTCAACAAACTAACTTGAGAAGTTGCAAAGAGATAGCTCAGCAATGCTGGGAAATTTTAAAAAACAGAAACCATTATGGACCAAGGACATTGATGGCAGCATTTATGGTCTAGTGTCAGATATACTTGGCCTCCTCTTACCAGTCTGAGAAAAACAATGGGAATGTTACAGGGCAGCCCAAATGTGAAGTGGGTTGGCCTGAGTGTGAGTCCTCACCTGCGTGCTAAAAGAGAAAACAATTTATGAGACCCAACTGCAGGCCCACACAAAAAGGTTAATAAAAGGTTTATTTGCAAAAATGGGGAAATGAAGAGAGGAATAACCCAGGGAGAAAGAGAGAGAGAGAAATTGGTGAGTGCATCCTACCAGTTCTGCTGAGCTGGGACCCCAAGAACATGTTGCAGGCCGGAGAAAAACCAACCACCCGAGGCCTGGGTGCTTATCTCCACCTGGGTGCTTATCTCCACCTTTAGTTTCCAACAATCTTCCCTTCGGTGGTGATAACATAATGGGATTTGAAGTCCTTGGTGACTTGGATCTCTTTGGCCTGTGGTGGGGGTAGAGTCCATAAAACCTGAGTGTGTGGAGTTCGTTCAGGACATCCTCTCCCCTCAACAGGAACAACAAAGTTCTGTACTTGAGTCCTGTAGCTCTGTCCTGGGACCTTTCCTGTCTCATAAATAACTGGTTGAAGTGAAATAAAAGCATTTTATGTGTTTTTTGTTTTTTAAGGACTGCAGCCCAGGGAACATGCTTGAAGTGCTTGAGTCGTGGGCCAGAGTTGCCCATGGTGGGAAATGCTTATACGTACAAAATAGGCGAGTTCACACTCATTCCACCTTATGCAAGTCAGTGGTTTTCAGTCAGTGCAGTTTTGATTGTTGGAAAGTTTGTCAGGTGATGATTGGTCAAGTTGCAGACCTTGGTGGTCTGTGAAGGGCAGGCTTTACTTCAGCTCTGTCCTAAGGATGATGCCTGGATATTTCTGGACCTGCCTGGGGCCTGCCACTCAAGAGCCTCCCAACTCTATCAACAGTTACCAAGGCCCAAATGACTCCAAAATGTTCCATAATTCTTGTAGAGAATCTTGAATGAAAATTATACAGAAATTCTTTAGTCAAAGCAAATAATTTCATCTCAGCAATATTGTAAGAATTATGGTCATTCTCACAGGCTCACTCAGTCTCATATAATCAGTTTTTGCTCTGTTTAAAACAAGTTATCCAGGGGCCTCCCTGGTGGCACAAGGGGTTAAACACCGCACTATGGAGCTATCTGCAGCCTCTGTAGCATGAGTTCGATCCCCGGACGGCCAGGGAGCAACCCACATGGCACGGCAGACCTTTCCTGACTCGCCTGCTGCTCCCCTCAGCAGTGTATTTCAGTCAGTCTGCATGTTCTGTTCCCTGGCTCTGTCACTGGTGAATCCTCTCACCCTCCACATCTCTGGCCTGTACCCCAGTTCTTGTATGCATAAATAAATAAATCTTAAAAAAAATTAAAAAAAAAACAACTTATCCATAAGTTCTGGGAATTCTACCAGTTCAGTTTATTAATTTTAATGTTATCAGAAATCTATATCCTAGAACATTTGAACATTTTTCGTGTGGACTGGGCTGGGGAAAGCAAGACGACTCCTCCGCATGTCTGGGCCAACTTTAGTGGGGCCAGAGGTAGGAGCTGGGTGCCCCTGCTCAGCCTGGGTCCTGGTCAGGAGGTTACAGCCCACCCTCTCGAGGCCTAATCCAAAAGCCTGGGGGGGTGCCAAGGGGAAGTCTCTCTCTGACCTGACCCCCATTCATATCAGTGCCAGTCACCTGCAATTCAGGCATCCCCGCTGCAGACCTCCAGGAGATGAGAGGGACAAATCAAAGTCCTGGACACAGTCATCGTCTGGGGTGGACCCTAACAGGGCATGGTCGGGGCCATGAGAGATAAGACCGTGAGATGAGCTAGTGAGGCGACCTCCCATATGAGCTCCATCCCAATGTCTCCAGGAGCTGGGGAACCAAACTCCTGGAGTTTTTCCATGAGTGAGGCTTCATCCTTTCCAACTGGGGGAGGAAAAGATCAGAGATGTGACTGGGGGACACAGGACAGGACTGGAAACCACAAAAGCATTTTTCCTCCGTCACATCTCTTGCACCCCTTTAGACTTTTCCCCTCCCACCCTCCCTTGTCATCTCAAAAGCCTCACTTCATTTATTCGTATCTGCTAGTGGGTTTTTTTAAGATTTATTTTATTTATTTATGCAAAAAAGAGCTGGGGTGTAGGCCAGAGGTGCAGGGTTAGTGAGAGGATTCACCAGAGACAGAGTGGGGAGCAGAACATGCAGAATGACTGAAACACACTGCTGAGGGGAGCAGCGGGTGAGACAGGAGAGGTCTGCTGCGCCATGTGGGTTTCTCTCTGGCTGGGGGAGGCCTCTGGGGCCCTACAAATAAAATAGCAGGTTCCCCTCTTCTTGGTTTAGTACAAGTCCCAGGCCAAGAAGCAAGCATGGCTGCTTCCTCACATGTCTTTCTGCCCCAAGTGTCTCCTCCAGTTGTCTCTTTCCAATTCTTCTGCAGTCTCCTCCCCACATGCCCTTTTTAGTTTCTCCTCACAGCTCAGCTCCACCCTTCCTTAGGTGGGGCAGGGAATTTGGAACCTCCCCCTTTTAGATTACACTGTTATGGTAACATATATACATCAGATTGTCTGTCAATAAAGAGTGTTTTCTTCTTCCTTTCTACTCTGGAAGCCCTTTCCTCTTTGACCTGTTTTGTTTAGCTGGCTGCTGTTTCCTGAAATTGATTAGATGTGGTGACAGCATAGATACTCTCTTTATTTCTGGTCTTAGAGGGAAAATGGTCAATATTTCACCACTGACTAGAACGCTAGCTACAGTAGTACTTCTCTACGGGGTTTGTGATGTTGCCTTCTGTTATGTTTGTTGAAAGTTTCTATCATAAATATTCATTAAATTCTGAAAAATGCTGTTCATGCATCCATTGAGATAATTACAACTTCTGTCCTTTATTCTGTTATTATCCTGAATTAAATTGACTCATTTTTGAATTGTTACAGGGCAGATTGAGGGACACCCCAAAACCCCCAAACTTGCCTGTTCTAAATGGTTCTGCCATCTGCCACATAATGACAAAACATACTCTGGCACATAAGCCCTTCAGTGGAAAGGAACTTTAATACAATTAGTGTGTGATAGAGAGAAGAGGAGAGAAAGAATATAGTTTTAAAGTTCCCCCATGAAACACCCAAAGTTACCCATTCCCCTCTGACGTGACCTGATAAACCAAACCAGGAACTGCAGCCGGTGTAATAAAGAATTGAAACACCTCTCGCAAACAGCAGTAAGCAAGCCAAAGAAGTTTTTTTAAAGATTTATTTATTTATACATACCAGAATTGGGGTACAGACCAGAGGTGCCGGGGGTGAGAGGATTCACCAGAGACAGAGTAGGGAGCAGAACAGGCAGATGTGCTGAAACACACTGCTGAGGGGAGCAGCGGGTGAGACAGGAGAGGTCTGCCGCGCCATGTGGGTAGCTCCCTGGCCAGATTCCTACTGCAGAGGCTGCAGATAGCTTCAGTGCTGTGCTTAACCTCTTGCGCTTTAAGACACAGGCCAGGTCCTGGGAGCAAAGTTATAAGGGTTAAAGAAACAGGCTAGCTCCTGGCAGCAGCAAGCAGGCTTGAGGAAATTTATGCAAGGACAGATAAGAAGCTCCTGTGCATGTAGGAGGGGTCCCAAATGGGTTGCCACTGGTGATGACAGCTTCGGGGTTTTTATAATTATGCTCATGTTTTGGGTCTAGGGGATGAGCCGAGGTCTCCATGCAGTTTCTTAATGGGTCAACCTTGGCCGATGTCCTGACATAGACTAACTGCTGGGTGATGTGTCATGGGCTTTTTTCTTGTTACTCAATTTTCTCTCTTTTTAAATTGCTCAGGGGGTCCCATGTCTCCTGGGGCCCCAGTCCCTGTCCCTCCTGTTGTGTCTCCCAGGGCCCCAGTCCCTATCTTTTTGTCAAGGTCTAGCCCCTCACCTGCATGGGTAAATGTCCAGCCAAACAGCTTTGGCACAATGGGCGGCCACTGAGGCCCAAAAGCCTGCCACAAGTCTAAGGCACCTTCTGGTGGGGACCCATAGGAGAGGGGCAGAAGGGGCCAGGCAAGTCTGGAAGGAAAAGAGTAAAATCAAAAGCCACACCTAGATAAAGACGGCCATGGTCAGCCTCCCCACAGGTCTTTCACCCACGTCTCTGTCTCTTTCAAGTTCTCCTTCCATGTCCCCCAAGTCCCTGGAACACGTCCAAGGCCGAGAAGCAAATGCAGCTTCTTCACATGTGCCTCCATGTGCCTCCTCCAGGTCTCCTTGTGGCTCTTTCCTCCCTTCTCCCTGTGTTCTCTAGCGCCCCCTGGCTGCTCAGCTCCTCCCTTCCTTGCGTAGGGCAGGGACCCTGGAACCTCCCCTTTCCTTGGTTCTCATACTGTTGCAGAATGTTAAATCTCCCTTGTATTCCTGGGTGAAGCCCTCATAATTCATGATGTGTTATACTTTGTTCTATATCGTGATAGATTTGTTTCCCAGTGTTAGTGTTTTTCCCATGCATGTCCACAAGGATTATTTGTATTATTGTTTGTATGAAATCATTTGTATGCATTTGGTAGATTTTAGTATCAGGGTAGTACTAGACTAATAAACTGATTGTAGAAATAAATTCTACCTTTTACCCAGGCAGAGGAAGAACAAGCAGTACTTCAGGAATAGTGAGATCAGGAGAAACTTTATTTCTCATGCATGAGGTCCCAGACCTGGGTAGCCCAGTAAGGTCTGAGCACCTGTTTAAAGACAAAGAATTTCTTTTAAACATAACTATCCTTACATTGATAACATCATTTGCTGCAAAGTTCTTAAACAAGGTGCTGGGAAAAAGCAAAAAGGCGCAGACATCAGGGGTAGCCTGGACGAGATAGAACAACTTGGCGGGCTACCTGACCTTGTAACTTTGTTAGCCTTCTGAGGAAAGATTTGTTAAGTGAGCAAACTTGTTAATTACAATTGCGTTGGATTATTAAGGGCACCGGGCCTAAGACCCTTTAGCAGGGAGCTGGAAAGATTTATTTGCTTAGCGGTTGCCCTTCAAACTGAATTAGGATGTATTCTTATATTTTCTGAAAATGTTTTATAGGGTTATTATTACTTCTTAATTTAAATGTGCAATAGTGCTCACGAGTGAAGAAAATTCCCTGGCATTTTATTTATGGGACAAGTTTTAATAACAAATTTAATTATTTTCATCAGTTTAGAGCTGTTCAGATTTTATACTTCTTCTTGCATAATTTGTGTATTTCAAGGAATTTGCCCATTTAACCTACATTTATAAAATGTGTTGATATAAAGTTGTTTGTAATATTCTTTAATTATACTTTTAAAGATTGTGTCATGTATCATTGAAGCCAGTGTGTGCTGTTAATTTAGCCCTTGAGCCACCACAGGTTCCTGTCCTAAGAAGCCATAAAAAGGAATTTGCAGACTTTTCAGATAAGTAAGCAGGGAGATGCAAACCGCATTCAAGAAAGTAAAGAACGGTTTATTTAAAGGAAAAAGGCAAGGACTCCCAGCTACGCTATACTTGGGAGGGGCAAAGAAACCATTGTGGGCCCGTGTCTAGGGGCATTTAAACCTTTTTTCTCTATACCAAAATCTCATCATCCTATTTGTGACTGGCTCATTCTCCTAGTCCCAGCTCTTCTCTTAGAGTTTACCAACCCTGTCCAGGGTCTTAGTCTCTCAAGTTTTACTGTCTTGTTTTAGTCCTCCTGGACTTTCTGACCTCATCTCTGGAGTATGGTTTTGGTTAGCACCCCTTAGAATTTACTGTCCTTATCTCAGAAGCTTCTTTAACTCTCCTGATGTCCCTGCCTGTATTGTCCCTGAAGCTGCTTAATGAACCCTAACTTACCCTGGGACTCACCCACTCTCAGATGGACCCCCAAACTGCTATTAGGACAAAAGGCATCAGGCTGATCAGTAACTGCTTCCTGCTGAAAAAGGGTGTCGTTGTGGGATGCAGTCAGGGCTTGACCTCTGGGCAAAGATCTAAGGGACCTCAGAAGAAGCACAGTGGAGGCTTTGTGTTGGACTCCATCTCAAAGACCACTTGTAGTTTAACTGCCTTTAATCTAGAAGAAATAAATTTGACAATTAGGTTGAGAATGTATGGGCTCTTTGGAGCTCTGGTTTATTGACCTTGATTTGATTTGTCACCACACTCTAGACGTCGGCCTTACCGACTCCCTGTTCTTGTTTCCTGACTTTGGTCACCTTTGAGAGGAAAGAATAGCCCCCCACCCCCACCTTTTTTTTTTTTATCCAAGCCAGGTAAAACACAGTTTGGACTAGAATTTGAGATGGTATAGCAAAGAGGCATCAGATCAGCAGTCTCCACAGTAACCTGAAGTGTTATTGTACGTAGCATTAATTGAGTAATTAGCAATGCAAGCCAATTCTAGGAATGAAAGGCAAAAGTCAACAGCAGAAACAGTGGTAAGTCTTTTTTCTTTTGGCAATACACAGGTTAAGTTCCCATCAGAAAACAAGATTGTGGCTGGCAGCAGTGGCTTGCTTCCCAGGCTGGGGGCGTTTAGTCCAAACTGGGCAGTGCTGGCAGCTAAACACTGCCCTGCCATCCAGTCCCGGGTTAAGTCCACAGCCTGTTCTTGTGGCTGGATGGGGGCGGCAGCGTCTTCACAGGGGTCAGCTCTACTGGGCCAGTGGCCAGGGTCAGCGTGGGAGCCACAGCTTGCAGTTTTTGCTTCAACCCAAGGATGGTTGTCTGCTGGCATATGTCAATGGAAAGAAAGCATGAACCAGTTCATGTGTCCAACATGTGGCTCAGACCATCCTACAAGCATAACAAGCCTTTCTTAAACAATCTCGTGCCCACACTTATCTCCTTCATATGTCTGCTCATCATCCTCTTACCCTCATAGCACTTGCTTTTTCATTCTTGTAAAACCTTTCTTGGGGCCTTCTCTGGTGGCGCAGCAGTTGAGCGCTGGGCTGTGAAGCTGCCCACAGCCTCTACAGCGCAGGTTCGATCCCTGGCTGCCGGCAAGGGTCCCACATGGCGTGACAGACCTCTCCTGCCACGCCCGCTGCTCCCCTCAGCAGTGTATTTCATCAGTCTGCCTGTTCTGTTCCCCACCCTGGCTCTGGTGAATCCTCTCACCCTCCTGCGCTTCTGACTGTACCAAGTGCTTGTATAAATAAGTAAATAAATCTTAAAAAATAAATAAATAAAACCTTTCTTGGACCTCAAGGGTCCTGTTTTTCTATCTCTTCCCAAGAAGAGAATAACTTTTTTCCCCCATCTTTTTGAAAACCTTCCTTTTTCTTTGTTTCTCCATGAATCTCCCCTCTCTGACCCTCTTTTCACTTACTTTCCCCAGGTCTGGGGCATGATCCAAGAGTTGCTCGTTGGCGTGGGCTCTGGCTGTCTCCAGAGTTGCCTTTTGTTTAGAGCTAGTGAGCTCTGGTTAAGCAGAAGGACCACATTCTTTCATGCTGAACCAAAAACCTGGGAGACTGTGAAATGTCTCAATGCAGAAGGGGATGTGAACTCACTGAATGCCCTGAAGTACACTCACTACTGATACTAAACTTAAATATTTTTATCTCACTCAGAGCTTTAACAGTTTTTACTTTAAACAGTGTAAGCTTTTTAAGACTAGGAAGACACAGGGAAAAAAATTCTCTACCCATAGAAAGGACCAGAACAGTGTCTCAAGGTGGACCAGTCCCCAGCATTTTCTGAGCTGGAGAAAAGTATTACAGCTGAGGATGCTGTTTATAGGCCAGATGTTTCTACTGGGACCAGGCAGCAGTTAAATAAATATTAGATATTAGGTGATTTTTTTCTTTAGAGTCTGAGTTGAATTTGCTTCAGCTTTTTAAGAATGTAGCTTAAGAGCAAGCCCTGTAGAGCTGAGACGATAGAATCTGTTTTAAAAAAGATTTATTTATTTATGCATACAATAACTGGAGTGTAGGCCAGAGGTGTGGGGGGTGTGAGGATTCATCAGAAACAGAGTAGGGAGCAGAACAGGCAGACTGACTGAAATACACTGCTGAGGGGAGCAGCGGGTGAGACAGGAGAGGTCTGCTACACCTGGAGAAGGCACATGGAGCCGAGAGACATGTGAAGAAACTGTGCTTGCCTTTTGGTCCTGAAACAGATGTGGGTGAGAGACCCATAGGGAGGTTCACAGTGGCAGCTTTTATCTTGGTTTTGATTTTGCTCTTTTCCTCCTAGACTCATCTGACTCTTTCTGACCCTTTTTTATGGGTCCCCACCAAAAGGTGCTTTAGACTTGTGGCAGGCTTTCGGGTCTCGCTTTGGGCCAATCCTGTTTGGCTGGACATTTATCCATGAGGGGATGGGTAACATTGGGTGCTTGATTTAGAAACTATATTTTTGGTTGTTTTTTTTTTCTGTATTGTTCACTAATTGTATTAAAGTTCTTTTCCATCAAAGGTCTTATATGTTTTGTTGATGCAGTGGATGGCAGAACCTATTTAGAGTGGGCAGTTTGGGGGTTCTAGGGTGCCCCTCTCCCTGCCCTGTAACAAAGGTAAGGGTCTTCTTCTAGATAGTTCTAGATAGTCAGGCTTCTGTGACTCTTGTCTAGGTGCCAACCTAACAGAATGCCTTGTCTGTGCCGTTGGATCTCCTGAATGTACAGGGCTCCAAGGGCCACAGCTTGATTGTCCTGAGCGCCCTCAAGAGTCCACAGATGATAGAGAAAAGCAAAGAATTAGTGACAGGAGAATCCCGACATTCCCTCTCAGTAAGTGGGGGATCAGGAACCCTGCCAACTGAGAGACTCACCTGAGACTCAAAGAATGGTGATCTCATGCTAGCCATTTTTACCGGGCTGACAGGTGCCCCTTAATTTTGTAACAAAATAAAGGACAGAGAACGTTTGTGAAGTATCTACAGCCTATCTGAAGCAACAAGGATCAGAGGACAAAAATCCAAACCCAACAGATAATAAAGAAGTAAATCAGGGCCTCCCCGGTGGCGCAGCGGTTGAGCGCTGGGTTGCGAAGCTGCCCGCAGCCTCTGCAGCGCTGGTTCGATCCCCGGCTGCTCCCCGGCCACCCGAGGAGGGTCCCACATGGCATGCAGACCTCTCCTGCCGCCCGCTGCTCCCCACAGCAGTGTACTTAGGTCCTTCTGCCTGCTCTGCGCCCCGCTCTGGCTCTCTGGTGAATTCTCTCACCCTCCCGCGCTTCTGACTGTACCCAGTGCTTGTATAAATGAATGAATGAATGAATGAATGAATGAATGCATAGATAAATAGATAAATATATAGATAAATAAATAAATAAATAAAATCTTAAAAAAGAAGTAAATCATAGCAATGGAGGAGAGATTGAGAGGAGGATGGGGGGGGGGAGCGAGCTAGGAAAGACAAGGGGAGCCATTCAAATAACTCTGACAGGGATCTGCGGCTAGGTGGGGTTCTGTGTCTGATTGTATGTAGTGTTTAGTGAGGAATCACTTTCCCAATTGTCACATGGGGACCATTCATCTTCTACTTAGTCTTGGCAGGGGAGGAGGGACCGAGCTGCTGGGAGATCAGCTCCTTCTGTGCAGCTCTGGGATGGGCCTCTAGATCATGTATGTGCCTAGCTCTTCAGAAGCCAGACTTCCAACTGGCAGATGGGCTAGTCCTCTTACCTGGTCTGGTTAGCAGTTTATCCTTCCACAGGAGTCTTTAAGGTAGCTTCCCTTTGGCATTTACCGACTGTCCTGTGCCCTTTTGATGGCTTTGTTTTTTTTTTTTTTTTTTTTTTTGATGGCTCTGAAAGAAAGGAAACATTTAGCAGAAGGAACATAGGACAGAATACAGAATGAGAGCAGAGCAAAATTTGTGTTTCTCAGCCCACTTACCTTAAATCTTGCAGGATCCCAGACAATTGAGCCCTCAGTATGAAGCCAAATTGCACTGTTAATTTAGCCCTTGAAGCACCACAGGTTCTTGTCCCACGAAGCTGTAAAAAGTAAGCAGAGTGAAGCATACTTTATTCAAGAAAATAAAGAACGGTTTATGTAAAGGAAGAAAGCAAGAACTCCCAGGTGCGCTGTACCTGGGAAGGCCAAAGAAGCTGTTGTGGACCCTCTGTCCAGTGGTATTTAAACTTTGTTTTCTCTATTCTAAAATCTCATCACCCTACTTTGTGATGGGCCCTGTCTCCCAGTGGCCATGCTCCTCCTGCAGACATGTCCATTTTCCCAGATTTTATCTTAGAGTTTGTCCTTTTACCTCCCCTGTCCAAGGTCTTATTCTCTCAAGTTTTACTGTCTTTGTTTATTTAGTCCTCCTGGACCTCCTGACCTCACCTCTGGAGTATGTTTTGGTTAGCACCTCTTAGAATTTACTATCCTTATCTCAGAAGCCTCTTGAACTCTCCTGCAGTGCCTGCCTGGACTGTCCCGGAAGCTATATACTTAACCCTAACTTGCCCTGGAACTCATACTGACAATACTGGTGATTTGTTTCCCTCTTTTTTCTTATCAACCTTATCCTGAAATGTATCAGTTTGTTTTATTACTTTTCTGTATTCATATCTATAAATTTTATTCTAACTACTGCTTTATGTATGTCCCACACATTTCTATACATGGCTTTTTATATTTCTCTGTTCCTTGTCATTCATTTCATTTTCTAATTTCCCTGCAAGTTTTCTCTGAAATATGTTATTTATTTATAATTCTTCTATTTAATTTGCTGTTTTCAAGTGGCTGCATATAGCTCTCTGTTATGGGGAAGAATTGGGGTGTAGGCCAGAGGCACCAGGGTGAAAGAAAGCACCAGAAACTGAATGCAGAACAGAAAAGGGGAATTTATTGAAACACACTGCTGAGAGAAGCAGCAGGAAAGACAGGAGAGGTCATCTGTGCTGAGAGGGTCTTGAGGCTCTATTTATCCCCAGGCATCAGAGAATGGCTAGGATATTTAGCCTTGGGCCTGTCTTGACTCATGATGTGAATTATCAGCTTAATGGCCCATTGCCATGGCAGTCCAGCCCACTCCCCTTTATACATCCAAGCCTTCCAAACTCGCCTACTGGGCAAGCAGTGGGGGCCTAGTTTGCAATCTTAGTAATGATGCCACAACATTGCCCTTCTACCAAGAGGACAAAAGGAAAGTCCAGCCCCCCATCCCCCACAACTGGAAGGCAGCAGAGACATGCCAGTGATCTCAGTACTGGAGCAAAGGTCCAGGGGACTGCTTGCTAACAGCAAAGGCAGTTGCAATGGCGTTCCTCACTTGAGTCTCCGGCACGCTCATTGTTGATTTCACTTTAATTCCATTCTAGTCAGAGCACATAGCCTCTTGATTTAATGTTTTTCTAAATTAATTATTTTTCATATATCAGTATATACTCATTTTAGTGAATATTTCATGTGCTCTTTAAAAGAGTATATATTCTGCTATTGAGTGAAGTAGCCTGTAAGTGTCAATTAGGTTTAATTTGTTGTTAGTTTTGTTCAAGTCTCCTGTATACTTATTGTCTGCCTTCTTGTCTTGTTAATTAATAAAGAAGAACGGTTATAGTCTCCCATTATAATTTGCATTTGTTGATTTTTTTCCCCTTTTAGGTCAATTGACTTTGTGTCATATTATTATAGGGCAGGAGGAGGGGTACCCCAGGACCTCAAACCTGCCTCCTATAAGTGGGTACTGCCCTTAACCATATCAAGACAAAACATACTAAATGTGTAAGACCTTCAATAGAAAATAACTTTAGTAAAATTAGTGTGCAATAAAGAGAAAGAATATAGTTACCAAATCAAGCACCCATAGTTACCCATCCCCTCATGGGTAAATACCCAGCTTAACAGGATTAGTCCTAAGCAGGGCCACTGAGGCCCAAAAGTTTGCCTCAAACCTAAGGTACCTTCTGGTGGGGGACTCATAAAAAAGGGACAGAAGTCTGGAAAGAAAGGGAAGTCTGGAAAGAACGAAGCAATATCAAAACCCAAGTCAAGGGCTTCCCCGGTGGTGCAGCGGTTGAGCGCTGGGTTGCGAAGCTGACCGCAGCCTCTGCGGCGCCGGTTCGATCCCCGGCTGCTCCCCGGCCACTGGAGGAGGGTCCCACATGGCGCGCAGACCTCTCCTGCCTCCCGCTGCTCCCCTCAGCAGTGTACTTCGGTCCTTCTGCCTGCTCTGCTCCCCGCTCTGGCTCTATGAATTCTCTCACCCTCCCACGCTTCTGACTGTACCCAGTGCATGTATAAATAAATAAAAATAAATCTTAAAAAAAAATGGTCTTAATAAAAATAAATAAATAAAAATTAAAAAAACAAACAAACAAAAAACCCAAGTCAAGGTAAAGGCTGCCATTGTAAGACTCCCCCACAGGTCTCCCCAACACTTCAGTCTCTTTCAAGTTCTCTTTTCATGTCCCCCCAAGTCCCTGGATCAAGTTCAAGGCCAAGAAGCAAGTGCAGCTTCTTCACGTGTCTCTGCTCCAGTCTTCTCTATCTCCTTCTTCCTTCTCCCTGTCTCTCTCCAGCTTCTCCTGGCTGGTCAGCTCCACCCTTCCTTAGGGTGGGGCAGGGTACCTAGAACCTCCCCTTTCCCTAGGGATTACCCTGTTGCAATATATTTTGAAATTCTGTTATTAGATGCAAACAAATATAAGATTGCTATGGCTTCTTTCTTGTTCCTTCACCTGTGCCTTTGATAAACCACTTATTTGTTTTCTGCCTTTATGGTTTTGCTTTTTCTGGATGTCTTCTCTAAATGGAATGTTAAAATATGTGAGTTTTTGTGTCTGACTTCTTTCACTTACCTTTCGGTATTCAAGATTCATCCAGGTTGCAGTATGTACAAGTACTGCATTCCATTTTATGGCTAAATAGTAGTTCATTGTACAGGTAATGCTATATTGTGGCTATTCACTCTCTGTTGATAGACATTTGGATTGTTTCTACCTTTTGATTATTATAAATAGTGTGGCTATAAACATTAACGTACAAGTTCTTGTTTGACTACCTATTTCAGTTCTTTTGTATATAGATCTAGGAATGGAATTTCAGGGGCATGTGATAATTCTATATTTAACTGATTGAGGAACAGCCAAGGTGTTTTCCAAAGTGGTTGCAACCCTTTACATTCCCACTAGCAATGTATGAGGATGACAATTTTTTTCACATCCTCATAAGCACTTTTTTTTTTTTCACTGTAGTCATGTAGTCATCCCAGTGTGTGTGGAGTGGTATCTGATTGTGACTTTGAGTTGCATTTCCCTAATGACTAATGATACTGCATATATTTTCATGGGTTTTTTGGTCCTTTGCTTATCTTCTTTAAAGAAGTGTCTGTTTACGTCTTTTGTCCATTTCTTAATTAGGTTGCTTGTCTTCTTGTTATTGAATTGTAAGAATTCTTTATATGCTTTGGATACCAGAGCTTTATAGGTTTATTATATGCAAATAATTTTGTTGGGTTTTCATTCCCTTAATACTGTCCTTCAGGGTCTCCCTGGTGGTGCAAGGTGTTAAGTCTCAGCACTATAAAGCTATTGGCAGCCACTGCAGCTTGAGTTCGATCCCCAGCCAGGGTGCTGACCCACATGGCACAGCAGACTTCTCCTGTCTTGCCCACTGCTCCCCTCAGCAGTGTATTTCAGTGGATCTGCCTGTTCTGCTCCACACTCTGTCTCTTATGAATCCTCTCATACACACACACACACACACACACACACACACACATTCCAGCACCCGGCAGCATCTCTAGTCTACACCCCAACTCTGTCTGCATAAATAAATAAAATCAATCTTAAAAAATACTGTCCTTCAGTGCACAAAAATTTTTAATTTTGATGTTAATCTATTGTTTGATGTTAATCTATTGTTTCTTTTGTTACTTGTGTTTTGGTGTCATCTCTAAGAAACCATTACCAAATCAAGGTCATAAATTTTTACTCCTATGTTTTATTCTCAGAGTTACATAGTTTTAGTTCTTATATTTATATCTTTGATCCATTTTCAGGAATTTTTTTATATGTGATACGTAAGATCAAACTTCATTCTTTTAAATGTGAATGTCCAATTATCCCAGATAAGGAAAGTGAATTTTCTTTCCTTATTGAATGGTTTTAGCATCCTTGTCAAAACTCAATTAACTTGAGATATATAAGATATATTAACTTATGCCACCAGCACCATTTTTTTTTCATTATTGCAGCTGTAGTAAGTTTTGAATTCAGAAAGTATAAGTCTTCCAGCTTTTTTCTTCTTCAAGACTTTTTGTCTATTCATGTTCCCTTAAAATTCCTTATGTCCCTAAGATCAGCTTTTCTATTTCTGCAAAAAGGGCTATTGGAATCTTGAGAGGGATTACATTGAATCTGTAAATTCCTTTGGGGAATATTACCATATTTACAATAATAAATATTCCAGTAAATGAAATGAGATGTCTTTGTATTATGTAGGTCTAGCTTGATTTATTTCAGCAATGTTTTGTGATTTTCAGTGTAAATGTCTTACATCTCCTTGGTTGTGTTTATTCTTAACTATGTTATTCTTTCTTGTGCTATTGTGAGTGGAATTGTTTTCTTTTTTAAGATTTATTTATTTTTATATAAGAACTGGGGTTCAGGCTAGAGGCACGGGAGGGTGAGAGGATTCACCAGAGACAGAGTGAGGAGCAGAACAGGCAGACGGAACGAAGTACACTGCTGAGAGGAGCAGTGGGCGAGACAGGAGAGGTCTGCCCCGCCATGCGGGTATCTCCCTGGCTGGATGGGAATCGAACCAGCGCTGCAGAGGCTGCAGACAGCTTCACAACGCTGCTCTCAACCCACTGTGCCACCAGGGAGGCCCAGAATTATTTTCTTAATTTTCTTTTCAGATTACTCACTCATTGCTCAGGCATATAATACACCTGGACTGCTTAATGTGTTGATGTTGTGTTCTACAACTTTGCTTAATTTATTAATTCTAATTCTTTGTTGTTGATTATTTAGGATTATTTATGTTAGATCATGTCATCTATGAATAGAGAGTGTTCTAGTCCTTACATTCCAAATAGGATGTTGTTAATGTCTTCTTCTTGCCTAAGTGCTGTGACTAGAAATTCCAATAAAATGAACTGAATGGAAATGGCAAAAAACAGGCATTCTTTTATTTTTCCTGACTGAAACAGTACCTTACATATAGCATGTCTTAAACGGAGTATTCAAAAAGAAAGAAAAAAGGTGGATTTAACATTGAGTGACAACTACTTTCTCCTTGTAATTGGCTTATAAAGGTTAAGTTAGCCACAAGTAATAACAAAATATCAACATAAACACATAGACACACACACACCCCTACCCCTAAGATCTGAGACAAATAGGAGAGGAGAGGTTCTCGTAGCAGGTGGAGAAGGAACAATAATGAAAAGAGTAACTTTGACTAACAAAAGTTAATGGTCAATAGCATTTCCTGGAAACATCTAAAAGAATCATAATCCTCATTTTTATTTTTTAAAGATTTATTTATTTATGCATATAAGAACCGGGGTACAGGCTAGAGGTGTGGGGGTGAGAGGATTCACCAGAGACAGAGTGGGGAACAGAACAGGCAGATTGTCTGAAACACACTGCTGAGGGGAGCAGCGGGCAAGACAGGAGAGGTCTGCTGCGCCATGTGGGTCACCTCCCTGGCCAGACATTGAACTCGTGCTGCAGTGTCTGTAGATAGCTTCATAGTACTGCTTCTTAATCCCTTGCGCCACCAGGGGGGCCCCATAATCCTCATTTTTAAAGAAGGATTTGAAGCCCAGTCAGTCATGTGGGAAATGTGGGGTGTAATTCTGCTCACCTAAACTTGTTTATATTTTTTGAAATGCTTCAAGACCATCTGACTTTAAAAAAATTCTACCTTTTGTGTTTGAATATAAGGTTTAATACCTTATATTTTTAATTTTTGTCTTTGTAACCCCACACTTGGCAAAGAAGAATAGAATGTTTTGAGTGTTTTTCTCAGATATAGATGGCACTAGGTATTACATGGGTGAAAATTTTATTGGATTAAAATAGCAACGGACTGAAAAGGAGGCAGAATTTTGAAAGGGGAACATAAAGAGAAAAACATACAAATACATGTCTGTCATTTCCTTTGGGAATCTCTTTTTACTAGGAAATAGTTTCTTCCTACACATACCTATGAAGATAAGAAGGAAGATAAATCTCTGCTTCTTGAAAGGAGAAACCAGGGGACACATGAGTTCAGGAACAGGTTGATATGGGGGTGGAAAACACACGTAAGTGTACATTGTGTGGAATAAGGGTCAAGGTTCAGCATCAACTCTCTGGCTGTTCAAGTATCTTAACCTATTGTCTAAATATTATCTGTCCCAAGCCGGGGGATGGCTGTCCACACCCTCTCTGTAATCTCTTGTCATCTTATCCAGTCATAGTAGCTCCCTTATGCTGACATCCCACCTGAGCTTCAGATTCATTTTTATTCCCAGGTACCTGCATGACAGTTTTATTTTGATGTCTAATAGGCAACTCGGATTTTGCATGGCATCTTTCCCATCCCTCCACCCCCAACCATGTATGCCTGGCCAAAGCTCCTGAATTAATAAATAGTGCTACAGACAACCCAAGTGTTCAAGCCCAGACACCAGAATGTGGATGATTTTTCTCATTTCTCACTCTTTACTTCTGGCCCACAAGCAGTATCCACTCCATCTGGATTCTCTTATCGCCACAGTTCAAGCTACCATTATCCTTCGCTGGACCCACTACAGTATCCCCCCTCTGGTCTGCCAGCTTCAACTATCCCTTACCTCCTGCATTCTTAAAGCAACCAGAGTAACTAATAATCAGGGGGGCATCTTTCTACTTTATATTATATATCACAAATTTCAGCATAGGCCTTATATTTTTTTTTTACTTTTTTTTTTTAAAGATTTGTTTATACAAGAACTGGCATACAGGCCAGTCGTGCGCGAGGGTGAGAAGATTCACCAGAGACAGAGCGGGGAGCAAACCAGGTGGATCGACTGAAATACACTGCTGAGGGGAGCAGCGGGTGAGACAGAAGAGGTCTGCCGCGCCTTGTGGGATTCTTGCTGGCCGGCCGGGATCAAACCGGCGCTGCAGAGGCTGCAGGCAGCTCCAAAACGCTGCACTCAACTGCCTGTGCCACCAGGGAGGCCCCTAGGCCTTATATTTTTTAACCCTTTTCTTTGGGTAATTTGTTTTTTGGGTACCATGTTAGCTTAATGGAAGAATTAGAAAAAAAAACTTTTAGGATGTTTTATAAGGTGCAACAAGCATGCGTGGCAAGGTGACCTAAGGAAGTCACCCCCGTGTCTGTGGGGGAGGCAGCCTAAGGTTCATTTACCATTACTACTGTTGTCCAGGGCAAGTTTGTCATGGAGGTGCTCTGTCAAGCAGGCTTCTGAGGTCTCCTTGCTACCGAGAATCAATAAATATTAACTGGTCTGCATCTGTTAGTAAACTGAAACTTTTCAGGTATGCTTTAAGAGTCCTTTATGTTAATTCCTGCCCAATCCCATTCACCCATTCATTCCCTTTACCTTTTCTCCAGAGGCAACTGCAACTCCGATTTGCAGGTCATGCTTTTATATTTTTATTATTCACTAGGGCCCCAGATCATCCACCCCCACCACGCACATGTTTATAAGGGGAAAATGGATTTTGTGATCCAGGGTCCCATGGGATACCTTCTCCCTCCATCCCTGGAGACCCTGAGCTGCAGGAGGATGGGCCATGGGCGGGTGGAGAGACTTCCGGATACCTGTTTAAAACTTAGGAAGTGAGGGTTTTGTGCACACAATAAACCAGGCTTTCATTTTTTTAGCAACCAATAACTTTACTGAAACAAATGGTAAAACTGGAAGAAAAAAACTGAAACAAGGTATTGCAAAGGCAGTACTGCCATGTGAATGCAAACTGGGTGAGGAGGGGAAGGCACCGCACCCCCCCTGCCATGGGCAAGACAGTTCAGTCTAAGTCCATGGAGCTTTCACCCAGGGTGAGCTTGTCAAAGTTGTAATCGGCCATCATGGCATCCTGCAAGTCGAGCAGGTTGGTGAGATGCTCCCCCAACTCCTTCATGGCTCTGACTTGGTAGTCGAGGTGGTAGGTCTCCAGGAAGTAGCACAAATGAGGGTCATTGATATTAGTGGCCAAGTTGTGCAGATCGAGCAGGTGCTGGTTGATGGTCTTCTTCAGGTACAGGGCGCACTTCAGGGCCTTCAGGCCGCTCTGCCAGTTGTCGCGATCTGGCTTCTTGATGTCGCGGAGACGGAGGAGGCCGCCCCTCATGACCTGGAACTCCATCATCATCTCAGCGTTTTCGCTCTCTTTTTCTGACAGCATCAGGAAGTACTCGGCGAAGTGCTTCAAAGCCGTTTCTTCGCGATCGAAGTAAAAGGAGATGGACAGGTACATGTAGGAGGCGTAAAGCTCCAGGTTGGTCAGGTTGTTGATGGAGTTCTCGCAGTCGGGGTGGTAGTTTTGACGCACCTGCGAATGTTGCGCGAACACCATCACTGGAGGCATCACCACCGGAGGCACAGGCGCCGCCGGAGTCAAGGCGAAGGGATAGGCGGAGCGAACGCGCGGCTCACGGGGCGGGCAGCGGCGTCGTGCGTGAAGGCGGCGGCGGCCAGGGCCTCGTAAGAGCCCATGATGGTCGAGAGAGTGGCCGAAGATGACCAGCGATGGAAGCAGTGGTGGTGGCGGGAGCCTCTAAGAGATCCCAGGCAGGAGAGGCAAGCTGTGAGCCCACACAGGCTCTGGCTGGCAGCTGGCGGCAGGCTTTGGAATGAGGAACCAGGCCGCGTTGCCTAGGAGATGGGATTGCGCTCGTGATTTGCACGTTGGTGGGTTCAGGGTCATAGGAGCAAGGGTAAAGGTTCAGAGTAGGGTGGGGCCTGTTTGAGCTTTCATCGAACCCCAGTGGGACTGGGCAACGCAGCGCCAAGTTTCTGGTCTATCTAATATGTTAACTTATTGATGGACATAAGTGCAACTATTCTGGATCAATCACTGGCATGATTTCTTCGAGCATCATATTTAGATATTGTCCTGAAGTGACTGTTTCTTTAAATACAGTGCTTTTGTGGTGTCTTTGGTTATACTTAATATCACAAACTTTACTTAAATGTCATTGTCCTAGGTGACTTCAACACCCTTCCTAATGAGACTTCTGATAGCCTCCTCACTCAGTCCCCAGACCTTATTTACTTCAGTGATCACCTTCTATTTGCTCCAACCCACGATGGAGTTCACACATCTCTGGCAGCAGTGCACCACCTCCAAAGCCACAGTGACTTTCCACCTGTCCATCTGTCACTCTTTCTGAACTTGTTTCTCATCCCCTTTATTCTATCTCATTGCTCAGTCTTTCAGTACAGTCCTAGAAACACAGCCCTTCTGTCCTGTTTGGACCTCAGTATTGTAGACTTTCAAAGTTTCTTGGGAGATTCCATTGTAGATTTCACTGAAAAAATCTATTTAAATAGAAGAGGTCTTAATTTTTGCAGAACACGTTCTCATTATATTTCCGAGATGATTTAATAATTAATTTATCCTGGCAATTTTATTCCTCCATATTTAAAATAATATTATTATTCAATGCTTATATGTATACTAAAGGGTGATAGTGGTGTTTCTCCCTCATCATTCCATCCCTCATCATTACCTCCTAAGTGAAAACTGACACTTCAAAATGAACATTTTTTAAAGATTTATTTGTGCATACAAGAGCTGGGGTGTAGGCCAGTGGTGCAGGGGGTGAGAGGATTCACCAGACACAGAGTGGGGAGCAAACCAGGTGGATCTATTGAAATACACTACGGAGGGGAGCAGGGGGTGAGACAAGAGAGGTCTATCACACCATGTGAGTCACCTCCCTGGCCGGTGATGGAACTCGTGCTGCAGTAGCTGCAGATGGCTTCATAGAGCTAACACTTAACTCCTTGCACCACCAGGGAGGCCCCTCAAAACCAACATTTTTAAGGGAAAATAACAAACAGGCATGGGCTGTGACCTCCAGTTACCGTGATGGAAATGTACATAAGTATAAACAAAAGCATCCCATCCAATTTTTCTTTAATGAGAAATATAAAAGTAAATGCAAATGTAGAATGAAAAGGCTTCAGAACAGATCAAGTTTTTGAAAAATGTGACTTGTTTGTTGTCAGTATTTTTATTAGTTAGGGGTCTCCAGGAAACCAATAACTATAACTATATATATATATATTATATATATATATGAAATTTGAAAGTTGTTAACTTGTTAATTTCATATTATATATGAAAATATCATATATATGAAATTTGCTCATGCTACTATGGAGGCTGACAAGTCCCAAGAGCTGTAGTCAGCAAACTGGAGACCTAGGAGAGCCAGTGGTGTAGGTCCAGTCATAGGACAGGAGGCTTGAAAACCGGGAGGAGCTGATATTTTAGTTCAAGCTCAAAGGCAAGAAAAAAATCCTATATCCCAGATGGAAGGTAGTCAGACAGGAGGAGTTCCCTCTTACTCAAGGGGGCGGGGGCAGTCTTTTTGTTTTATTCAGGCTTCAACTGAATGGATAAGATTTGCCCACATTAAGAAGGGAGATCTGCTTTATTCCTTCTACTGATTCATATTTTTTAGGGCGAGGATCCCCCCCTCCGCCCAGTTTTATTGAGGTATAAGTGGCATGTAGCATTGTATTAGTCCAAGGTATACAGCATAATGATTTGATATATGTACATACTGTGAAATGATTACCACAGTAAGTTTAGTTAACATTAATCACCACTCATATAATCACATTTTTTTCTCTTGTTATGAGAACTTTTGAAATTTACTCTTAACAACTTTCAAATATACAATATAGACTATAGTCACCATGCTATACTTTACATTCCCAGAACTTCTTTATCTTATTACCGGACATGTTTACGTTTGGCTTGTTCATCCATTTCTCCCCTGCACCCTCCCTAGCCCCAGCTCTGGCAATGGCCTGTCTGTTCTTTGATCTATAATGTTAATTTACTGCTACATCATTTATGGTATGTAGGTGCAGAATGATGCCATAAGCACTCTTTATTCCCTTTTTAGGAGACAGTGAACGGTATGGGATTTTGTGTCAGATAGTACTCAATTAAAAGTGTGATTTCATGCCTTCCAAGCTGTGAATATTTCATCTTCCATGATAATGCTGAATGTAAGTGTGGAAATAATACAGACAATTGGAGGATTTTGTCTTGGACCTCATACTTGACCTTGGATAACTCAGTTATCTGAAATTTTCTCAGTTGCAACATGGAAAGAATAATGCTTTTCTGTGTGGTAAACCTCAAAACAAAAAAATTTACAAAGTAGTTCTATGAATTCTGTGAAGACTTTACTAACCCAATTATATATCAGGTTCTCTTGATTTCCCTCTCCTAAAAAAATGGACTTGAGATAAGGTGGTTGTTTTTTTATTTTAATCTTACAGGCATTTAATCCAAATTCTATTTGTTTCTGTTCATTTTTGTATAACTCCTTATACCAATGTGGGTAGTTGCTTCAGTGGAGAAAACCATATAATTTCTCTAACGAAAGTTTATTTCAATAGAAGTAGCAATTACCAATAAGCAATAGGAGATTTACTAAAATCTCTTATTTTGCAAATACATTTTTTTTTCATATTAAACAAAAGCTAAGACTGAGTGAGGTTTAAAGGCTAGCACATAGAATAAATATCGTCAGAAAGTTTATTTCGCGCTCAGCAAAATAAGCCAGAAAGAAAAAGAAAAATACCGGATGGTCTCACTCATAGCAGGAATCTAGAAAACCTAAATAAGGGACCAGGAAAAAGAATAACTGTAAGAAAGAAAAAATCAAAATCAACAAACAACTATGAACCAGAGACACTATGGGGGGTGGGGGGCGGGGAAAGGAGGGATTGGGGTCAAAATAAGGGGGTTGCAATTGTATGAGGAATATAAAAATAAAATTAAAAAAATAAAAGTTTATTTCTTAGCTTTATTTCTTTGTACCTTTTTAGTGCTATTCTTCCTTATCCCCTCCTTCCACCTTTCCCACAAATATAAGCTATCAATTCCCTGAAGTTGGTAGTATTAGGCAACTTCTGTAAAGTAATCCTTTAACTCTCATCAAAATTGAAGGTTGATGATAT
This sequence comes from Talpa occidentalis, assembly GCF_014898055.3. Lineage (NCBI taxonomy): Eukaryota > Metazoa > Chordata > Mammalia > Eulipotyphla > Talpidae > Talpa > Talpa occidentalis. The sequence goes on along the minus strand of NW_023601543.1, from coordinate 66,347,148 downwards.
GGTCTCCATTTTATAGATGTGGCATATTCTTTGAACTACAAAGTCATATAACTAAAATGTGGAAAGGAAGGTTTTCCAGTCTGTGTCGTCTGCCTATAAACGTGGTGCTATTCTTCGTGCATACTCTTTAATTTACTTTTGAAATAGACGGCAATCTACTTTATTGATTCTAGTCTTGGTTAGATGAGAGCAAGATGTCCTTTCTTACTTGTCATGGACATCATAGATTTTCCGATGAATTGCTGCCCCCTAAGATATTTCAAACTACAGTTTAATTTACCTGATTTTATTATTTATTTCAAAGATGAATGATTGAGTACCTATAGTGTTTAGAAAGAGGTGATTTGTATTAAGATACATTGGGATAGAGAACTAGCACGTATAATGTTAACCTTACATACACAGTAAATGATAACCTTGTTATGGATGTAATTATATAGATACTGAGAAAGGCATGTATTATAAGAAACTGGTAAATTTTATTAAATTAGTAAAAAAAACAAAAGAGGTAGTTTTTTTTTTTTAATTCGATTAGGCAAAATATTGAGATGCAATGCACAAATGAGAGGTTTTACCTCGGGTAGAATAAAGGGTTTATCAATGACTCAGTGTTGAGAATAAAAAGTGTTTCCTTTATTTTATCAGTGAAGTGTAAAGCGATGCTTTGAGAGGGAGGAATAGAGACATCATGTTGGATTCTTCATGACAGAAGTAAAATGGTCATCTTGGAAAGCAGGAGAACCTATCAAGGGATTCTTTTGGCTGGAGTTAAAGTCTCATTTAAGACCTCTGCATATGGGCCTCTCTGGTGGTGCAGGGGTTAAAGTCTGAGTGCTATCAAGCTATCAAGCTGTTGCTAGCCCCTGCAGCCAGAGTTTGATCCCCAGCCAGGGAGCTACCCACATGGCACAACAGACCTCTCCTGTATTGCCTGCTGCTCCCCTCAGCAGTGTATTTCAGTAGATCCACCTGGTTTGCTCCCCACTCTGTTTGTGATGAGTCCTCTCACCCCCCGCACCTCTGGCCTACACCCTAGTTCTTGTATGCATAAACAAATAAAATAAATCTTTAGGAAAAAATAGATTTCTGCATATATGTAACTAGTCAGCATGGTATGTGATTATCTTTAACAAGTTTAAACATTTGGGTGCAGGTACAAGAATGGTGATTACAATTTAACCCAGTTGGGGTTTTATTAGAAAATACAAGCGTGGGAAAGAGAGGCAAGAGAGTGAAAAGTATATATACTCAAAGAAGTGGATAATAATTGATAATAAAATCTAAGTTGGGAAAGTAAGGAACTGAAAACAGAAAGCATGATTAATCCTGAAAAAAATGGTAAGGGTCATTGGATTAGAAATAATGTTTGAATCAAAGAATTCATGGTTTGAGAATATTCAAAAGGGTGATCAGCAAGGTAAGATGCAGGGGTCAGTACTGGGGATAATTGAAATTGAGATTTGAAATCAATGTATTTATTGCCAATAACAAAGCCAAGAGTCTGACTGAAGGTACTAGTGTCTAAAGTGACACTGAAGAACTGGTGTCAGGTTTTGAATGGATAGTCTTTGTGAATATATAAATCGACAGTGTTAATGAGAGTAGTCACAGGGAACAAGATAGTATTTGAAATACTAAGAAAACTCAGTGAAAAGGGGAAGTGAGTGAAAGAAGAATAGTTGATCTCAACAAGGAAATTAGTGGGTGATGCAACCCGATGGCTTGTGTTCCCTTCTTACAAGGACAAAATATACATATATACTTTTATTTACAGATGGATTCCTACATTTCTGGAAATAGCAGTGTACTTCATATCTGTGCTATAAATCTATTTTTACATAGTATAAGTGTCCAATTTTATTTTCTGCCAAAGGAATAGCCAGTGAATGCCAGCACAATTAGAAAAGATAACTGAGGGCCTCCCTGGTGGCCTAGGGGTTAAGTGTCAGTCCTATCATGTGATCTCTGATGTGGCTTGAGTTCAATCCTCTGCCAGGGAGATACCCCCATGGCATGGCAGATGTCTCCTGTCTCGCCCGCTGCTCCCCTCAGCAGTGTATTTCAGTGGATCCACCTATTCTGCTCCCTACTTTGTCTCTGGTGAATCCTCTCACTCCTCTGCTCCTGCACCTCTGGCTCACACCCCAGTTTTTCTGTGCAAACAGAAATAAATAAATCTTTTTAAAAAATGGTAACTGAGAAATTATTTAATATTCTTTAGCTTTCCCATTGAATTGAGCTACCCCACTTGTCATATATTGAAATCTCATTGATACTGTAACTTATCTGGATTTGTCATTCCAATCTATGGATTTTTTTATATAGCAGAACTAATAACCTTATTGATTTAAGGGGCTTTACTATGTACTGACACCAGATAAGGCAAATTACCTTACCCTGGTATTTTTCTGTTCTTTTTGATAATTCCTTATTGAAGTATTATTGACATAAATTATTGTAATTCTAAGGGTACAACATAATGTCTTAGTTCTTGTGTACATTGTGAAATGTTTATCACAATAAGTCTATTTGTCATATTTTCTTAGCAACTTTTACCTTTGCAATAACATATTATTATAGTCTCCATGGGCTACAAATATCTCCAGCTACAAAGTTAGTTGTCCCACTACCTTATCTGGTATTTTAGAAATGTAAATAAGCTGTTTGATTTCTATTTTAAATTTGAGAGAATTTTAAATTGCTATCCCTGAATTCCAAAGTTGAGTGGCTGCTGAAAAGATAGGAAGCTGTTGGATGTTGCTGTTTTGTTCACACATCTATTTTATTCACTAGATTTGAATGGAAGTTGAAGCCCCCTACTATTCTGTATCTGAGGTGATATGGAAGTACTTTTATGGTGAATTTTTATGAATAAGGTAGAAAAAATTAAATACATTCAGTTGGGCAATATGATATATGAACATAACTAAGCTTTCAGCTATAATTTTGCCAAGCAGTTTCTAATCTGGCTTTGGGCTTGATACAATCCTAAAAGGGGAGATAGCAATTTCATTATTAAATGCAGGTAACATTATTTTGGCTACAGATCTCAACTTGGGGTTAACAAAATACTTGCTATAATTCATTGTAATTTTTCTGTAAGGAAAGCTATATAAATTTCCTTTCTTCATATTTTGAAATTCATCACACATTATAACTGACATAGTTAGGTCATTTCTTTTTCAAAGTAATTATTTTATTTTACAAGTAATGAATATATTAGGATAACGATGTGTAATATTCTATTAATATAACAATGTATAATATTCAAAGCACTTAAAAATTGAGAGTAGAATATGTGCATATTGATTTCATATTAGAGAAAATAAATAAAATGTTGATGGACCCTAGCTGAAGGTCCCTGAGAAATATTTATAAGCATTAGGTGTTAAAGTTACTGACAGTCAATGTACATCCACGGTGGGAGACATCATGAATTCTCAGTGATGTTAAAATGAGAGAAAACCCTTTTACCTGGGTTTTTAGCAGAGTCTTGGCTTGGGAAGTGTCTGGAGTCGGGGTTTGGGATCCCCAACTGGAGAGTTCTGATCCGACTTGGTAAAACAAGTCTGCAAAAGTGAACTCACGGTGACGTGTTGAAGCAAATCATCAGCTGGCTAGCTGTGACAGAGTTAAATGTCGAGTGCATCATTGAGGAATGGCTTGCCTGGATGACGACATGAATGGAGCCTTGGAGCAGATGTCATATGTCATATGCCAATGGACAAGCAAAGAGTCAGTAGGCGGATGCACCTGTCCAAAGAAACACCGTGCTGAGAATAAGTACACAGAAGAGAAGGATGTGAAGACACCGTAAGAACAGTACTTTTTTATGCGTGGATGTATTTTTTTAAATATTCTGTTTGTTCTTTGTGCTATAATCTCCCTTCTTTTCTTCACAGTTGATGTTTGACCGTCATGTAGGATATCTTAAAAGGCTGGTGTCATTGTAGAGCTCATTCACATTTAAGTTTCTATCATATTCTTTCATCTCTAGATCACTGTGCAGAATGATGAAGAATAAAAATACTGATTTCTCCCTAAGAAATGAGAGAAATAGTTGTAAATAAGTAAATAGTAAACAGAAGGCACTTTATTCATCTTCTCCTGCCTGATGATGTTCCTCCTCCTCCTCTTCCCTCTTCTTCTCCTCCTCCTTCTCTTCCTTCTCCTTCTCTTCTCTTCTCCTCCTCCACAATCTTCTCCTCCTTCTCCTCCTTCTGCTTTTCCTTCTCCTCCGCCGCCACCTTCTCCTCCTTGTCCTTCTCCTCCTCCTTCTCTTCCTTTTTTTCCTCCTCCTCCTTCTTCTCTTCCTTTTCTTCTCCTCCTCCTCCTCCTTCTTCTCCTCCTTCTCTTTCTTCTCCCCTTCCTCTTCCTCCTCTTCCTCCTCTTCCTCCTCTTCCTCCACTTCCTCCAACTCCTCTTCCTCCAACACCTCTTCTTCCTCCTCCGCTTCCTCCTCTTCCTCTTCCTCCTCCTTCTTTGCCTCTTCCTCCCCCTCGTCCTCGTCATCATCTTTGAGTGCATGGATTCGCATTGCTCTCTCCATAGGCGTCTTCACAGAGTCATATGTCCATCCCTTCCTGGCAAACAACCTCTCAATCATGGCTGGCATAGCATAGCCTTTGCTCAGAATGAAATCTTTAAAGGCTAATGTTCCATAAAGTTCTTCAAGAATGTCTGGCTCAGCAGGCTCTTTTCCAAAAGGACCTTCCTCTAAGACCTTGGGGTCAATCAAAGGTTCATCATTTATTAGCTTTTTCCACAGCTTGGGCTTCAGGTACCATGCTCCATACCTCATCTTCATAGGTTTGCGTTTGTAACGACCCGTTTCTTTCAGGAGTTTTATCTCCCAGTCATCCTCATCTAAGCACGATTCTATATCCTTCGTGTCACTTAACTCTGTATTATACATCAGCTCCGGAGGAATGTCACGTATTTTCTTTATGGTGGCAGTTTCATGGGTGCGTTTGTAGTCACGGCTAAAGTCAAACAGGTTCATCATGAAGTCTTCATCAATGCCCAAGTCTCCAAAACTAGCAACCCATTTGCAGAATTCACGAACTCCTCTTGGAACTCTTCTAGGACGAGAAAGACGTTCTTGAAAATCCTCTGACAGTTCTTTAGGAGACAAATTTAGACGACATGCCCCGGGCATCTTCTTGGGAGGTTCTAAGTAGGCCTCTGCATAATGAGTTTTGCAAACCCTCTTTGGGAGCTTCCTCTTTATCCTGGTGCCCTCGCAGTAGGCCCATGTGTCTTCCAGTCTCCTGTCAGGATCGACCACTTGCAGCACCTTTAGTAAGAGCTCTGCAGGTACATCTTCGTCCAGATCCGGGAACATAGCCAAAGGATGACGCTTCAGGCGGGCTTCGACGTCCTCCATGAATTTCTTCCGCTCAAACTGGGCTGGCGAGAGCGTGGAAAACAGGCCTGCATCCTTGTACAGCACTTTGTGACTCTTTGGGGGTGGAGGTTGCGGCACTCTTTGAGGAATCAAGGGGAGGAAGCTCTTCTTAGGGCCACGGGTGATCACATCTTCACAAGGTGGACAACCCTTCCTGAAGTCGTCCAGTCCCTCTTTCACAAATCTCCACCGCCGACTATCCAGGGAGGTGGGAAATTTGAGTACCTTGTGTTTTGCCAAACACTGGGAAGGTAGTTTATCTTTGTACCAGGGCTTGCAGTGCATGCCCAGAGGTATCGGATCCAGCCGCTCTGATTCAAACAACCGCTTCTTGTCTGCCATGCTGCGCCTGGCTCCCAGACTGTAGCAGACTTCCGAGGTTTGTTTTCTCAGCGCGCTCTTGTTGCTAGGAGACCAGGTGCTGCCGGATTCTTCCCAATGGTGGAGGCGGAGGGAGAGTAGGTGGGGGGACACAGGTGCACTCGCTGCACAGCCTGCCTTCTCCTGGGATGGACAAGAAGTTTCTTTTCTTTTTGTTGTGGAGTTGTAGTCCATTCTATTTATTTTTTGCATTAAAAATTGTCCATTCATCTTTACATGGACATTTGTGTTGTTTCCAGTTTCAGGCAATTGTACATAAAGCCGCCACAGATATTTGTGTTCATGTATTTGTATGCACATATACTTTCGTTTCTCTCCGGTAAACCTTAGCTATGCATTGAATGGTGGAGTAATATCATAGCTGTGTAACATTTTAAGAAATCACCAAACTTTGCCAAAGCAGTTCTTATGTTTAATATTCCTTCTGTTAATGAATGAGATTTGCATTTCCTCTGCGTACTCCCCAACACTTGTTAGGATTACTCATTTTAATATGGGCTATTTTAATAGGTGTGCAGTAATATGTCATAATGAATGCTGGTGTTAGGAACCTGTCCTGTGTTTTTCATTCATACCTCTCCGTTGGTGAAGTAGCTATTAAAATTTTTTGCACATTTTTTAACCGTGTTGCTTGATAGCTCATTAAGTTTTGAGAGTTCTTTGTATACTTTGGATGTGAGTCTCTTATCAGATACACGATTCGTAAATTTCTCTCTTCATCTATGCCTTGTCCTTTCATTGTCTTTACAGTATCTTTCAAAAAGCAGACTTTATAAATTTGATGAAGGACAATTTATCAGCTTGATCTTTTATGGATACTTTTTGTGTTGAATCTAAGAAAACTTTGCCTATTTAAAGGTCACACGAGCTTTTTCTTAATTGTCAAGATTTTATAATCTTAAGTTTTTCATGTATTTAAATTTACTTTTCTTAGATGATACAAAGTGTCAGAATTTTAACTTTTTAATAATTTTTTGTTGGTGAATATCTAATAGGTTCAGATTTCTTTCTTTTGAATACAGTAGTTCTAGAATTTCATTTTGAAAGGATGAACTTTTTTTCACTGAATCACCTTTGTAACTTTGTAGGTATAACTTATCCATATTTTTCTAGATCCATTTCTGGATACTCTTTTTTATTTCATTGATTTTCCTGCCTTAAACCAATTCCATATTGTGTTGATATACTTTGTATTTTATAATAACTCTTGAAATTACACTGTATCAGTCCTTCAATTTCTTCTTTTACAAAGAGTTTTTGACTCTTCTAGGTCCTTTGAATTTTTATAGGAATTTTAGAATCAGTTTGCCAATCTCTTCATAAATCCTGTTGGGATTTTTATTAGGATGCTGTGAAATCTATAAATCCTTTAGAGGTAATTGGCATCTTTACAAGTTTCCTGGCCCATGAGTATGGTACACCTCTCCATTCATATCTGTGTTCTTTCTGGTCTTATCATCAGTGTGCAAAGTGCCTGCAGTTACACACATATTAAAGTGCCAGTAATCTTAGAATCCATCATTCTGTGTCTAATTCTTTTCTAAAGTAATCTGTTTACCCAGATTCACAGATTCACTTTTTATTATTATCTGAAAGAAGAAAATGACTGCAGTATTGTAACTGAGAGCTCATGTTAGGTGTGAAAAGAGTTGATGCTGATGGTAGCATCTGAATTGTTGCCTATGTTTCAAAATATTTTATTCTGAGAATAGTTTAAATAACAAGGCAGATTTTTCATTTCATGAAAAATATGTAATTTTTACATGAGTTTAGACATCTACATGAAGTATTTCAAAGCATTTTTAAAAGTAGGTTCATTATCTCAGTCATACTTGGGGGAAATTAGTGACAATTCCAGTGGTCAACCATCATCTGCAAAAGATGCTCATGTAAAAAAATAGCAGAAGTTGTACAGGAGGGAAAAAAATTAAAGAAAATTCACGATGACAGCAGAGGGAACAATGACATAAAAAACAGGAGTAAAAAAAATTAAAGACAGGAGTGTTGTGTGGTGTAAGAATAATGCAAATCATTGGACTTTCCATTTTGCATTATATCACACGCCCCCCCAGTTAAGAAAACCTTTGTACCGGATCCCTTCTAATGCAAGGTATGAAAATTGCCACCAGGCAAGTCTTTACAGTAAAAATCACACACGTTTGTTATACTTAAGTATTTTCATCCCTTCAGTCTCCACTAAGACTCTCAATCTAGGCAGCACGCACAGTGCATCTGAGACCAGGGCCCTCAGGGATGTGTCACCTCAAGATTAAAAAGCAAACTGCCATTCATCCATTGCTTCCTGCTGACATTGCCCACCTTCTGACTCTTAATACCTCTGACCTATGCCCAGTGTTCTTTATAGGTTGGCTTCCAAGGGGGCAGGAGGAGGCATTCCCAGCAGAAGGGAGGAGCATAAGCAAAGGTGTCAGGGTGAGGACCGGTAGAGGACATTTGAGAGACTGCAAACAGTTGTGTTGCTTTTGTAGCAAGACAAGAAATGGGAGGAGATGAAGCAGGACACGTCAGCAACGCCAGGTTGGGAAGGGCGCCAGTGCCAGCTGAGGAGTTAGGCTGGCGTAGGGAGCTCTCCAAGGTGTGAGCCAGGGGCGATGCTGTTAGATTTGCACTTGGGCACATCACTAGGGCCGCTGTGTGCTTTCGAAAGTGTGACTTTGAAAAAAAAACAATACTGGAAATCAAACCCAGAGGAAAGAGATGATTGGTCTATAGCAAGGCGATAAAAATTGGGGAGACTGGCTAAATTTGAGTGATATTTCAGGGCAGGAGCAGGGCTGTTTGATTAGGTGTTTCAAAGGATCTGGGGAGAGGAAGAAGGAGTCCCAGATCTGGTGGGTGCATGAAAGGTGGTGGGGGACTGACCGGGGCCAGGAGCAGCAGCACCAGGCCCTTCTTTAACTCAGCAGTGTCTGTAGAGGTCCTCTCTCCAGGGTTGAGCAGCTGGTACTAGAGAGGGTGAGTTTGAGCTCTTAGTGATATATGTGTAAATGTCTGATGTGAGAAATGGAACTTTGAAGTTTGCAGGAGAGGAGGGGGCCAAAGACACCAGGTCTATGAGTCACCAGCTCACACGTGGTAATTAAAACTGTGAGAGTGAATTATCTCCCCAGGGAGTGTGTGACAAGCGAACACTGGGCTTGGTAGAACTCTGAAATATTTGAACATTAAAATGTCTAATTACCTTTTTAGAAGTAGGTAATACATGCGCATTATATGCAATTCAAGGGATTCAAAAGACATAGAGGGAAAACTGAGTCTCCAAGCTTGTCCCTCCTCGTCCCCCACCCCAGCTGTAATGTTCCCAGCTCTGGAGGTTACCCCCTTTATTGATTTCTTGTCAGTCCTGTCAAAGACAGTCTCCAAATATGCAAATATATGTGTGATTGTTGGGATCGCTTTGTTGTAGAAATAAATTCTAGCCTTTTACCCAGGCAGAGGAATAACAAATGGTACTTCAGGAATGGTGAGGTCAGGAGAAGCTTTATTACTCATGCATGAGGTCCCACACCTGGGTAGCCCGTAAGGTCTGAGCACCAGTTTAAAGACCAAGGGTTCCTTTTATGCACAACTGTGTCCATATCTGTTACTTTGATAGCATCGTTTTTCTGCAGGCACAACCATTTGCGGCAAAGTCCCCAGACAAGGGGGGCATGGCAAGGGGGGGATGATGCAGACATTCAGGGATGGCCTTGGAGAGAGAGACCAGCTGGTTGACTGCCCGACCTTGTAGATAAAAATGCTGAGGCCCTGGCCATGAATCTTGAAAGGGAAGGAGCTTTAAGTAAGCAAACGTGTTAATCATGCCTGCATTGGAATGTTCGTTGCACCTGGGCTGGAAGTTCTGCTGGAATCTTTATTACATATCATTTGCTCTATAATGTATTTTCTCATAAGTTTCACACAATGCTGTGCAGAGTTTATTCTTGTAGAGATAAGGTCCTAGTGATACACCCCTGTGTAAACGTCTGACACTCTGAAAAATAGACATTTGAAGGTTGCTGGAGAGGTGTGGGCTAGAGATAATAGGTTTCTAAGTCACCAGTTCATAGGTGGTAATTGAAACAGTGAGAGTGACTTTATTCACCCAATGAGTGTGTGTTTCTTCTTCTAGAAATGCAACAGAGAAAGGAAGAGAGGAATGAGCCATAGAAAGAAAAACAGGGAGACAAAGGGTGTATAACCTTAAGGGAAGTGAAGAATCGGTGAAGAATTATTGTTTTTTTTGTTTTTTTTTTTTTTTTTTTATAGAGGCATGTTTTTTTTTTATTTATTTATTTGTTTGTTCGTTTGTTTCGTTTATACATGCACTGGGTACAGTCAGAAGCGCGGGAGGGTGAGAGAATTCACCAGAGCCAGAGCGGGGAGCAGAGCAGGCAGAAGGACCGAAGTACACTGCTGAGGGGAGCAGCGGGCGGCAGGAGAGATCTGCGCGCCATGTGGGACCCTCCTCTGGTGGCCGGGGAGCAGCCGGGGATCGAACTGGCACCGCAGAGGCCGCGGGCAGCTTCGCAACCCAGCGCTCAACCACTGCGCCACCGGGGAGACCCCAAGAATTATTGTTTTTTTAAGAAATTAAATTATTGGAGGAAAAAATAAAACACTTATAATTGATCTTTATTCCAAATAGATAAGGGGGGGGGAAATAAAGCATTATGATTAAAAGGAAAGTGTAGGGTTTTGGGAAGTATAGGGCCGTTGTGTGCACGCATACACACACACACACACACACACACACATTTTTCCTATTTATTTACTTACTTTTTTAAAATATTTATTTATTTATACAAGCACTGGGTACAGTCAGAAGCGCAGGAGGGTGAGAGAATTCACCGGGGCCAGAGCGGGGAGTAGAGCAGGCAGAAGGACCGAAGTACACTGCTGAGGGAAGCAGCAGGCGGCAGGAGAGGTCTGCGTGCCATGTGGGACCCTCCTCTGGTGGCCGGGGAGCAGCCGGGGATGGAACCGGCGCTGCAGAGGCTGCGGGCAGCTTCGCAACCCAGCGCTCAACCGCTGCGCCACCGGGGAGGCCCCTACTTACTTTTAATTGAGGTAATATTAGGATACCCACCATCAGGTATTGCCACCATAATGCACCCACCACCAAATCACCCACAATCCTCCACCATATGCTCTTGCTTCCCTCTTTGTTTTTACCTCTCCCTGCTCTGGATGCTTCAGCACTAGAGTCAGCTTTCAAGGGTGAGTTTTTAACCTTGTCTTTATCTCACCCTTAGTTTGTTTTCTCTATATTTCACACATTAGTAACACCATCTGATATTTATCTTTCTCCTGACTTCACTTAGGATTTCCTTTCCAGCTCCATCCATGTTGCTGCAAATGGCATAGTTTATCTTTTTTGATCCCTGAGTAATATTTCATTTTGTATATAAACTACATCTTGATCCATTCATCTGTTTTTGGGCATTTAGGTTGATTCCATGGCTTGACTATTGTAACTAGCACTGCAATAAACATGGAAGTGCAAGTTTCCTTTTGGATTAGTAATTTGGAATTTTTCCGGTAGATGCCTAGGAATGGAGATGCTGGGTCATATAGTAGATCCATGTTTAATGTTTGCGACATCTCCACACTGCTTTCCATAAGGGCTGGACTAGTTTGCATTCCCATCATCAGTGTATGAGGAGTCCCTTTTCTCTACCTCCTTGCAGGCATTTGTTTTTTTTTTTTTTTTGGTCTTTTCAATATGGACCATGCTCATCAGTGTGAGACAGCATCTCATTGTGATCTTGATTTGCATTTCCCTGATGATAAGTGATAATGAATGTTTTTTTCATGCAAAGACACACAGTCTTTACTTATGTAATTTGCTTGAGTCTTTCAAGGAAGCCTGTAGGCGTCTTAGTGGTACACCTTGAAACCATATGTCTTTTTTCCTAAAAACATTGTAGGTTCATTTTCATTTTTTAATTTTTTGTAATTTTTATTTTTATATTCCCTATACAATTGCACCTCCCTTATTTTGGCACCAATCTCTCCTTTCCCCGCCCCCACATAGTGTGTCTCTGGTTCATAGTTGTTGATTTTGATTTTTTCTTTCTTATAGTTACTCTTTTTCCTGGTCCCTTATTTCGGTTTTCTAGATTCCTGCTATGAGTGAGACCATCCGGTATTTTTCTTTTTCTTTCTGGCTTATTTCACTGAGCATGATCCCTTCCAGCTCCATCCATGTTGCTGCAAATTGCATGAGTTTATCTTTTTTGATTGCTGAGTAATATTCCATTGTATATATGTACCACATCTTCGAACTGGACATGGTGTAAGAAGCAGCGTGCTCCAGCCCAGAGGTCCTTAATTGTGGCTTGCTGGTCCCTAGGAAGAAATCTCTGAGCTCCTGATGCTGCCTGGAATCATTATGACTGCAGAGAGGAGGAGAGAAGGTCTGGGGAAAGCTGGTTATACTGAGTATCTTAGTTACTGACCAAGTTAAGGACTTTTTGAGAATATTGGATGGACAATCTCCTTCCTTACTAAAACTATTATTTACCTGGATAAGAAATTTTCCTTGATCTAGAACAAATTATGGAGGTAGCATTTAGGCCCAAAATCGAGTTCCTCATTTCTAAGATGTGGGTGATGTTCTAAAATAATGCTTCCCAGCTTCTCGAATGCGAGATACAAAAATAGATGACAGGCAAAGAATATTTGAAACAGATTTTCATGAGCATGTGAGGATGAAAATGCTAAAAAAAAGTTTATAAACTCTGAAGAATTACATACATTTACAATTATACACATATTATTTTTAGAAAAATACCAATGATCGTGTGTCCTCTGGACAATACTTTTCTAAGCTTTGGTTTGCTCATCCATACATGGGAATTCCCATGCACATATTCCCATGTACATTCCACATGCACATATTGCTGAAATTATATAACAGTAGGTAAAGTGCTTACTTTATCTTTCACTGTGTAGGATGGACACTTATTAAACATTTAACAAATTTAGCTGTTATTATTATCTTTAATTGGTATTATTCTCTAGTAGATACAGTCCCTTGCTGTATGACAAGTGTATGACAAGTGTATGACAAGATGGACTTTAAAGCCCTCACAGACCTAAAAGTCCACACATTTATGACCCAACGCTTAATTGCCTACACATTTATGAGCAGAGGTAAACAGCAGGAGAGACCAGAGAATGTCATAGTACAAGCCCATGGTCAACTCTGCCACGCGGTAAAGGGGAAGGCCAGTCTTTCCTCCTCAGAGACAGGCAGTCTGGTCCCTTCCAGTGCCGTATGCCAAGAATGCTTTCCAAGTGGAAAAAAGATTGGAATCAAACAGTAATAAATCAAAGTAGTCAGGCTTTGCAGGATAGCTTAAAAAACTAAAACAGACTTAAGTAAATAGTTGATAATAAAAACTGGCAAGAATGATTAGATATCAATCTTATTTTTTGTATAATATGAATAAGTTCTTAGTATTTGAGTGGAAATAATGCAAATAATATCATAGACTTTGTCCATTCTGACAGCAATAAATTTAACAGAACCCAGTAATTAGTACATAGGAAGAAAAATATAGAACCTATATTCTATAGGGCATAGAACCTACATGTTTTTAATTCTTTATGAAAGGGTATAATAGAAGTTGGTCAATTAACTAAATAATAATAGACCATACTTTCCTAAGAAGAATCTATCAGTATAAGTCAGCAAACATGTCCATCTGGAAGATACTATAGTTTCTTTTTTTGTTTGTTTGTTTGTTTGTTTTGTGGGACCCTCGCCGGTGGCTGGGGATCAAACTGGCGCTGCAGAGGCTGCAGGCAGCCTCGCAACCCAGCACTCAACCGCTGCGCCACCAGGGGAGGCCCCTACTATAGTTTGGAATTACAAAACAAGAATATAACATCAAATAGCGTATTGGTGAGCATTTCTTGAATACCAGATACTATATAAAGTACTTTTTTGGTATTATCTTATTGAATCCTTGAGACATTTGACATATCACATTTTATAGATGAAGACACTGAGGTTCTTGATAGAATTTCTTTCCTTTCATCTAATTTACCACAATTTATAATTATATATTTGTTTTGGGGATTTGATTGATGTCAGGTATTATCATAGTATAAGTGAAGGCTCTTCTTGGCAGGTGTAGCTGGGTTTGCTTTTTGGTCAGCCAGGTGGAGGAGGCAGCACAGAAATCTACAACAAGTTTGCCTGTGGCTCAGAACAGCAGTAGTCTGGGCTTAGCTGTCCACTGAGTGGGCTGTCTTCCTCCTCTGGTCTGCTTCTGCAGGCTCTGCTCCTGCAGGTCTGAATACTGACTACCTTAGAATATGTGGACTCATATCTATACCACTTTAGTGTCAGGAAGGCACAGAGCAGGGTTTCTATGATATGAGCAGTCGGGTAAAGGAGAATCCTGGAACTCTCGGTGGCTTTTCAGGCTTTTATTGAGCTTTTTACAAGCCAGGAGGGCAGGGAGGCTGGGGGCCCGGGAGACTGGTAGGCCTCCCAGCCCCCAGCAAGTCTTCATTCTTTCTGGGCTCTCTGGTGTTCTCTCGTGTTCTCTGCTGGTTCTGTGCTCGTTCTGCCATTGTTCTTTCTCATTCTCTGCTGGAGTCCCTGTGATGCCACCCTTATAACCCCAGTCTCTCAGCCCAGGTGCGCCCACCTATGCATGCCCACACCCTATTCCAGTTGTCTCCCATCAGGCATGCATGTAGGACTGCAGGGATCCATTATTAATGCTAATGGCAGGAGGGCAGAAAAGCCTGATAATTTTTCACTTTCCCTATAACCATGTAATGTTAAATCATATAGACCACTTTTAATGACTATTGCACATAGAGAAACAAAACAAAGAAACAGATAAAAACCAAACCAAGACAAAACTAAGATATATGACTGCATAATTGAGGCCACCAGAGGGGTAGGATGGAGGTGGGAAGCTCATGTCCACCCTGCCATGGAGAAAAGATGATCTTCCTTTTCAGCAGACATTCTTCTAATACATTCAAGTCAAAAAAAGAACATGCCTGAGGGCCCTCATAAGCATCCACATTTAAAATATGCAGAAGCACTTCGGAAGTCGGAACCAGAACAGCTATCATGTTGCCAGAGAAAGAGGACCTCATTCAACGGATGACACTTAGCACTGTGGATTTCTTCAGCCAGGTCAGAACTCTGCACTGAAGCATGTTGTCCAGTTGTGTGCAGGTGTAAGACCTGAATGTCACTGGGCAGATGGTACTAATATTAAGAAGCAGGTCAAGTATTCTGCTGCAAAGTATAAAGTATTGGGTGATTGAATTTAGGATTAACTTGATTATAAATCTTTTTCTTTCCTCCTAAAATTGGTGCTCTACTTCCCTAAAATTTTCTATCAGTGGTAACAACTAAAGTGTCTGTTCAAGTTTAATCCCATGTTTCCCACCAGTGCTTTGATTCTGTGATGCAATTGCAAGAGAAGGCAAAGCTCAATTTGTTATTTAAGTGCTTCATTTTATTTGTTCAAGACTTCAACATAATTGATAGGTGAGAGTTGGCACCACTTCAGGAACTCACTATGAAAAAGGGGAGGAAACTCTAAATAGAATCTGGTCTCCAGCTATTACCATTTGGCCAAGGTACTTGACTACTGCATGAATTTTGAATTTTGCATTCAACACAACATATCCCTGTCGGTTTTCATATAAAAATCATACCCCTTAATCTCTGAAGTAAAACTGTAACTTCTAGGGTAGGGACTGATCTTGAAACTCCACAGCACACTATTATCATTTGAAAAAACTTGAAAAAATACTGACGCCTGGGTCCCATGCCCAGAAACTCTAATTTATTAGTCTAGGGTTAGCTTGGGAATAATCATTCAATTATTTCTCTAACTATGTTATTTTCTACTGAGGTAACATTGGTTTACAGCACTGTATATGATTTAGAGGTATAGAAACACACCTCCTCAGATGTACGTCACCACACCACACCCACCTCCAACACACCCAGAATCATCTACCACGCTCCATCTGGCCCTCACCACACTGTGCTCCCCACCTGCATCCTACCCCTCTGGTGGCCTCAATTCTACAGTCAGATTTCTAGGGTTTGTTTTGGTTTGGTTTTATCTGTTTCTTTATGTGGAATAGGCATTAAAAAGTGTTCTATGTAATTTAACATTACATGATATAAATCAGTAAAAAATATTTAAGCCAGCGCTACATCAATCCACATGGAGAGATCTTACACCCCCCCCCCCACCAAAAGCAATGTATAGGAAGTAATCACAATATAATACAACAATAACTTTTCTATGATGATTAAACACACCTGTAGGGTAAGGAAAATGTATCAGGCTTTTCTGCCCTCCTGCCATTAGGGTAGATGAGGGAACCCTGCAGTCCTGAATGCATGCCTGATGGCGGGCACCTGAAGTGGGTACACCTGGGCTGAGAGACTGAGTTTATAAGGGCGGTGTCGCGGGGACACCAGCAGAAGCCAAGAACGAACGGAAGCCGAGAGAAAAAGAGAATCAGAGAGCACGCCAGAGAGAACGCCAGAAAGCCCAGGTAGAGTGAGGATTTGCTAGGGGCTGGGAGGACTGCCAGCCTCCCGGCCCCCCCAGCACCCTTGCCTGCCATATGCCTGGTAAATCTAAATAAGACCTGCAAAAGCCACTGAGGACTGTGACTCCTCCTTTACCCGCTCTGCTGGATCAGAAAACCTGCCCTGTGGTCTTCCTGCCCCAACAACACCTAAGCACTAAATCTATCTGCAAACGTGCAGACAATAGGGTTATATATTATCTAGGAATAAAAAACTTTTTAGGGCCTCCCCTGGTGGCACAGCCGTTGAGCGCTGGCTTGCGAAGCTGCCCGTAGCCTCTGCAGCGCTGGTTCAATCCCCGGCCACTGGCGAGGGTCCCACATGGCGGGCAGACCTCTCCTGTCTCGCCCGCTGCTCCCCTCAGCAGTCTACTTCGTCAGTCTGCCTGTTCTGTTCCCCGCTCTGGCTTTGGTGAATTCTCTCACCCACCCGCGCTTCTGACTGTACCCAGTGCTTGTATAAATAAATAAATCTTTTAAAAAAAGAAAAAAAAACTTTAAAAATGGCACTAACCAAGCAATTGTAGTTAACAGTTTATCCTGAAGGAATAATTAAAGATGCCCAGGCTAAATGATTTCACCATAAGAATGTCCTCCCTGGCAAAACAATGGCAGTTCTTAAATGTGCAATAGTGATCTGCTGGAATAAATTGTGATACCTCATATGATGGAATGTCATTACCCAGTAAAAGTTACATTGGACTGTGTATTGACTTAGATGTACGTCCTAACACATCATTCCATAAGAATAAATGAATTGCCAAACAACATATAAGAATTCAATTTCTGTAAGAAGACTAGTAGCATGTGTATGTGGCAGCAGGGAGGAAGGTACACATGAATATATTTGTATGTGTATGTATATAGATACACCAAATACGACTTCAACGGTATATATTAAAAGTTTTAAAGATATTCTCTCAGGGAGGAAAGCACTTTAGTTGTCTATGTTCCATATATTCTGAGTTTTCTGTACTAAAAACAAACTAAAATTCATAAAAGTTATAAACAATCTTATAAATAAATTAACATTAACTAGAGAAAAACAGACAATGCAGCAACATATTTGTGCTGTTTCTGCCCATAGAAGCCCTTTGAGACTCAGTCCAGGGTTTTTGCTAGAGGCTGGTCACAGAGGCACCCTCTGCCTATCATGTAGAAAAGCTCAGACTTCCAGAAGGAAAGCATGTGTTCAGAGTAAGACACTGTAGGGTAAGGAAAAGTGTCAGGCTTTTCTGCCCTCCCGCCATCAGGATAGATGATGGATCCTTGCGGTCCTGAATGCATGCCTGATGGCGGGCACCTGGAGTAGGGTGTGGGCATAGGTAGATGGGATTCACCTGGGCTGAGACTGGGCTTTTAAGGGCGGCGTCACGGGGACCCCAGCAGAAGCCGAAAGAAAAGCCAAGAATGAACGGAAGCTGAAAGAAGAAGAGAAGCAGAGAGAACACCAGAGAGCCCAGATAGAGTGAAGATTTGCTGGGGGCTGGGAGGACTGCCAGCCTCCTGGCCCCCCCAGCACCCCTGCCTGCCCCGTACCCGCTAAATCCCAATAAAAGAGCTTCAAAAAACCACTGAGGACTCTGACTCCTCCTTTACCCAGTCTGCTGGATTATAGGAAACCTGCACCGTGTCCAGTCCTGCCCCCTAAAATTGGCTTAAGTAGGCAAGATGATCCATGCAGATGGGTATTGGAGCCCTCCGAAGACCTGGAGGGACTAAGGAGAAATAGACTGTGTGTGCCTGTGACAACGCTGGAGGCACCATGGCGTCACAGGAGATGCACAAGGTCCAGGAGCTGCAGGACGACACCTCGCGTGGAGGCGATGCCCGAGAGGACCAGCCAACGACCCCTGAGGCAGCAGCGTTGGGGAAGAGAGGACCCCAATTTGGAGCTCACCAGTGCTGATGCAGGGAGAGGCCAACGGACTTGGACTAATGGACTTGGACTGATGAACTTGGACTGACAATCCCGCCAGAAGGCGGAGGAACTTTGGCAAGTTAAGTTTTGGGGGCCCTGGGAGGATGCTATTGTTTGTACACCCCAGGAAATGGGAATCTGGGGGTGACCAATGGGCCTTAATGGCCAAAAGCAGCCTGTGTATGCCCAGCAGCCAGGCAGAGGAGAAAAGTCAACTGAGAAAGCAAAAGCTGGTGCTGATGCTAAGTTGAGAAGCCCTGAGTGGCTGTTAAGCACTAAGTAAGCTGAGGAAGGCCAGTGAGTCTCGTAAAATCACCTGTGGGTGATACCTTGCTCGTTCTTGAGTGAGGATAAGGAGCCGAGGAATCTGTCCTTGGGGGATGGGTGGGGAATGTAGCTTGGGGTGGAGCCCAAGCTGAAGAGGGGACCTGAGAGAGGCCGCATGTAGAGCTTGGATCCCTGACCCATGTGCTTGTGCAGTGGGTTGGCCTGAGTGTAGGGGTCTGCGTGTCTCATTGGTGGCTATGACAGCCGAGTGTTGGAGAGACAGCAGACAAACCCTGGGGGTTGGGCGGTTACCCCCAAAGAGTAGAGAATCCCCAATCCAGGAGTGCGTGCATCCTGGGGGTGGATGTGGTGTGTGGCTTGTAGCCAAGACTACAGCCAGAGAAGGTCAGGAAGCCTGACGGCTCCTGGCATGTGACAGAGATGTCTGAGTGATTCCCCTCCCTCGTATGAGCAGTGCCTTCAGCAGCAGAAGTGGTGGATCATCTGCTGGTACCAATAATTCTTTTGCCACTAGGTTGGGGCCCTGCCTGGACTTATTTATGTTCTGTTGTATTTTGTTATATTGTGATGTATTTCATTTACTTTCGTGGGCCATGGCTGCAGTGTTCATATTGCCAAGAGACAAGTGTTTATGACTTGTACATAGAGATTGATAAAGACTATATGGCAGAAAACCCTGAGGGGGTGGACTGTAGGGTAAGGAAAAATGTCAGGCTTTTCTGCCCTCCCGCCATCAGGATAGATGATGGATCCTTGCGGTCCTGAATGCATGCCTGATGGCGGGCACCTGAAGTGGGTACACCTGGGCTAAGACTGTGCTTTTAAGGGCGGCGTCATGGGGACGCCAGCAGAAGCCGAAAGAGAAGCCAAAGGAGAAGCCGAGAAAGAAGCAGCAGAAGCCAAGAGAGAGAGAGAGAGAGAGAGAGAGAAGGCCGGAGAGCCCAGATAGAGTGAAGATTTGCTGGGGGCTGGTAGGCCTGCCAGCCTCCTGGCCCCCCAGTACCCCTGCCTGCCACATACCCGCTAAATCCCAATAAAAGAGCTGCAAAAAACAACTGAGGACTCTGACTCCTCCTTTACTGGGTCTGCTGGATCATAGAAAACCTACTCTGTGTCCTTCCTGCCCCTACAGACACATTGTTGATATAAACAGTCAAGGCATAGTAAATACCTTTATCAATTAGGTAGTGTTAAGAACCCTCCCAAAATCCATGCTCCAGGCACTACCAAGGGGTGCTAAGTTTGCAAGCAGCCCTGACCAGGAATACCTGTCTCAAACTTACTATGTTGACTCTTTCTGCCAAGGACAGTTGGATGAGACTTCAGATAATGCAATCAGAGGTATTATGGAACCCTGTGGGATAAAATAAGGCAAAACCAACAAGGTGAAGCCTATTAAGGGAAAACAAGAGCTTTGCATTAAAGTCCGAAAGATCGATTACTAGTACTGGATGTAGGAGACCCAGCTTGACAGCAATTAATCGTGAAAAACACCCTGGGGGGTTTTTGCTCAATATCAATTAACAGTGTTAACTGAGCCATTGGAAAAACTAATGGAAACTTACTCTAAATTAATGGGAGTGTCATGTCCTGATCAATGGACTTAGAAATCCCATAGTATTCTTGAAATGATCAAACATCATTTGGAAAATGTATGTATTTCTAAGGTTGTTATTCTAATGTCAAAAGAAATGTGGGTAGTACAAGTTGCTAGGGTGACCCGGATATGAGTAGACTTAACATTTTTGAAATGAGTTTTTGAAAATTTTGAAATGACTCATGGTTGGTTATTCTCTTTTGCTCCATTTGGCAGAATTGAGACCCATGGTGACAGCTTTAGGAAGGCAGATGCAGAAGCAATATAAAAGGAATTAGAACAACCCAAATGGAATTAGCTGACTTAGACAGAAATGTGTTTCTCAATAGTGGAAGTATTTACACAGCTGGATAAACATGTACCTTTAGACTGGCTAATACATTGAAATTGAAGATCTAAAGAGTTTTCTTTCTACTCTAAAATCCTTGAGTCTAGTTTTATTAATTTAGATATTTTCCATTTTACCTCCAGGCCTTTCCTTAAATTCATGCTGCAAACCTCTTGTGGGCCTTTAATGGAGCTGGGCCATCAGACTAAGTTTCCCTAATCTAGTCACTCTAAGTGTATCTCAAACTGTAGTGTGCCATAAATCAAGGGATCTTGATAGTTTCTGATGTTGCCATAGAATATGAGAGCCTGTGTTTCTAACAAGCTTCCTGGTGATGCTGACACTGCTGGTCCTTAAATAGCAAGGTCCTAGGTGACTATTTTATATTTTACTAACTGTCCTCAAACTTCTAACACCTCTTCTCCCGCCTCCTACTTTCTACTACACTGGGAAAATTGTACAAATCAGAAGAAGACTTCATCATTAATTCCACCACGTCATCTCCTTACCTGCCAGCATCTTGACCCATATGTCCTGCCTCCCATCTGTTAACAGACATCTGAAACATTATCTTGCTCAAGATTGCTCTTCTGATGTTGTCCCTACAATCTCTCATATCATTCCCTTGCACCCAGCTTTGCAGATGGCAGCGTCATTTTCTCTAGTTATTGAAATCAAAAGCCTTGAAATAATCCTATTCATTGTTCTTTCCTCCACACCCTATATATTCGATCCCATTTGCTTTATCGTCAAAATGTATACATAGTCTGACCACTTTTCAACATCTATACTATTTTTTCTCACTCCATGTTATCTTGATTATCAAAATCACCTGGTAAATGGCCTCGCTGCTTTTATTGTTGCCCTATACTAGAGTCTATTCAAAATCAAGTAGTGAGAATAATCTTGTTAAACATACCATATGTTATTGGATGGAAGATGCCATCAATTGTAAGAAATATTTTATGTAGAAGTAACATTACCATGAACTAAATTATGACTCATTGCCTTAATAATAATCTTACACAAAAATCACTTAGTCTCACCAGAATCTATTTGTTTTGAAGATACTTTCACCATTTCGGGATATTTGACACTTTTTAGTGAGTTCAGTGTCATTACTTGATATAATCATAGTGAATCCTTTCAGATGTGTACCATGAACAACAACAACAACAACAAAAAAAAAAACTCACGTCCAACTATTCATTGTTTTATTTTCTTTGATAAGTACTTATTTGGTCATTGCCTTCCCAGAAATTATGTATTCTGCCATGTTTTCAGAGCTCTACCTCTCACGCTGAATCTCTCTGACCTTTGCTGTGAGGTGTCTCCCTCTACTACCCCCCTCTGCCACATCTCTCTGACAGTTCTGCCTTCCTGTTTTGCTTTTCTGAATTTGTTAAAATCAGTGCCATAGACAATCCAGGATATCTTCCCTATATTTTTTTAGATTTTTAAAAAAATTATGCATATAAGAACTGGAGTGTAGGCCAGAGGTGCGGGGTGGCGGGGGGGGGGGATGAGAAGATTCAGCAGAAACAGAGTGGGGAGCAGAACAGGTGATCTACTGAAATACACTGCTGAGGGGAGCAGCAGGTGAGACAGGAGAGGTCTGCTATACCATGTGGGTCAGCTCCCTGACCGGGGATGGAACTCAGACTGCAGTGGCTGGTGATAGCTTCATAGTGCTGAGACTTTAACCCCTGCACCACCAGGGAGGACCCTATTCTCTCTATTTTAAGATAACTAATAACTGCCAATCAATTATTAATAAAACCATAAGTCTATTATAAGTCTGAAAACAGTAATAAACTGATTAATTACATCTGCTAAGTCCTGTTACAACAGTATCTAGATTAGTGTTTCATTGAATTACCAGGTAAAGGGAATCTTTAGAATTCTGCCTACCACACTCTCTCTGTTTTTGAAGATGTATATTCGAATTGCTTTCCAAAACATTTATTACCAGGCGCGTGAGCTTTCTTTGCTTGTGAATATGAGGGCCTTCCTGCCTCGTGCCTCTCAAAATTATGCCTGGAATGGTGGGGGAGACATTATCTGAGGGAGGTAAGTCTAGGGGAGTAAAAATAATTTTCCCGCTATATTTCTGGGTTTTTAGCTTCCTGTATATCTGGGAGAGACTCATGATAACTGAGTAACTGCCAGAAATACCCCCAAACACCTCTTTCAATATTATCTCCAGCTAACAGCAAAAGATGTTCAGTAGGGAGGCCGGTTATGGAGGTTACCAGGAAAAAAACACAGTAAACAAGTGTGAAGATGTTATGCAGATATAGGTCCCTGGCTTCTCCATTGATGACAGTTTCTAGAGGTTGGTTCATCTTCCTCTTCCTGGTACCAGAAGGGAGACACCTTTATAAACAGGGATTTCCCTTTCCCTTTTCCTTATAAAGGTTAACTTCTACTAGATTTTCAGAGCTTCTATGCCTGGTGATTCTTAAAAAAAAACAGATGGAGATAATCCTTACCCAAAGGGGCATATTCTGGGGTACCAACTAGTGCTTCCCTTTGTAAAAATATAAAGTAAAAGCCTCGTGGAGATTATTAATTACCTTTTATGCATACCACTGTGTGATTTTCCAAGGAGACCTGGGCACCAAATTATTTTCTCTAGAAGTTCATAAACTGAATTTGAACATTTCTCCTAGATTGGGAGTTTTCAGATTGTCCAGAATCTCCGGAGATATTTTCAAATGCTAGCAATGTAGGGTTATACTTAGTGCCCTGGGGCAGGAATATTTAAATTTTAAAAAATATCCTCCAAGAGATTCTAATCATTTTTATCATTTCTTTCTTCCTGATGACAACCACCAAGGAAAGGATGCTTAACTTCAGCATTCCACCCAAATGTCCACGTGAGTTGAATATATTCCTAAATGATTCAACTGAAGTCCTTGATATCTGTCAGTGATTCACTCCACCCAGGGTGTGGAGGGCAGAGTTCCCCTACAGCTGCTCCATGGCTAATGCTGAATAAAAAGTAAAGGTCTAGGGCCTCCCTGGTGGCGCAGTGGTTGAGCGCTGGGTTGTGAAGCTGCCCACAGCCTCTGCAGCACCTGTTAGATCCCCGGCCACCCGACGAGGGTCCCACATGGCACGCAGACCTCTCCTGCTGCCCCGGCTGCTCCCCTCAGCAGTGTACTTCGTCGGTCTGCCTGTTCTGTTCCCTGCTCTGGCTCTGGTGAATTCTCTCACCCTCCCGCACTTCTGACTGTACCCAGTGCTTGTATAAATAAATAAATAAATCTTTAAAAAAATAAATAAAAATAAAAAGTAAGGGTCTAGGGCCTCTACTGGAGGCTCAGCGGTTGCGTGCTGGGCTGCGAGACTGCCCGCAGCCTCTGCAGCGCCAGTTCGTTCCCTGGCTGCCTGCGAGGGTCCCACAAAAAAAAAAAAAAAAAAGCAAGGGTCTAAACAGCAACTGTGAGCCTCAGCTCTCCACACAGTGAGTTTCTCCTTCGGCTGAACTAGGATGTGAGACTGGCAAGCTGCCTGGCCCATCAGAGAGTGAATGTGAATGAATTTATTGTGATTGAATGCAGGAGGCAGGAGAAGTGGAAAAGGTCAAGGGCATGGTTGAACTCATACATATGCCTGGTCTCTAAAAAGACAAGAGTGAAGTGTGTCTAAAGGAATGGAGTCTGTGTCCTCTTTATCCTTCCTTCTTAAATAATGAGCGAACCCCTTTTCACTGACACCATATGCTTTTGTTTTTGTTTTTTGGTTTATCTAGAAGCTCTAATACCAAAAGAAATGACTTTCCTTGAGGTTTTTACATTCAAATTTTGACATAACAAAAGAGCAACTCCTGAAACATGTTCTGAAAGATCTGGAAACACCACAGCTCTGCCATTTCCAAATGATAAGCTTGGACAAGTCATTTAACATATCAGTGCCTTATCTGTAAGATGTAAATATAGTAGTTCTGACCTCACAGGGTTATTTTAAGAATTCAGTGAGTTCATAAATTTCAAGCACTTGTAACTAGGCACTGCATGGGAAGGCATACAACAAATGAAAATTAGTATTGCGGTTGTAGTCATTTTCCTTCCTTGCCCTGTATCTTTTTTTTTTTTTGAATTTTTTAAATTAAATGTATTTAAACATATGTATATATATTTTTGTGTTTTTTTTATTTTTTTACATCATTATTCATTTTTAAACAATACTTGCTTCCCCCCACCCCCTCAGGTGTAGTCCCCATAGAATTTCCTTCCCCAATGCACCCGGGTACCATCACCTTAGTCCCCTGTGCTCCTCCCTCCCTCCCTTTATTTTTTACCTCTCTCATTTCTCATCCCTCACCCAGTAAATACCATTCGCCAGGTAAACACAACGAGGGAGAAGACAGGAGCTATTCATTTGAGGTAAAATGAACACTGAGTCTTCCCAAAGTGCCAATGAAATGGCAGAGGTGAATGAGTAACAGTTATTTTAATCACTGGAAATATGGTCTTTTGCAATTTAGAAATGCAAAAGGTAGAAACTAGTAAAAACAAATTTTCACTATAACGTACAGGCTGTATCAGTCAGAATGTTCTAGACCCCGAAGCCTCCTTGCCTGGCTCTCACACATTAGTCCCACACAAATTTTGAAAGGACCAGTGGGTTTCAAGCAAGAAGACCCTCCATGATGCCTCTGATCTCTAATCACACGATAAATATCCCTGGTCTGTCCCATTGTTCTTTAGCATTTGCAACCATGTAAATTCTCCAAATTTATGCTTTTATGGTGAATTTTACTTTGCTAATGCAGCTGATACTCTTTTGATTACTCACCCAGCCCAGGAGGGGTTGGGGGCTTTCTTTTTCTTTTCTTTTCTTGTTTTCTTGTATCATTGTTCATTTTTGTACAATATTTGATTTCTACCCTCAGGTGTAATCCCCATAACTCTACCATCACCACATCAGCTGTGAACTGTCACCCTAGTCCCTCCCCTGTTTTGACCTCCCTCGGAATGGGGGATTTTCCACTGTGCCCCAACAGCTACCAGAATCTAGAGACTTGCTGTACTGTCACCAGGACATACGAAAAAGGGCACAGGAAAATCACACATGTGCTCTTAAATCTATAGGCCAGAAATGAGCCACTTCTTATATTCTTTTGGCTGAAGCAAATCACATATCTGTGCTTAATTTCAACAGGGGATTAAAAAAAGGGCAGTGCTACCAAGTGCTGTGCAAGAAAGTAGACACTGGAATATTTGCGAGACATCCTAATGACTACACACAGAGGTAGATTTACATTATTCCTTTTTATATTCAGATGGAGAAAGAGGCATCACCAACAAGCAAATGCTTCTCGGCATAAATAAAAAAGCTACTCAAAGGAATACTTTATAGTTTCTCAGTTGCTCTTTCTTCATTTTTGAAGGAGGCAGTCACTGTTCTGTACATGTTAGATGCCGTTGGGAATATATATGTATACATACACATACACATTGCCCACTTCCTATGTAATTCTAATATTCTAGTCAGAGTTTTTAATTTTCATGTCAATACAGGGGCCTCCCTGGTGGCTCAGGGTTTAAAGACAGCGCTATCAAGCTATCACCAGCCTCTGCAGCACAAGTTTGATTCCCCGGCCTGTCTGGAAGGTGACCCACATGGCACAGCAGACCTCTCCTGTCTCTCCTTCTGCTCCCCTCAGCAGTGTATTTCAGTAGATCTGCCTGCTCTGCTCCCCACTCTGTCCCTGGTGAATCTCTCACACCCAAGACCTGCTGACCGACACCCCAGCTTTAGTGTGCATAAATAAATAAATCTTAAAAAGTCAACACACCCCCAGACCTACCCTGAGTCTAAGGGCAGACCAGATCATCTCCCTTTCTGCATGCTTGGAAAGGATGGGGGAGGATGCCCTAAGTTTGATATTTATTTGAAATAATATTTATCTAAAAGCTATTGTGTCAACCAGTTCCCTCCAATCCCAGTAGACCAGACAGAGGCTGCTTTTGCAGCCTGGCTCCTGTTATACAGGCAAACTGGAGTAGAGCACCGTCTTTTCACAGTCATCATGTCACACACATGAGTAATAAAATACCTTTATTCCACACCATTGATAGTTTAAGTTTGCTTTTTATGGCTTTATGTCATAGCCTTTTTCACCCATATGCTTAAAAACTAATTTTTAAATAAATGGGATTCTATTTTAACTCAATAAGTATGCTTTTTAAAAAATCTACTGGGGCTTCCTCTGGTGGCGCAGCAGTTGAGCACTGGACTGCGAAGCTGCCCGCAGCCTCTGCAGCTTTGGTTCGATCCCCGGCCACCGGTGAGGGTCCCACATGGTGCGCAGACCTCTCCTGCCGCGCCTGCTACTCCCCTCAGCAGTGTGCTTCGGTCCTTCTGCCTGCTCTGCTCCCCGCTCTGGCTCTGGTGAATTCTCTCACCCTCCCGCGCTTCTGACTGTACCCAGTGCTTGTATAAATAGAAATTAATTTAAATAAATAATAAAAAATCCAATGGCAAATATTTTACTAAAACAACCCATAGCCCATTTAATTTATATTTTGTGTCATACCAATTTTATGTTCAGATATGGTAAACTACAGTGTGCATATTCAAAAATAATCTGTAATGGTCAAGAATATTTGGACTCAGTCTTAATTCCAATACTGAAAGAAATATTCTGAAAAATTCTTATTTTGATTATTTTTCCTTTTTAATTTGGCTTTAATTTGATTTGACATTAATGTGGCAGTATAATATCAGGGGAAGGCTGGAGGTGCAGGGGTGAAAGAATTTTCCAGAGACAGAGTGGAGAACAATAAAGGTGAATTTTTTGAAGTACCTTGCAAGGAAGTAGGGGGAGAAATGGGAGAGATCTCTGCAGTAAGAAGGATTTTTGGCTCTTTCATACTCTACTTTCATGGGCTTTTGAAGTTGGGGCCCAGTTTGCCCCAGTTATCTGCTGGGATGTCTGGTCTTGGGTGCTGCCCTTTGCTACAGAATGTGTCCTGGCCCTGCTTCAGCATTCCTGGAGCTGAGCTGGCATTCCTGGTCACAGTGGTTGGTCTTATGGCCTGCTTCCTTTATCATTCCCTTATCTATTCGAGCCTCCCAAACCTGCCTGCTGAGCCAGTATTGGGGGGCTTAATTTTTAAACTTATTAAACAGTGCCCCGACAATTAGCAAATGTAGTTTTAAATATTCTGAATTAAAGTTCCCTCAAAGACACTTTAGTGGGTGCATTAAGCATTTGAAACCGTATTCTGAAAATCATAAACACTATGTTTATAGTTACTATTGCTTCAAAAGAAATAATAAATGTAATATTTAGCAGTATAAAAAACAAAAATCAAGCTGAAATGAATCATCTCAACCCAAATTGCAAATTACATAAATTCCGTTTTTTCTGTCTTTAATTTTTACATGATTAGTGTATACTTTGGAAAGGATATTTTTGAGGAAACATAATCACAAGCAGAATGATATAATTTGCAAACATTTCAATTGTCTAAGAAAGAACCACATACAAAGTTCAAGCTGATTCCCATTTTAGGACAATAGATAAGGAGAAATTTTTTCCTGAATTGTTTATATTATTGTAAATTCATATATATGTAATTACTGAAGTATATTTTTCTATAATTTTCCCTGTGTTCAGTGTATTCATATATTTAGCAAATTGCTTTAATCCAAAATAATGTTTTTAAGATGTATTTTGACTATGAGGAATATTTTTGAGAAAGTCTACTAAGTTTACTAAGTTGTAAGGATGGACTCTGTTTTTTTTAAGTTAACATTGATAATAATGGCAATTCATTAGATATTTACACTTAATTCTACTCTGAATTATTGATAGTCATGGAATAATAATAACATCATTAAAGGGCCTCCCCGGTAGCGCTGGGTTGCAAAGCTGCCCGAAGCCTCTGCAGCACTGGTTCGATCCCCGGTTACCTGCTGAGGGTCCCACATGGCGCGCAGACCTCTCCTGCCACCCGCTGCTCCCCTCAGCAGTGTACTTCGTCAGTCTGCCTGTTCTGCTCTCCGCTCTGGCTCTGCTGAATTCTCTCACCCTCCCGACTTCTGACTGTACCCAGTGCTTATATAAATAATAAATAAATAAATTTTTTAAAAAAATAAATAACATTAAAATGATATCATAATTTACTAAGTTCTGTGTACTTTTAAAATTTAATCATCTCAATGCTCAAAAGAAATAGCTATTATTTCTTTTTTTAAAGATTTATTTATTTATTTATACAAGCACTGCGTACAGTCAGAAGCACGGGAGGGTGAGAGAATTCACCAGAGCCAGAGCGGGGAGCAGAGCAGGCAGAAGGACCGAAGTACACTGCTGAGGGGAGCAGCGGGCGGCAGGAGAGGTCTGCGCGCCATGTGGGACTCTCACCGGTGGCCGGGGATCAAACCGGCGCTGCAGAGGCTGCGGGCAGCTTCGCAGCCCAGCGCTCAACCGCTGCGCCACCAGGGAGACCCCAGGAATAGCTATTATTTCCCCCCCTATTTTACACATTAGGAGGTAGAGGAGAGTTGAAGCACTTTATCAGGATCACACAGTGTTTGGGAGATAGAGCACTGAAATCCCAGTCTTCTTGGCACCAGTCAGTACTCCTAAATAACACTCTAGGCTCAGTCTCTGTCCCAGCTTCACAAAATGAAATAGGGCCTTTTTGATTACCTAAGTGAATTTATCCAAATCTATCCCTGAATAAATAAAGCAAGAAAAGGATACTTAGGGCCAGGCAAAGATACATCCCAACAAGATTAGTGTAGGTATAGCTTGCCCAAAAGGATCATTTATCATTTATCTACTAGTTAAATGAATGCAATATAATGATAAAATATTAAATATATATCAAGTAGTAGGATTTTTAGGTTAAAAGATTTTTAAAAAATTGTGCTTAAATTAGTACTTTAAGATGGGGAGTTGAATTCTTAAAGGAAAAGCAAATAGGGTCTCCCTGGTGGCACAGCGGGTTGAGTGCAGTGCTATGAAGCTGTCCTCAGCCTTTGCAGAGCTGGTTTAATTCCTGGCTGGCCAGGGAGATACCCACATGGCGCGGCAGACCTCTCTTGTCTCGCCCGCTGCTCCCCTCAGCAGTGTTTTCAGTCCATCTGCCTGTTCTGCTCCCTGCTCTGTCTCTGGTGAATCCTCTCGCCCTCCCGCGCATCTGGCCTGTACCCCAGTTCTTGTATAAATAAATAAATCTTAAAAAAATGAAGGAAAAGTAAATATTAAAAAAATTGAGTTAAACTGATAGTTTTGTCAAAGGCTTCTTTATTAAAAGTAGGGATAAACAGCAAAGGCTTTGCAGTGACTTCAACTCACCTGTTGATCTTAGAGGAACTGAAGTGTCATAATAGGCTTTTAGTTTTCAATAGGCTCAGAGGGATTACATTTGAACTCAAATTAATCCCAACATCCTGTTAATTGAATACCTTGACAAGCTGGTTAATGAGACCATTGAAAGAAGAATGTAAGATCAATTGTTATTATTATGAGTTTTTAGTTTATATCCTCTTCATAAAAGCTGATAAATTACATTGGAAAATCTATAACTGTAACCAGAGAATAAATTGGTATTACAAAACTTTGCTGAGAGCGATAACCTACAGTATAAAGGGCATTTATTTTTAGGTAAACGGCTGGTGTTCCAGAATGTTCTGTTTGTAAGACTAGTTTAGTTAGCCACAGTGAGGAAAAGAGCTGAGATACCATGCCTCAGACTGTTCTCCTAAGAAAGTGTGGACTCTTGCTGGCATCTGGGAACTTAAGTTGGTGGGGAGGGGACTTGTCACCATTCCCAGAACTGAGAAGCATGGCTCACTGTGTCTGGCCTGTTTGCACAATGTTGTTTATGCTGAACACCTTTCCATCTGGAAATCTGGAGTTTGGATATATGTTTGATCATGAGTATGCATGTTGTCAGTCTCTAGTCAAAACCCTTGATTCTGAAGCTCATATGCTCTGGGGGAGAGAGAGAGCATAAAGAGTTATGAACATGGATTCTAGAGATTCGGCTTGTGCCTTTTCCCCGATGATCTGGTTGTGTGTCCATATGACATCATTATAAAAAATCTGTCATGTGCACAACTGATACCGAGGTCGTGAGTCCTTCTTGTGACTTTCCTCTTGAGGGGCTGGTCTTGCAGGGCCTTGGCACAGCCACTCTCCACAGGCATCTTACCTCCACAGGTTTTCAATTTAAAAGCAGTTCTGAGTTACTGTGTTTCATCAGAAAGTTGTGGAAAGACTTGGCATTTGCCCCTGTTCTTACAAGATAAATAAAACTAGAAATATATTTGCAGTCTGTGATTTCATTATATCACCTCTCAACAAACATTTCACACAGTTAGAAACTCTGGAAGGGAGTCAGGGAGGCAGAGAATGCACACAGCAGAAACAATAGTGCACTTTTAAGGAAAAATAAGCAGAAGTGTCATTGTGCCTTTGGCCTTAGGGCACAATTATTCTTTGTTCTGAGAATAGGAAGATCTCCTGTGGACTTTCAAAAATATCAGCATAGGGAGAAAACGGGCAGAAATAGAGAGGGACGGTGATATTAATGAATGTCATTATTAATGTATTTGGACTTTTAAAATTATTACTAGTATTTTGAATCAGATGACATGAGGACTTTGAGGAGAAACACACTGGTTCTTATAATTCAGCATTTATGTGGGATATGAAAAGGGCCTGGAACCCAGTGGAGAAAATCAAACCATGAGGAGAGGGTGCTAATGGGATTAGGCAAAAAGCCCTGAACTCTAATGTCACTGTCAGAAAATACCTCTTGCAAAGTATTAATAATGACAGATGAATGTGAATGTCATCTTTTGAAATGACAATAACATTATCTTCACTACAGCATATGTAGTTTTGTTTACTCTCCTTTTTGAGTGCTGGAGGGCTGTTAAATATTTGTGAACAAAGGATGGAAAAATATTCATACAGTATGGTTTGGCATTGAATTGAAAGCGAAAGAACAAAGCAGTGTTCATTGCAATCTTCATATTAAAAGATGCCTGACATGAGATTGAATTAAAAGGCCAATTGCATTATAAATGCCATGAAGAGCTGCTGCAACACTGGCCAATTCCATAATAAATATGTCATGAAGAGCTGCTGTACTATAAAATATTGGAAAACAGAAATGCAATATACATCCTGTAAGCATCATGATAAATATTTTCTCATTTTTGAAAGCATTGCGATTTTTCAGAATGCATAAAATGCAATGTTGTAACAGTGTTTAACACATTTTATGTAGTTTCACAGGCTGTTTCCAGAAAATGGGTAATAATTTAAGAGTTAATCTATTCGGGCTATGGCTGGGAACTCTTTCTCCTTCCTCTAAGATTCTCCTGTGTCCTCCTGTGACATTTATGCCTCCTTACCATCTACCTCCCTTGTCTTTCTCCTTGCCACCCACTTACTACTTTGTAATTAACTTTATTTTCCCCTGCATACTAAGTGACATTTAATGGAAGAGAAGTTAAAAGACTGGCTTTGAGGAGAAAAGGGTTTTGAGATAAAGTTGCAAGAGGATAAAATTAAAAGAAGAAAGGTAGTGATGGATAGTTTGAGGATTATAAATCTTTATCACCAACATGAAGTTACTCTAATGGCATTGCCTAAGCCTTTTGAAATGACCTGTCATTAACATAGAAGTGATGTGACAAAAAGAATGTCTATCAAGGAATTTTAACATTGTCATAGAAAGGATTATTTTCCAGCACTCTTAGTCTGGTTAGAATATATAAATCAGTTGTAACAAAGATATTTTTATTACATTCTTCATAATAAAGGCGAAGGGATTTGATTTCACAAACTTCCAAGACTTTTAAGTCCTTTAGGGAAGGGAAGGGAAGGAAATCCACCACCCCTTACTTATGTTGCTCCCCCCACACCTCAGATTCTATTCAATGTTTACTCCATAATAGGAATTTGGAGAAAATGGTAAGGGTTCACGAGGGTGTGTAGTGCAAGGATGGGCCACTGAGCAGGTTTTCTATGATGCGAGCAGACCGGTAAAGGAGAGTCTTGGAGCCCTCCGTGGCTTTCTCAGGCTTTTATTGAGCTTCTGCATGAGTGCAGCAACCAGGTACACAGCAGGAAGGAGTGGGGTGGGGGGAGAGGCCGGGCTGGTAGGAGGCTGGTAGGCCTCCTAGCAAGTCTTCACTCTGGCCTTCTCTCTCTCTTCTGCCTCTTTCTCCTGCCTCTGCTTCTCTGGTGAGTATCTCTATAATGTTGCCATAGCCCACAGAAGTAAACAACATAACTATAACAATGCAACAAATGCAGGTGTCCCATTAGGCAGGGCAATCCTAATGGCAGGAGGGCAGAAAAGCCTGAAAATCATTTACCCTACAGGGTGTTTTGCTCCTTTTGCAACTATGTTATTAAAAATTACTTTTTACTTTATAATTAGTGAAAAAATATTTTTACTTTATAATTCATAATTGAGAAGTAAACTGCATCTCTGTATGATTTTAGTTCTAGAATTTCCACTGGATTCTTTCTAGTTAACTGTTGTGATCCCCTATCTTTATATTCGTTGTAAGGGCATTTTTTTTCACATTTTATTTAAATTTTATTTTTTATATTCCCCATACAATTACAAGCCCCTTATTTTGACCCCAATCCCTCCTTTCCCTGCCCCCACCCCCCCATAGAGTGTCTCTGGTTCATAGTTTTTTGTTGATTTTGATATTTTCTTTCTTATAGTTATTCTTTTTCCTGGTCCCTTATTTAAGTTTTCTAGAGACCATCCGGTATTTTTCTTTTTCTTTCTGGCTTATTTCGCTGAGCATGATCCCTTCCAGCGCCATCCATGTTGCTGCAAATTGCATGTGCTTATCTTTTTTGAATGCTGAGTAAATAGTCCATGGTGTATATGTACCACATCTTCTTGATCCAGTCATCTATTTTTGGGCATTTGGGTTGTTACAAAACTTAGCTATTGTAAACAGTGCTGCTATAAACATAGGGGTGCAGGTGCCATTTGGAATTGATGTTTCTGTGTCCTTTGGGTAAATACCTAGGAGTGGAATTGCTGGATCATATGGAAGCTCTATGTTTAGTAGGTCCAGAAATCTCCACACAGCTCTCCATAGTGGTTGGACCAGTTTGCACTCCCACCAACAGTGCAGGAGAGTTCTAAGGGCATTTTTATTTGCTCCCCGAGCATAATTAAAATGGCTCCTTTATTTTGTAAAAAAAATGTTTGATTAAAGTAACATCACATTATATAAATTGCAGGTGTGCACTATTAAAATCAATGTCTGTATATACTACGTTAAGCTCACCACTGAAAGACCATGTCTATCCTTCATCACACAATTGACCTTTTTTAAAAAAAAAAAAAAAAACATTTATTTATGCATATAAGAGCTGGTGTATAGGCCCGAGGTGTAGGAGGGTGAGAGGATTCACCAGAGACAGAGTGGGGAGCAGAACAGGCAGATCTACTGAAATACACTGCTGAGGGGAGCAGAGGGTGAGGCAGGAGAGGTCCAGGTCCGCTGCGCCTTATATAGCTCCCTGGCCGGGGATCGAACTGATGGAACTCGTGCTGCAGTGGCTGCAGATAGCTTCGTAGTGCTGCCACTTAACCCCTTTCACCACCAGGGAGGCCCACAATTGATCTTTTACTTGATTTACCCACCTCCCCTTCCCCTTTTTGTAACCACTAATTTTGTCTTATAGTCTAACGTTTATTTATTTTTTGTTTGTTTATTTATTTTTGTTTAGCTCATTTGTTTGTTTGGCTTCTCTATGTACCACGTATGAGTAAAATCATGCAGTGTTTATCTTTTTCCATCTGACTTATTTCACTAAAGTGAAACCTTTAGGTTCATCTATGTTGTGAATGGCAGGATTTCATATTTTTTTGTTTGTTTTTTATAACTGAGTAGTATTCTATCGTGTAGGTAAACAGATTTTCTTTATCCAATCATCTGACGTTGAGCACTTAGTTTGTTTCCAACGTTGTGAATAATACTGTAAGGAAGATGGAGATGCAGATCTCTCTTCAAAACATAGCCCCTTTAATATCCTTGACTAATAAACAATGAGATCATTAGAGTTGATCTCTGACGATTATCTTTTCTCCTAAAATTGGGTCACATTTTCCTGTTTTGTTGTGTAATTTTAGAGTTCACCCTGGATATTTTGTGTTTGTTTTTAAATCAGGTACATCATTTGGTTGGTTTCAAACTGCATAGTGTGAATCTCCAGAATGGCATCATCTCAAAGTTTAGTTCTTTTAGATTTAGCTGTGTTAATTTGAGCCTATCCTAGCATGTGTGTGGTTAATGGGAGGGCCACAGAACTGAGCAAAAATTGATAGAAATTAATGTGTACCCCTGCCGTCTCCTTCCTCGTGTCAGCCTCATATTTTCCAGTGGCTGTGGTCATCCTAGACTTTTTCCTCTGGTTCTTCAGGCCAGAAATATTGCAGATTTTCCATCAAGTTTTAGCTGCTACATGTAGAGTTAGCTTTTTTTCTGTTCCCAGTTTAAAACATAGAAACTGGCACTGTACTCTGCTCCTTCTTCCAAGTTTTAAATATCCTCCAGGATCTACATGCTTTTGTTTATTTTCCTATGTCTTCCAGTCATTTGTATCATTCTTTCCAGAATTTCTAATTATTTCCTGTGGCAGAGTTGGATCTCGTAGCGCTACTGAGCTGTACAAACAGCAAAGCTTTATAGTGATATATGATTTCAAATATTATAACTGTAAAATAAACTTTGTGACTGTAGAGATTTCTATGGTATTTTTGTTAGTGGGACATTATACTAGAAATAATCAATTGAGATGTAAAGTATAGCTTTTCCAGGAGATATTTAATACGGAAAAATATAACTTTTCAAATGATTATAAATTAAAAATAAGAAATAAGAAGAAAGGTAATTACTTGGAAATTAATATAATGGTATTTGAAGGAAGAATAATTGTCATTACAGAAGATGAAAAGTAGGAAGTAAATGCAAGGAGTGTGACCTTGATTCCAAATTGTTGCAAAGACATTGAATGTCAGTCCCTCTAAAGTCTGATATGGGTTAGAGGGGGCTTCCTCCATTTGGTGACTCAGGAATCAGGGTTTTCAACATCTTGTGATGTTGCCACGTCAACAGGTGGTTTGCATAATCTTTACTATAGGGAAAGAGAGAGCCACAGCATTTCTTGTACAGAAGCTTTTTATACCCAAACCTGGAAATGACATGCCACTTCTATGTATATGCACTGGCTGGAACTTAGTGAAATGGTCCCAGTCCATCTGCTAGGGAGATTGGGAATGTTGTCTTTCCAGGAAAAAAAATAGCATGGTGAACACACAGTATTGTGTGTGCTGCATTTCCTTTTAATCCAGGCTATTAGGGAAAAAAGATGGTTCTTGCCCTACGCATTTCTTTTCTTAATAGGACATAGATATTACATTCTTTCCACTTTGCTAATTTTTGCATATTACAAGTATATTTATCCGACCAAGATTACTTCAGAAAAGTATGCAATTGACTCAAAGGGATAGAGGCCACTTCCAATGAAGAATAATATCTTTGTTTATAGACACAAGAATATTTTTTTGGAGGGGATCTTGTGTTTTAGATGTCAATTCTGCTCCCTCTTCTCGGTAGTCTTAGTAACTTGGTCTGTATTACAATGGCAATATAGAATGTATGATTGTTGAACAATAACAGAAAGTGTATTTGATTGCTGAACAATAGCAGGTAGTGTTTGTAGTTTTTATATTTAAGAAGATAATCTATAGCCTGCATGGAGGGTAGGAGTTCTGGAAACCTGCCAGGGAGGTTGGTGAGTGGGACTTTGTCCTTACTCTCTTGGCACTGTGCCCTAACATAAGAGAGGACTGCATTTAATCCATTCAGAAACCAAACATGAAAAGGTCTCCACTGATTACTGATTCTTCCCTAAAAGGTGTAGACCCTGCATTGGACTTATTACACATGGATTGTTTTGTTGTTATCACTGGGCTTTAATTTTTTATTTAACTTAGGATAGCTTAGCTGAGATTTCAAGGCTTGTTTGGTGGGTTTCCTTGTATTATTCTAACTAACATTAAACTTTTTCCTCAATGTTATCAAGTTTTACTTTTCTAGTTCCTTTCATACACATATGAAGTAGAGAGAGAAACTAAAAGATAAAGGAGTAGATGGAGACTTCTATACATAATACAGTATTGTTGTACAGAAATTATCAAAAACTATTTTCTGAAAGAACCAACATCTCTGTCACACTACATAATTTTAGCAAAAAAATATTGTGATTTTACTATAGTATATAGTATTTTCTATTATGGAGTTTATACAATATTAAGTATGGAAAATGTCCTCTAAAAGTCAAAGAAAAGGAAAAAAAAGGTCATAGGCCCCTAATTCATTCACTGTTGACAACTTTGAGGGGTTTTTTCATTGAAAACTTGCTGATGTTTATAAATGGATAGAGAGTAAATTTACTCAAAATCGTGAGGTTAGCTGAGAAGGTGATCTAGAGAAATGGAGAATGGAAGATTTAAGATTTTGATGTTATAAATGCATAAAGCAACTAAGTGATTTAAAAGGAGTAAAGCTATTATCAAGTTTTAATGTTTTGATTTTTTATTTATTTATTTTTTATATATTTTATTTTATATAATTCTTTCATCATTGTTCATTTTCCCACATGTACGCATTTTCATTTTGGTTATATTCCCCATACAATTTCCACCCCCCTTACTTTGGCCCTGATCCCTCTTCTCCTCCCCCCCCCCTTACTTGTTGATTTTGATTTTTTTCTTTATTATAATTGGTCTTTTTCTTGGTCCCTTATTTAGGTTTTCTAAATTCCTGCTATGAGTGAGACCATCCGGTATTTTTCTTTTTCTTTCTGCCTTATTTTGCTGAGTGTGATCCCTTCCAGCTCCATCCATGTTGCTGCAAATTGCATGTGTTTATCTTTTTTGAATGCTGAGTAATATTCCATGGTGTATATGTACCACATCTTCTTGATCCAGTCATCTATTTTTGGGCATTTGGGCTGTTTCCAAAGCTTAGCTATTGTAAATAGTGCTGCTATAAACATAGGGGTGCAGGTGTTCTTTGGAATGGATGTTTCTGTGTCCTTTGGGTAAAGACCTAGGAGTGGAATTGCTGGATCATATGGAAGCTCTATGTTTAGTAGGTCCAGAAATCTCCACACAGCTCTCCATAGTGGTTGGACCAGTTTGCACTCCCACCAACAGTGCAGGAGAGTTCCTTTTGCTCCACATCCTCGCCAACATTTGTTGTTGCTAAGTTTTCTTAATATGTGCCATTCTAACTGGTGTAAGATGGTATCTCATTGTAGGTTTTTTTTTTTTTTTTTTTCACTTTTTAAGACATCTATTTTCAGGGGCAAACCACAGTAATAGAAATACTCTAAAGAGCTGGTTCGTTCTAAAGTCTTTTCCAAGAACAAGGGCAGCCAACTTCCAGGAGGTACCAAGACATGTTCTGGCAAAAATATTTTCACTTTCTTAAAGTTAAATGCTGTCTTCAAGTCCAACAATATTACATATATACATATATTTTGATCCTTTTCTGTCAGCAAAAAAGGGGAACAATTTTTTAAATTCCAAAACTGATTAATATTTGTGTTGAAGGAAGGTAGTTTCAGTTGTTTATGACTCAGACCACAGGTGTAATCAAAATATCAGCAACTGTCCTTAAATTCACATCTGTCAAAGGTCCTTTTCTCTACTCACATGAATTCGTCTGAATCATTGCCATCCTGATTTGAAGACATATTCTCAACTTTCATTAATGACGAATAGCTCCTGAGCTCGTCCATCTCCCTCTTCTTCTTCATCTCCTCCTTTTCTCTCCTTTTCATTTCCTGAATCTGGGCTTTCTTCTCGTTCTGCTCTTCCTGGTCCCTGCACTCCTTCTCCGCAGCTAGGTCCGGGAACCGCTCTGTCTTGGTCTTTTCTAACCGGTTCAGGATCTCATTCACTTTCTTCTCCACGGTCACCATTTTCACGTCCTTCTGCCTGTGAAAGCCTATCTGCCCCACATCCATGTTGGCTGTTTTCTTCAGGTTGGCCCACGACGTATAGACCACAGTGATGTTGTTCATCTTGCAGCCTTGAATGCTATTGGCCTTCACAAGGTGGGCACAGTCCATCAGCACGTCCTTGGGAATGTCCTCTATCTTCTCTCCCTTATGCAATCGTAGGTATACATGAGCGAGGAGAGTTTGTCCACATGAAACCAGATATCCTCCGGCCAGCCATGCTTTATTAGATCTTCATTTTCATATTTATCCTTTCCCATGTAAATAGTGTAAGCAGATGAATTAACGCTGCTGCTGGTGAAGTAGAACACCATGATCCCCGCGGCGGCGAGCGGCGGCTGCTCCACACACCCAGGCTCCGGACTCCACACGCACGGAGGCCAACATGGGCCTGGGCCTCTCATTGTAGTTTTGATTTGCATTTCCCTGATTACAAGTGATGTTGAACATTTTTTCATATGCCTGTTGGCCATTTGCATTTCCTCTTTGGAGAAGTTTCTTTTTAGCTCTTCTGCCCATTTTTTGACCGGATTATTTTCTTTGTTTTTGTTGAGTCTCATCAGCTCTTTATAGATTTTTGTGATCAGTCCTTTATCATTAGTGTTGTGTGCAAAAATTTCTCCCAGTTGGTGGGGTTGGAGCAAAGAAAGTTTGTTCAGTAAATGGTATTGGGAAAACTGGGTCGCTACATGCAAAAGAATGAAGCTTGACTACTACCTCAAACCATGCACAAAAACCAATTCAAGACAGATTAAAGCACTAGACATAAAGCACTAGAAACCATAAAATATATAGAAGGAAATATAGGTAAAACACTACATGACATGCACCTCAAAAACATCTTTATAGACACATCACCAAAGCAGTGATAGTGAAGGCAAGGATAAACAGCTGGAACTACATCAAATTAAAGAGCTTTTGTACAGCAAAAGTTTTAATGTTTTTAAAAGGAAAGAAAAGGAGGCAATAAACCACAAGCAAAATCTCTCAGATCAAGAAAAAAAAACCCTAGAACTAGTTCCTCTCTAGAAAAAGCTAGAGGTAACTCATAAGACCCCAGATGTAGAAAATCTGATGTCACCCCAAAGACATTTAATAACATTAGGGGCCCTGTGGGAATTCAGAGTAGCCAAAGTTCTTCAGAGTGTTCTTCCCGATGGAAATAAACAGTGTGAGGTAAAACTAATTAATCTAACTTAATGGAAAAAATAAATTATTCTGTTTACATTTATTTGGCTTACATATTTTATATGTGAGGTTAGCATCATCTTTTTTTAAAAGATTTATTTATTTATGCGTACAAGAGCTGGGATACAGGCCAGAGATGCGGGGGTGGAGGGTGAGAGGATTCACCAGACACAGAGTGGAGAATAGAACAGGCAGACTGACAAAACACACTGCTGAGGGGAGCAGTAGGCGAGTCAGCAGAGGTCTGCTGCACTATGTGGGTAGCTCCCTGGCAGGGGATCGAACTCGTGCTGCAGAGGCTGTGGATTGCTTCATTGAGCTGTGCTTAACCCCTTGCTCCACCAGGGAGGCCCCAGCATCATCTTTTTGCAAGTATGTACTGCCCTTCCATTTAGGGTTGATAACAGAAAATGTATTCAAGCTGGGATTGTGTTTATTATTAGTTCACGATTGATTGAGAAGTGACTGAAGCTCAAGAACTTACATTGAATTATTGAATAATATGTAGAGGAGCATTATTGAGAGAAGGAAGAGAAGACTGAAAAGAATAGAAGCACAAAGGAGGGAAAGAGAGAAGACAGGTGGAGGGAGGTTTTTTCCTTATGTTTTGAATAGATTTTGTTTTTCAAAAGAAATGAGCCATGTATGCTACCAGTTCCCAAATTCAATGTGAAATCTCCATTACCAAAGTTCTTAAATTGCTTTTAAAGTTAAATTGCTGTTTAATTTCTTACAGTTTAGGCATTCTAGGTGTACCTTTTTAGATCATTGACCTGATTAGTTTTTTGGTTTACTTTTGGAAATTAGTTCTTCAGCTCCTAATTAAGCCAACCTTGGTAGTCTGAAGAGTAACCTCCAAAGATAGCCATTTCCTAATCCCTGGTAGCTGTGAATATATTACTTAACATGGTGAAAATGTCTTTGCAGATGTGATTAAGCTCATGATCTTCAGATGGGGGCCCTGTTTATACTGCATTATTTAAGTGGGCCTTAAATGTAATCACATGGGTTCTTGTAAGAGGGAGGAAGAAGACTTGGCAACAGAAGAGGAAATGTGACTTCCATTTGGCAAGAGGCTGGAGACATGTGAGGAAGTCCATTAACCAAAGAATACCTTTAGGAGGTGACTCCCAAAGGTTGGAAAAGGCAAGGACGTAAATTCTGCCCTGAAGCCTCCGGGAAGAAACCAACACTACTTTCAGTTTTAATTTGGACATTTTTAGATTTTTGGCAATGGTGACCTCCAACACTGCAAGAGAACAAATACATGTTTGAAGTCACTAAATGTGTGGTAATTTGTTACAGCAATATAGGAAACTAATACAGCAAATCAATTTGAATAGGTCTGAAAGCTGAAGAAAAGGACTGTATGTGTAAAATGGCCATATTGACATTCATATATACATATATTTAAAGGCTGTGTGCATATGTTGTATTTATACAAGCTAATATCCATATTTAAGAACTCTTAACATATATATGAAATCAATTATCTGACATGTTGACTTAATGAAAACAACACATTCCTCAGGAATCATATGAAGATACTGTTATGATATGTGGTATCCCTATGCCACTTGTGATTACAGTAAGACACAGAGTAAATTTAAATATGGCAGACACTCTTGACTTATCTCTTCCTGCAGGAGTTATGGATTAATTGGTAATGTCCATTTCAACAATAACAATACTAAGTGGTGTTCACAGCACACTGAGTACTCTTGGGCAGTCATAATCATGACTACTTCTAATCCCACCAGTTACTGTCTGCTCTGAGAACAGTTGTGTTTGTTTCCAAACTAATTTATTTCAAGTATATGTTTGTGAATTGATCAGATAGTGTAATTCTATGTGTTCAGTTTCAATATCATAATTTGGCTAAATATTTCATAGGCTAATGAAATTTAAATTGGAAAAGAAACCTGTTGTTTCTATGGAAATGCTTTGGAAAGATTTAATGCAAATGATTAGCCAATAAAAAGTTACTGCTAAGGTATGTGTGCAAAGTCTGGAAGGATTCTTAGATTGCTTCATAAATGTCTTTAGTTTCTTAAAAATTCTTCTCTTAGGACACCCAGAAATGAAAATTGAAGGTGTTGTTATGCAGGTTAAGATTGTAAATTAAGAGCCAGACAATCTGTTTTCATCTTATGTGTACCATTTACTGACTATGTAATCTTAGGCAAGTTACTTAACTTCAGACGTAAAATGAGGATAAGTGCTACCACAAAGAGATACTAGAAGGATTAAAAGTGGCTGACTCAGAGTAGGTCCTCAACTATTATTATTAACCCTACAACAGCTACTATGTTTGTGATCTATTCAACAATGAATGACTATATTGGTGGCACCACACTCAAAGAAAGGTTCTGGACTTTATGTCAAAGAACTGATAAATGTACATATAGTTTAATGTTAAAATAAACTGTCCAGTTCTCCCCTTTAGCTAACATTGCCAATTAATCCATTCCAACTTTAATTGCTTCTGATAGGGGATTCTTCTATAAGTTGGTTAATTTTTCTAATAATTATTCACTTATTAGCTCACATATAAGATCCAAATCCTATGAAAATTCGAAGTTCCCATGCCATGTAAATATTACTACATCAATCCGGTCTTCGCATACTTTTTTTTTAAGATTAAGAGTCTAAAGGGCCTCCCCTGGTGGCGCAGGCGGTTGAGTGCTGCCCTGTGAAACTGTCTGCAGCCTCTGCAGTGCAGGTTGGATCCTGGCTGGCAGGCGAGGGTCCCACATGGCGCGACAGACCTCTCCTGTCACGCCCGCTGCTCCCCTCAGCAATGTATTTCGTCAGTCTGCCTGTTCTGTTCCCTGCTCTCTGGTGAATCCTCTCACCCTCCCGTGCATCTGGCCTGTACCACAGTTCTTGTATTAAATAAATAAATAAATCTTAAAAAAAAAAAAAGATTAAGAGTCTAAAACAATCTGCCTGTGGCATATGACGTTCTGGTACCACTCTAACTCTGCTCTTTTGTCTCCATGCACCATTCATCTTTAAAATAAGGGCAAAGGTCCTGTCAAGCTGAGATTGCCTTCTGTAGCTGGCACAAGAGGATTCCCTTTGCATCTGCTTTCAAACATTTCAGTGTTGTTGCATTTCTCTTGTTATCTCACCATCAGAATCATATTGAAGTAGATGGTGTTTAAACTACCCTGAGCCTAGCTTATCATATTACCCTGAGTCACTGAAAGGAGCCGTCCAACCAGAAATGAGGGAAATTAATCACTATCTATTTCCTTGTTCTGGATCATAAAAACTTAACTACTTCTAGTCAAACATCGGGATGAAGTGAAGAGGGTAGTGGAATCCTACGCTGTCTCAGATAGAATCATCTCAACATTGTAGTCATTATTAGGCTTTTCTCCAATGTTTTATGTTGGAAAATTGTGGTTATTTAGGGACAAAACTTTTGCCACTTTTTGGATCATACTGGGGGTAAAATACCCAGAGTCCGCAGCTGTTGATCAGAAGGGAAGATTAATAGGAAACAAATGTCCAATGTTATTTGGGATTTGACCCTTCTTTCCCCAACTATAATAGGTTTAGGAAAATCTACTCAAATTGTGATGAAACTAAAGTTATATTAGAGCTGAAGACAAAATGGCCAACAGAAATTCAGACTCAATAGAGTCTGAATGGGAAATTACTAAATGGGAAATTACTAAATGTTGCCTCTTTATTTTTCTGAGAGCTGGATTTTTTTTTCACTAAAGGAATCCAGGTTTCAGCCAAACATCTTAGATTAAGAGCAATAATGTT
Source organism: Talpa occidentalis (assembly GCF_014898055.3). Lineage (NCBI taxonomy): Eukaryota > Metazoa > Chordata > Mammalia > Eulipotyphla > Talpidae > Talpa > Talpa occidentalis. The sequence goes on along the minus strand of NW_023601543.1, from coordinate 66,303,616 downwards.
TAGCATTAAAAGGAAACTCATAGTTTAGAGTCAAGAGCATAAAGTGAGGTGCCAGAAAACCTGGATTCTAGTCCCAGCTCCACTACATTATTAAAATGAAGACAATTAACATCTCAGAGATAAGCGAGCTGGGACTAGACACTTTCTGGGTTCTAATGCAGGCCCTGACCCTTACCAGCCATGGACTTGGGCACAGTACTTAGTGTTTCTTAGCTTTGGATTCGTCATTTGCAAAACAGAACCAAACTATTGTGGGTAGAAGTGATGGTTACCTGGAATAACACATGTAAATGGCACTGTGTTTGTCATGCAATTGCTCAATGAATATCGGTTGTGGTTTCCTTGTTCATTTGATGGGGAGGGTAGACTGGCAGGAAGGAATGCATGCAGGAAAGGAGGCTATTTTTAAGAGTTATTATTTATTATTTACAATTTTTCAGCCTCTAAAGAAATATTGGAAGGCTAAGGTAAAGTCCCAATTGACCACACCTTAGTCAATCAAATATCTCGTCACAGATTTTATTTTTTTATATGAAGGTACAGGATGTGAATAGCTTTTGTGATAGCCATTCTGTTAAATCATAAATTAGCCTTGGAAATAAAAGAATATACAAAATTACAATTTACATTTCTGGACATTAGTTTTTATTCCAATATTACCAATACTGTATTAATATTGAGTATCCTTCCACAGCTATTGAGAACTATGTTTGGACCCTCCAGGAAAGTTGACTTTGAGATCATCAGGATTATAAAAGCGTTTGGAGAAGAGCAGAGAAATAACATCTGTGTAAGGAAAATGGGGAGAAAGTAGGATTGCACAGAGTAAACCTTGAACCTAAGATGCTGGTTGACGCTTTTGAGAGGCAGGCTGGAAAGAAGACAGGTCAGGGAAAACCTGGGACCAAACTGTAGATCTGCTAAAATCTCAGCCAACCCAAGAGGGAGCTCCAGAGCAAAGATTTGCTCCTTAGAGGAGTCCTGCTGGGGGTAGGAATGACCTGGCACCAGTGCCCACCATGTGCAGTTACTTGGTGGGAGTTGCCTGGGGAACATGAATTGACTTCCCCCTTAAAAGTGAAGAATCATCTTGAAGGTGATAGAGCTATAGCTGCCAGCTAAGTCTACCTGTAGCTGAACAACAGATTTCTTTCTAGAAGATCAGAGCTGTGTAACCCAACTGCTGTGTGTATACTTTACATGATTTAAAAGTTCATAATTTAAAACTTTTATATTTTTCTTGAATATATTTGACCAAATTCTTGAGTTATTAGTGTTCAATAAATTACAAATTATCGTAAAGGATTTTTATATATGTATTGAAGTAATATTTTTATTATTTCAAGCATATGTTAGAGTAAAAGTCAGCATTCTCTTCTAGTTTTCAAGTTCTTTGAGGATGGGTGTTGTACCAGTATTGCCAAGTATATTCCAAGAGATTCTGTGCTATCCAGTTGTAATGAACGAAGAATCACCTTGCATTTCTTGAATGTGACAAAGGATTTTTAAAAATACACCTTTCAACATGAATAGACCTAGAGAGTATTATGTTAAGTGAAATAAATCAGATGGAGAAAGACAAATAACATAAAATTTAATTTAATGCATCCTTCATTAAATTTATTCCTAACCATTTTATTATTTCTGATATTAATGAAAATCAAATTGCTTTAAATCCTATTTTCTAATTGTGTGCTAATAAATAAAGCAACTGGTTTTTATATTATTTAATTTTCAAAAATAGGGAGTTTTTTCAAGATATATTGACACTTCTAATTTTATTTCTTTGTAGCTAGGGCACATGCTGTGTGTGATTTTAATCCTCTTAAATGTATTGAGCCTGTGTTTGCTTCGGCAGCACATATATTAAATGTATTGAGCCTGGTTTTATGGCCCATCATTTGGTTTACATGCTACTTGTATGTTTATCAAGATTCTTAGTACAAAAGAAATAAAAAATTAAACTCTGCTTTCTTGTAGTTTGCCAGCCACATGGAAGTTAAACATGTAAACACATGGAACAATACAACAAAGTAAGGAAAGTATAAGATCGGATGACCAGTATGGATTAAGCACATAAATGATGAAAAGTCCTAAAAAAGAGGAGTCATCAGAGCAGGGGCTCCATTAAGGTATGTACCTCTCTACTCTTTCTGGAAAATGAGGGTTTAAGCCAGGTGTTGGGCATAAAATATTGGATTGGTAGTTGGAGAATGACTAAGTGAAATGATTGTTAACACTGTTAACAATCAACACTGATTGTTAACATTGTTAACAACACAAATGATTGCTAACATTGTTAACAAATATTGGGCAAATCATGAGCAGAAGACAGCATGGAATATCTGTCTTCCTTCTCTTTGTTCCTTCTTTTTGCCCAAGGGAATTTTTCCAACCTGTGTGTGTCCCGCTTAGTGATTAATGCTTGAGATACTCTCTGCTTTCCTCACAGAGCTCTCAGGGAAGAAGTTGTTTCAGGTGTAAATGCATTAAGGCATAAGCATTACGTATAAGGGAGGTCCATATACTAGGATAGCAAGGGGAGTAACAATAACTTATTTACTTTACATGGGGTGGCACCGGGAAGATCTTCTATAGCAGGTGTCTTTTAAGATAGGTCTTTTAAACTGTGTCTGTCACACAGAGAGAATAGACGTTCCCAGCAGCATGAAACTCAAGTCAAATACAGCTTAGGGTGTTTATGATGGATAGAGGTATGAATTTGGAAAGCTGTGCTATAGCCAGATAATTAGAAAATTTGATTGTGCTATGGAGTTTATTTACAGTGATGAACATCATTAAATGTTTTTAAGCTGCACAGTGGCTTGATCATTTGTGTTTATAAAGATATCTGGCAGAATTGAGAAAGATGGATTTGGATGTCAGTGAAACTAAAGACAGGGAAAGTAGTTGGGTGACCATGTTCTAAGTCAGGTGATTAATGATGACTCACTTAATTAATGTGAGACACGTAGGAGGTGGACTGATATAGACGACCGAGGATCAAAAAGAAGGGATCATAGGTAACTTTACCATTTCTAATGTGTGTGATGTGGATGTATGATGGTTTTATTAACAAGGAAAGGAATTGCAGGAGGAAAGACAGAACGGAAGAAACATTGAGTTTTCTTTCTTATAAATTGAACAGGAATGATCCATTAGTCAGTTTTACCTATCAATTTAAATATTAGGAATTGGCTAAGGGCTAGAGATATTTTACAAGTCATTAATATTTACTTGACATCAGTCAAACAGAGAATTAAATCTATTCCCAGTTGGTATGACTTAAGGAGACCAGATTGTTGAATGGGGATTAGGCTGAGGTAACTTTTAAGACTCCTGGGTCTGTGAGTAACTATTAGGATAGAGGGGTGGAAGAATATGGGATAATCAGGATATGGGGTGCTAGTGACAGATCTGAAATACTCTGTCAGTTTGTTTCTTAAACTTGCAGTCTTAAACAAGAGACATCTCATGAAAAAGATTAGGGGGAAATTAAACTCACAACATGTATTAATTAGAATATTTGGGGGCTGTGCAAGGAGACCAATTTGAGGTACCTTCATTAAAATAAGAGACCTGGGACTCCCTGGTGGTGCAAGGGGTTAAGACACAACCTATGAAGCTATCTGCAGCCTCCGCAGCACAAGCTCAATCCCTGGCCTGCCAGGGAGCAGCCCACATGGTGCAGCAGACCTCTCCTGACTCGCCCGCTGCTCCCCTCAGCAGTGTACTTCAGACAGTCTGCCTGTTCGGTTTCTCACTCTGTCTCTGGTGAATCCTCTCGCTCCCCACATCTCTGGCCTGTGTCCCAGCTCTTGTATGCATAAATAAATCAATCTTTAAAAAAATAAGAGACCTTCTTATGAGAATTCAGTGGTATCCCATAAGAAGCCAAGGGTACGAATGCTACTTACCCAGGAGGCAGACAAACATTGAGGATCTGGGTTTGGGTCCACTTTGTTTACTTCTTTTCTCTTTAACTCTCCCCTGTCTTCCATTCCCTCCAGACTTATGTTTTTCTATTTCTCCTGATGCCATAGCTGATAAACTGATGTTATAGCTCCAGAAACTCAGTGTTACCATGTCCCCATCCCCATTCTTCATCCCTGGGGAGGTTCTGATTGACCCAGCAAGGGTGAGATGCCCCATGGACATCCAATCAAATGTGTTTGTGTGTCTGTATTTAGGGGGCCAGTGGATTCCAGGCCAATTAAATCATACTATCTGGGGGTGGTATCCAGACATCAGTATTTTTTATAAGTGTCTCAGGTTGGGACACTTGCAGACAAAATGCCTAGTCTGGTGCATGCACAGGGCAGGTTCACCGTCGATTCCGGCAGATGGATAGAGAGTCCTGGAGCCCTCGATGCATTTTTACAGGACTTTAATACCCTCTCAGGGAACCAGGTACATAGGCAGCCCAGGCAGGGAGGCTGGCCTGCAAGGAGGCAGGCTTAGGCAGGGGCAGGGCTGGGCTGGGCAGGGAGGAATGCAATCTTTGCGTTCTTTCTCTGGTCTTTCTCTTTCTGTGGCCTTGTGGTCTTGCCTCAGAGTGATGCAGCCCTTTTAGTCATCACTTCTAGGCACAGGTGTGTGAGCATTAACACACGCGCATGCTCCATGCTCCCTGGGCCCAGGTGTCCACAATCACAGGCGTGTGTGCCCCGAGCTTGGGCCCCTCATCCCGGGCAACCATGCTAGGGGTGGGAGGGAACAGAAAAAGCCTAATAATTTCGTTTACCCTACACCTAGGCTCTGCTGTTTTTCTGAAAATAACGACTGTGGTTGGGATGATAATGGTCCTACAAAAAATGTCCATGTGTTACTACCAAGAGCCTGTGGAAACCTTATGTTACACAGTGTCAGAGAGGAGAGGATATTCCCCCTTCTCCCATATCACCCCCCAACCCTTCTGACCTCTCCTTGGGCTGATGGAGAAATCAAATTAATATAAGACAGGTTAGTAGGAGAAAAAGTAACACATTTAATTACATACATATGGAGAATCGACACAGAAACAAAGATTCTGATTTTAGTGGGGGACGTGAGAGTATGCATCAGGAGCTAAAGAATGCGATAGGGGCTTGAGACTTTATGGAGGAAGGAGGGGGGACACACACAGGCGACAAGGAGAGTGACTTTAAAAAAGATTTATGCATATGTAAGAGAAGGAGCGGACACTGAGCAGGTTTTCTATGATCCAGCAGACCGAGTAAAGGAGGAGTCAGAGTTCTTAGTGGCTTTTGCAGGTCTTTTATTGGGGTTCACCAGACATATGGCAGGCAGGGGTACCGGGGGGCCGGGAGGCTGGCAGGCCTCCCAACCCCCAGCAAGTCTTCAAGTCTTCACTCTATCTGGGCTCTCCGGCCTTCTCTCTCTCTCTCTCTCTCTCTCTCTCTCTCTCTCTCTCTCTCTCTCTCTCTCTCTCTCTCGGCTTCTCCTGGCATCTCCGCGACACCACCCCTAAAAGCCCAGTCTCAGCCCAGGTGAATCCCACCTACCTATGCCCACACCCTATTCCAGGTGCCTGCCATCAGGCATGTATTCAGGACCGCAAGGATCCATCATCTATCCTGATGGCGGGAGGGCAGAAAAGCCTGACATTTTTCCTTACCCTACAGCATACAAGAGCTGGGGTGCAGGCCAGAGATGTGAGGGGTGAGAGGATCCACCAGAGACAGAGTGGGGAACAGAACAGGCAGACTGACTGAAACACACTGCTAAGGGGAGCAGCAGGCGAGACAGGAGAGGTCTGCCTCACCATGTGGGTTGCTCCCTGGTCGGCCGGTCCGGGAATTGAACTCGTGCTGCAGAGGCTTCTGATCGCTTCATAGTGTGGTGCTTAACCCCTTGCGCCCCAGGGAGGCCCAAAGAGAGTGACTCTTATGACAAAGACCAGATAGTCTATAATGAGATGTTGGCCTTGCCTTATAGACAGCTTATGTAGCTATAGAGGTTATTTCTGAGAAAAACCCTGATTCTGGATAATATCCCCAATTTTCATTTTTGTAGGTAGTTAGGGAATGGCCAGAGTTTCTTGTGAGACACCAGGGCCTCTATTGACATTAGCTCAAAATAATCCACATGCTAAAGTGACACATCTTGGGAAGGCCTGTTCTGAACTTCTCAGGGAGGCCTATCCTTTAGTGGCTGTAGGGGCAGGAAGGCACAGAGTAGGATCTCTGTGATCGGGGCAGACGGGTAAAGGAGAGTCCTTTGGCTTTTTTCAGGCTTTTTCTGAGATTTTACTAGTCACACGGCAGGCGGGGGGTCGGGGGGGAGACAGGAGGCTGGCAGGCCCCCTAACCCCCGGGAGGCCCCCAGCCTCCAGCAAATTTTCACTCTTCCTGGGCTCTCTGGCATTCTTTCATGGTCTCTGCTTCTCCTTTGTTGCTCTGCTGGTTCTGCTCTCTTCAGTTCCATTCTTGTTCTTGTTCTTCTCGTTCTAGTTCTCTCTCGTTCTCTGGTTCATGCTGGCGTCCCCCTGACACCACCTTATAAGCCCAATCTCTCAGCCCAGGTGCGCCCACCTATGCATGCCCACACCTACTCCAGGTGCCCACCATCAGGCATGCATGGAGGACCGCAGGGATCCGTCATTAATGCTAATGACGGGAGGGTGGAAAAGCCTGATAATTTTTCACTGACTACAGTGGAAAAAAGGAATTCAAGCTACAAATGGAATTAAAATTATTAATCAGCAAATCTCAAAATAAGGAGATCATTTTAGAGATTTGTTGGTTGGGCACAATATCATCACAAGGGTTCTTCAATGTGCAAAGGAGTAGGCAGAAGTATCAGAGTAATGGCACTGCTGGCTTTGAGGATGGAAGGAACCATGAAGCAAGGAATGTGGGTGCTCTATAGAGTGTGGAAAAGAAAAGGGGTTCTCCTTAAAGCCTCTGTAAAGGTACTCAGCTCTGCTGATGCCTTGATTCTAACCCAGTGTGACCCTTTTCAGACTTCTGAACTCCAGAGCTGTAATAAATTTGTGTTGTTTTAAAATCACTAAATTTGTGGTCATTTTTTTATAGAAGCCACAGAAAACCAATAGAGATTAGAAAAAAAAAACTGGCTAATACTTGAACGTGGGGGGGTGGAGATCAAATATCATGCCCAGGCTGTATTCCTTAAGCACAGTTGTTACCTTTGTAAACATTTCTTTTTGGGCTATCTAGAACCTTTGTCCTCAGAAAACAGCATCTCACCCTGTCCTTTGTTTTCATTTAGAAATTGTCTCTTCATTTTTTTCCCTCAAACTACGTGGTTCTCCTGAGGTACAGTTCTTCTGTTACACGTGTACTTTCTCTCCATGAATGGTTCTCACTCAAGTTCACACATTCATGTTCTTTATCTGGTGTTTTATAAATTGGAACTGAGGAAAGAGAGACCCTTCAATCTGGTAACAACTTGGGAGGTGTAAACCCACAGTTTGTGAGAGGCCATGGTTCCAGGCCTGAAGAACATGGCTTTCAGAGTTTCTGAAAGAATGACTCTGTCAGAGAGCAGGATAGAGTCTAACCTGGAATTTGAGGCCTTCCAGTTGCTGGTTCCATTTACTCCCAAGGCCAATTTACTTCATTTTGGTTTTGGTAACATCTATCGAAATATCCTGACAAATTCCAGCATAACATAAAAAAGAATAAGCCCAGTAATCAGATGAAAATGTAAAAACTCATATACACGTGTAGGAAAGATACAAAAATTACCTTTATTAACCCAGTGCTGTTTTTAGCCCTTTCTGCATGTGAAACATTTCACTAGGGGAATGAATAAGACCAGGTCCTGCTTCCATGCACTTAGAAATCCATTGATCCTACAGACTTTGTATGCACGTTGTAGGGGCTGGAAGGGGCACAGTGCAGGTTTTCTGATCCCATGCAGACCGGGTAAAGGAGGAGTCAGAGTCCTCAGTAGTTTTGCAGGTTTTTTATTTGGGGTTCACCAGGCATATGGCAGGCAGGGGTGCTGGCTGGGGGGCTGGGAGGCTGGCAGGCCTCCCAGCCCCCAGCAAGTCCTCACTCTATCTGGGCTCTCTAGCGTTCGTTCTGCTGCTTGTCGGCTTCGGCTTCGGCTGCGGCGGCTGCTGGTGCTGGTGTTGCTGGCGTCCCCCGTGACGCCGCCCTTAAAAGCACAGTCTTAGCTCAGCTGAATCCCATCTACCTATGCCCACACCCTATTCCAGGTGCCCACCATCAGGCATGCATTCAGGACAAGGATCCATCATCTATCCTGATGGCGGAAGGGCAGAAAAGCCTGATATTTTCTTTACCCTACAGTCCACCCCCTCAGGGTTTTCTGCCATACAGTCTATACATACATATACAATTTTCTAAGCAAACAAACAATGCAGCCATGGCCCACAAAAGCAAATACATCAAATATAACAAAATACAATATAACAAAATACAACAGAACACAAATAAGTCCAGGCAGGGCACCAACCAAGTGCAAAAGACAATTATTGGTACCAGCAGATGAGCCACCAAATCTGCTGCCGAAGGCACTGCTCATACGAGGGAGGGGAATCACTCACGGCATCTACTATAACATACCAGGAGCCGTCAGGCTTCCTGGCCTTCTCTGGCTGTAGTCTCGGCTACAAGGCGCACACAGCATCCACCCCCAGGATGCACTAGCTCTGGGATTGGCAATTTTATTCTGTTGGGGGTAATCGCCAACCCTCAGGGTTTCTGTCTGCAGTCGCTCCAACACTCGGCCTTCATGGCCACCCATGCGACTCGCAGACCCCTGCACTCAAGCCAACCCACTGCACAAGCACATGGGTCGGGGATCCAAACTCTGCATTTGGCTTGGGCTCCACCCCAAGCCACATTCCCCACCCGTCCCCCAAGGACGGGCTCCTCAGCTCCTCACCCTCACTCAAGAATGAGCAGGGCATCACCCATAGGTGATTTTACGAGACTCACAGGGCTTCAGCATACCCAGGCTGCTTAACAGCTGCTTTAGGGCTTCTCAACTTAGCATCAGTACCAGCTTTTGCCACCTTAGTTGGCTTTTCTCCTCCACCTGGCCACTGGGCATACACAGGCTGCTTTTGGCCATCTAGGCCCACTGGCCACCCCCAGATTCTCAAAAAATAAACATAACCTGCTAAGGTCCTCCGCCTTCTGGCGGGATTGTCAGTCCAAAATCATCAGTTCATCAGTCTATCAGTCCATTGGCCTCTCCCTGCTTCAGCAATGGCCTGCTGCCTCAGGGGTCATTGGCTGGTCCTTTCCGGTGTCGTTGGCTGGTCCTATCCGGTGTCGTTGGCTGGTCCTTTCCGGTGTCGTTGGCTGGTCCTTTCGGGCGTCTCCTTCACGCCAGGTCTCATCCTGTAGCTCGTGGACGTATCCATCTTCTATACCGCCATGGTGCCTCCAGCGTCGTCACAGGCAAAGTCTGTTCTCCTTAGTCCCTCCAGGTCTTCGGAGGGCTCCAATACCCGTCTGCATGGATCCTGCCGACTACGCCAATTGTAGGGGCTGGAAGGGGCACAGTGCAGGTTTTCTGATCCCATGCAGACCGGGTAAAGGAGGAGTCAGAGTCCTCAGTAGTTTTGCAGGTTTTTTATTTGGGGTTCACCAGGCATATGGCAGGCAGGGGTGCTGGCTGGGGGGCTGGGAGGCTGGCAGGCCTCCCAGCCCCCAGCAAGTCCTCACTCTATCTGGGCTCTCTAGCGTTCGTTCTGCTGCTTGTCGGCTTCGGCTTCGGCTGCGGCGGCTGCTGGTGCTGGTGTTGCTGGCGTCCCCCCGTGACGCCGCCCTTAAAAGCACAGTCTTAGCTCAGCTGAATCCCATCTACCTATGCCCACACCCTATTCCAGGTGCCCACCATCAGGCATGCATTCAGGACAAGGATCCATCATCTATCCTGATGGCGGAAGGGCAGAAAAGCCTGATATTTTCTTTACCCTACACACGTGTACCAATATGCATACCCTCTTACAGGTCATTTCTGCCACCCCCCTATGCTTTTTTGGCAAATGCAAAACAAAAGTGAGTTCAAGGAATTCTGGTTTGTAAAATACACAAATGGAAGAACCACGAAGGTTAATGGAAAGAATTTCAGAATATTCAGATACCTAAGGGTAATTACCAGACTGTCCCCCAAATGCTGCCATCAGAGTCAAAATACTGGCCAGGAAGGGCTATTGCTGTGGCCCTGTGGCAATTTTTTTTCATCCTTACTATGCCAAATGTTTCTGAATTCTATCATAAGTAAAGTCAAAAAAGAAAGGAAAAGTAATTTGGGGTAAATCACAGCCACAGCCCAATTCACTGTGGATTCACGCAGGTGTGTTTATTTTAATAGCTGATCGGAAGGCACGTGAGATAGCACAGCTGACCAGATTCTAAACAGAAAAGCATAGGACTTAAAACTAAGCACGCATGCAGCATGGAATAATAATCAAGTTAGCCTCCTTAAAATGCTAAATGCCAGAAAACCTGAAACCACTAGGGCAAAGTCCACACAGCACAAGCCAAATATTCTATTTCTCACAGGGACTTTTAGAAGGCTCAGATTCTAGAGAGCCTGCTTTAAACGGCAGAGTCAAAGATGGGTCTTACTTGACAACCTGTGTTCTTCTCTCCAAGATATGCGGGTGGGTTTTTTTCGGGACTCTTTAAGAAAAAGCAGATTGTTGCCACCAAAAGTTCAGAAACAACAGAAATAGTTTGTTGTCAGGGAAAGGGCTGAGCTGCAGCGGTGGGCAAAGGTTGGGTAATCAACAACCATGATCTGGCTCGCGTACTGCAAAGACACACGTTAGCAAGGGTGCCCAGCACGGGCGTGTGCGTGTGCTTGTCTGGGCGCCCCTCACCTCCCGTGCGCTGCGTGCACCCCCGGGCGGGGGTCTGGGGAAGGCAGGGCGGAGAATGACGTGCGGTGAGACTGGCAAAAGGATGAAGGTTGGCAAAGATCGGGTGGTTTCAGAGAGGGGCGCGGGGGTCCCGTGAGGGCTGGCTGTTCTGGAGGATGAGTGTGGGGGTCCACCGAGAGGTTTCGAAGACTTGTGTGCTAGCTTTCTGCTCGGTCCTCTAGGTCGTGGCGCTAGAGCCCCGGGCCCGGAGCGCTAGTTCTTCCGGACCCGGGCGTCGGAGGCCCCGCCCCTCCGTTTCCCACCCAGCCTGGCCCCACCCTCCCTCCTAACCCCGCCCTGCCCGGCCCCCGCTATTTCCCAGCGCCCTGCCCCTCGCCCTGCTCCAGGCTTCGGCTGGGCTCAGCGGCGGTGGGAGCGCGCAGGCGCGGCTGGAGGCTCGCGGACCGCGGAGTAGCGGCGCGGGGCGCGCGGTGAGTGGGGCGGCGGCGCGGGGCTCAGCGGCGGGGACGGGGTTCGGCGGAGCATCTGGGCAGGGGACGGGGTGTGTGGGGGTAACTGCGCCCGGAAACCTTCCTTTCCGTTAGGAGACACGGGCCAGGCGTGCGGTGGCAGGGGAGCCCACGCTGCTTGAGGGTGTCCCCGGCCGCGTGGGGAGCGGAGTGCGTGCCGGCGGGAGCCGGGGAGGGTACGTGTGCCGAGACAGGGAAGCAAAGGGTTTCGGAGGCTGGAAGTCCGCGCTCAGGCTTGGCAGGAGCGGGAAGCCAGCCAAGGGTGCTGGAGGGTGTCCCAGCTTCAAGTTCAGTCCCCCCGCTAGGTGCCCCTGAGCGGCGTCACGGGCCCACCCCTTCCCCCGCGCTGCCGCCTCCAAGTGCTGAGTTGCCAGGACTCTTCCTCCGGCTCGGGTGAGGATTTGGGGGAGGTGGGCTGTCGCTCCGGGCTAGTGCCAGGGAGGGCGTGGCGTTCCTGTGACTTTCCTTCACCCCCACTCCCGGGAATGTGTCCGTCTTCTGGTCCATTGTATTCATGAACATTTTAACAAAGACTATGACTGTTTTCTAGCCTGTGGCGGGTGACAGCGGGGGCGGGTCAGGGGAGGGGGGCTCCTGCACGAGGTCGCGGTGCAGCCCTGGGGGACCGGGGAAGGAGGGGGGGGGCTGGCTTGAGGGGAGTGGGAGGAAGGGAACGACCTTCCTTACTGCCTCAGCTTTTTCCTTCTTCCTGGTCCGCTGATTTTGATCATTGGTACGAACAGCCTCGAGAGGGATAGGGCTAGAAATTAGTGTGTTCATGCTGTTGCTGCAGCCATTGGTTTTCTAATTGCGCTATTGATGTATTTTCTAAGTGTCCCTTCAGGAGAAAAGCGAAGCTAATGGAATTTAAGAGGAAATAATTGAATGAAAGGGTGAAGAGGTGGAGTGTCAAACTTAGAGCTATATGAATACCTTGTGATCGTCACAGTAAATCAGGCCAGTCTTTGAAGAATAGGAAGGTGCGTAAGTTAGGGTAACTAAGAAGTTGATTAGGTGGCTGTTGATTGATTCAATCAAGAGATTATCGGATGCGGGTGTGCTCCTACGTTCTTGGGCCAACTCACTTTAGAACCCTTAACGAAAATAGGAATATCGAACACTCAGGCAAATATGTTTTTGGATAACGTTCCATGTGCTTTCATTTTCCAACTTAGGATCTTTTTGAAAAGTAGTATATGTGCTCCCTAGCCCAGATACTGATATTTTTACTCATTTGTTTAACTTAATACAAGAAAACAAACTGAACTTCTTCCTCCTCCACCCCTTTCCCTTGATTGTGAATCCTGTTTTATAAACATTTACTTTCAAACCTGAAGTGTGTTTAAAGGCACAATCCTCCCTCCCCCGAAGCATTTCTGCTTGTGTTATTGGCATTTTACTCTTTCTTTTCTGGTTATTTTAAGTTAAATGCTGCCAACATTACCAAATTTGGAAAGGGAGGTGTTAGAGGTATCTTTTTTTCTTTTCCAGTAATGAACTCCTTATTCATCCTTCCATACTAGCCCAATTCACTTCTTGGGAAAATTTTCCAGCTGTCCTAGAATGAATCACCCCCTTTTCTGCTAAACGGATAAAACTGACCTTATTTCTCTCAGGCTCAGCCTTCTCTGTTACCCAATGCCTAGGTCTGCTCAATATATTGTAAGTGCCTAGTAAGTGTACTTACAGTTACATGTTAATAAATGTTCAAAAGATAATTCATAATCCATAAAAATCATGGGATAATAGAAGAAAATCAGAATGCTGAATGCTGTTTGGAACATGAATAAGAAATGAATATGAAAGTATGTTCCCATATATTCTGTAGTTTATCCTTCTAAAAGAGGTATAAAAACTGTGATAGAGACAAAATAGGAATCAGAAAATGGCAAAAAATTTTAAAAGGGTCAATTTCTAATAAACTAGTGAAAAGTGAACACAGAAAAAAATGAATCATATGTTAAATGATGCAAATATTGCACTGCCAGAGTTTAGGACTTTACACGTGTGTCAATAGCTGACCAGATGACATACTCAGAACGCAAATGTAACTGAAAGAAATCAACCTAGTCAGCTGTATTGTACTCCTAAATCTCAAGGTGGTTTGCACATTGGGCTAAAGGGTCTCCATGTTAAAGTGCCCTTTATAGGCTTGGCCTGTTTCTGCCAGCCTGTCTTTGACATCTCCCAACTCCCAGCATTATTGGCCTTTCTGGTTACTTTCAGCTCATAACAGGTGTTGTCTTCCTCTTGGTTCTTGCCACTTCATCACCTCCACATCTAGCTTTCATCTCCTGAATGGATTTACCCATTGGAGAGAATATCATGAGCAAATCGTCACTTAATTTAAAAGTGAATAAAAGTGGTACTTTATTTTAAAATCAGTTAGAGTTGACTTACTGGCTACAGTCCAGTTTCCTGTACCTATGAAGCAGAGAATCTATCCTGGCTATTAGTAACTTCCCTTTTTCTACCCTCACTTCATTTATCCCCTTTCCACCTAATTATCAAAGTGCTTTTTCTCCATGTCACTTTTTTTTTTTAATAACTAACCATTGTTCCCTAAACATTTTATTAGTGCCTGACTTTTATTTGTAAACCTTGGGACGCAGAGAACAGATGAACAGAATCCATGGAACATTTTTTTAAAAAAGATTTATTTATGCATACAAGAGCCTGGGGCACAGGCCAGAGATGTGGGGGTTGAGAGAGGGGAGCAGAACAGGTAGATTGACTGAAATACACTGCTGAAGGGAGCAACAGGGAGACAGGAGAGGTCTGCCTTGCCATGTGGGTTTCTCCCTGGCCAGATGGGGATGGAACTCGTGCTGCAGAGACTGCAGATTGCTTCATAGTGCGGTGCTTAACCCCTTGTGCCACCAGGGAGGCCCCATAGAACTTTAAAAAAAATTCTATATCATCTGTGGCCTTTAGATTATAATTTTTTTTCAGTAAATCAATCTGTGATTATGGTTTACTTCTTAAGGAGTTCCTTCTTTCTGCACCTAGATTTCCTGCCAACATTTCTGGTTTTTCCTATAATTGTTTGACCAGTCAACTTCAATCACTTCTGCTGAGTCTTCTTTTTAGGACTTCCTTTAAGACTTCCTTTCCTACTCTATGTGAGAGACAATAATATGGTGGTCAAGGACATGGAATTTGGAGGGAAAATGTTCTGCTTCTTTCTCTAAGAGTCAGTTTTCTCATCTGTAACAGTTACAATAACTGATAAGTGAGATCAAGTATGTTAACAGATTCTCATAATACCTAGGACATATTGTTTGCCCTAAAAATGATAGTTATTATCATTGGTGGCTATTATTATTTGTAAACTGCCATTTCTCATGAGAAACATCATTTTGATAGCAATTAATTTTAAAATGTGGATGTATTCACATCTACCCTGTTTGAGCGACTCCCTCACAGAGGATCCCTGCTATATATGGATTTCTCCCATATATCTCCAGCAGAGAGAACATGGTTAAGCATAGTGGATCACAAACACTAGCATGCACGATAGTCACAAGAATCATGTGTGGGATGGGGCCTGGGAATTATCGTTTCTAATAGGGTTTCAAATGATAGTGATGGTGCTGGCTCTCAGATCACCCCGAGTGGTACTGATCTTGATGGCATTCAGACAGGTTGGCAGGGAGGAAGGGAGAGGAGACCAGAAAACCAAAAAGTTAGAGATGTTAAGAGAGGAGTGCTTCAAATTGGTAGTATCAGATAGCATGTCAAGTTTAGAAACAACGGGACTAAGAGCACAGTTAGATTTGTTAACCAGGAACTTTTTTGTTTATTTTGTGTTTGTGTCAGGTACAGAGGATTGATTTAATTATACTCCTGAAATGGTGGACTAGTATCAGTATTACGACCGTGAAACAAATGGCAAATATTTGAGGCAATGGTTCTTAATCTGGAGTGTGCATTAGACTTTCTTTTGGAGCTACTTAGGACTAGTGCCCCTTCCCTTAATGTAAACCCATCAAATTAGAATCGCAGAGCATGGAACCTGGGCATGAAAAAGTTTTAGGCGATTTTGATGTGCATCCTAGTTAAGAAACACTTCTTTGAACAATGGTGGTCTGTAAGTAGAAGCAGTGAAAATAATTTTTTAATTGTTGGCAAATGGAGAAAGGAAGAAAAAAGATTGGGATTTGAGAATTTTAAGCGATCAAGAAAGTGGGAATTTGTAGAGTTGAAAATCCTCCTGGAGAAGGGAAGTGATGAGGTAGTAATGCTAAGTGGATAAAAAATAGGGTCCTAGGGCTGGAGTAGAGAAGGGAATCAGAGGTACCAAGAAGGGAATCAGAGGTACCAAGAAAAGAGGAGGAGAGATCAACTGAAGAAAAATATATCTAGGGCCTCCCTGGTGTCGCAGGCAGTTGAGCACTGTACTGTGAAGCTGTCTGCAACCTCTGCAGCGTTGGTTTGATCCCGGCCAGCCAGCAAGGGTCCCACATGGGGCGGCAGATCTCTCCTGTCTCCCCTGCTGCTCCCCTCAGCAGTGTATTTCATCAGTCTGCCTGTTCTGTTCCCCACTCTGTCTCTGGTGAATCCTCTCACCCTCCCACGCATCTGGCCTGTACCCTGGTTCTTGTATAAATAAATCTTCAGAAAAAAAAGAAAAAGAAAAAATATATCTAAAGGTAAAGAGGGGAGAAGTTGAAGCAGCATTCTTTAAGGGTGGTTTGTTTGCACACTACTGTTCAGTGGAATTTAAAAAGCCCATGAACCCTATGGCTTTTTCAGCTTTAATAATGCTGATAAATGAATTAGTAATTTCAGCTATTCATAGCTACCTCTAATAGTTACACCATTGTTTTTTCAAACTTTTCTCATTTAGAAGAATTTTTAAATTACATTTAGACATACTGAGCTGTCATGCTGTTGTCCTAGCCCTTGCTGGAAGATGGACATAAGTTTGTATATGATTATTCACCAACTAATTGTATACCTATCAATTGCCAGACATTATTCTGAGCACTGGAGATACAACAGTGAATATAACAGTTGTATTTTATTGGAGATTTTTGTCACCAAGTAGCTTATATTCTATTT
Organism: Talpa occidentalis; assembly: GCF_014898055.3. Lineage (NCBI taxonomy): Eukaryota > Metazoa > Chordata > Mammalia > Eulipotyphla > Talpidae > Talpa > Talpa occidentalis. The sequence continues at coordinate 66,287,212 of NW_023601543.1, read as the reverse complement.
GAAGGAGGCCGGTAATAAAATAAAACATGAACTATCAGTTTATGGATGTACATATCTATTTGTCTATCTGTCTACCTATCATCACATAGCACTGCTTGCATTCTTTGGAAAATATAAAATGGGGAAGACAAATAGTGGGAGTATTGGAGGGTGGTGATGTAATCAGGGAAGACTTTGCTATCAACAGAGGCTTGTAAGCAATGAGAAAAACATTTGGATGACGAGAAGAGCTTTCTAGACATGGAGGCTAGCAAGTGCAAAGGTCCTGAGATGGTACCTTTTGGAGACCTTTTCACTGGGAATCACAAAGCAGTCAATTGGGACTAAAGAAGCACAAATGAGGGAGGATGAATAATAAGAAACAGGGTCTGATAAATAAGTTATTTTGGAGGGTGAGAAGATCTTGTAGGGCATTGTAAGGCTATCTATGGAATGAGAAGAAAAACCTTGCAGGCTTTAAAGAGAGAAATAGTCCAGTCTGGTTTCTATTTTGTAAGGATCAATCTGAGTGCTTTGCGGAGAATGGATTGCAAGGAGAGCCAGAACAGAGTGAAACCAATTTGGAGAGAGGTTATGGTGACTTGGACCAAGTAGTATAATGCTGGAGGTATAAGGATCAGATTTCCTGCTCATTTATTGGAAGGGGAATGTGACAAAGGACAAGAGTTCAGCATGGTGCCAAAGATTTTGATAAGAGCAATTGGAAGGGGGGGTCATTTTAATGATGGAACATTTCAGGAGGAGAAAACTTGAGAAGAAAACCCAAAGATTTGGTACTAGGCATGCTGAGTTTGGGATAACTATTTGATATCCAGGTAGAATTTAGAATAGAGGTATGGGTAGACATGAAGCTCTGGAAATGGATCAAATCATTACAAGGGAAGAAGAGAGGTCATCCATTTGCTTTCTTAAAAATTAATGTACTTTTTTTTTGTGGGGGGCACCTTAGGTTCACGGCAAATTTTTTTAGAAAGTACAGAGTACCCATATGTACCCCTCACCTCAGACACACATGACCTTCCTCACTGTCACTATCCTGCACTATGTTGGTACATTTGTTATAAGCCATGAACCTACCCTGATTCATGATTATCTAAAGTCCGTGATTATCAACTAAAGTCCACATTAGGCTTCACTCTTGGTCATTGCACAGTCTATGAATTTGGAAAAATGTTTACTACTATATATCTACCATTACAGTATCAAGCAGAATAGTTTCATGGCCCCAAAACTTTTCTATGCTCTGCCTGTTCATTCTCCCCAGCCCCTGGAGACCCTGATCTTTTTACAATTCCAGAATGTCTATCTTTGGGGTTACACCTTATATGGGCTTTTTACATTGGTTCCTTTCACTTAATTTCCCTTCATGTCTCTTTCATGACTTGATTGCACTTTTTTTTTCAGCACTGAGTAATATTCATTGTCTAGATAAACCATGAATTTTTTATTCATGAACCTTGGTTGCTTCCAAGTTTTAGCAGTTGTAAATAAACTGCTTGGAGGTTTATGTTTTTGCATTTTACATTTAATCTATGATCTATTTTGAGTTAAATGTTGTGAAGTGTAAAATCTGTGTCTAGATTCCTTTTTTATTTTTATAGGTGGATGTCCAATTGTTTCAGCATGATTTGGTGAAAATACTGTCACTGCTCCATTGTATTGTCTTTGCTCCTTTGTCAGTGCTCAATTGACTATATGTGGGTCTGTTTCTGCCTCTCTATTCCATTGATCTATTTGTATTATTTCACCAATACCACACTCTTAATTATTGTACCTTTACAGTCAGTCTGTAAATAGTGTAGTGTCAGTCTTCCAACTATTTCTCCTTCAATATTGAATAGACTATTCTGGGTCTTTTGCTTCTCCATTTAAATTTTGGAATAACTTTGTCATTATCCACAAAATAACTTGCTAGGATTTTGATTAGGGTTGCATTGAATAAATAGACAAACTTGGGAAGAACTGACATCTTGACAGTTTTCAGTATTTCCATCTATGAACCTGGAACACTTCTCCATATACTTTCATGATGTCTTTTATCACTGTTCTTTAGTTTTCCTTATTTAGATTTTGCTTGCCTTGAATTTATTTTGCTGTTGTATTTTTCAAAAATGGAAGCTTAGATTGTTGATTTTAGATCTTTTGTCTAATATATGCATTCAATGCTATAAATTTCCTCTAAGCACTGCTTTAACTTCATCCTACAATATCTGATAAGTTGTATTTTCATTTTCATTTAGTTCAAAATATTTTAAAATTTCTCTTGAGTTTGTCTTTGACTCATACATTATTTTGGAATCTTCCAGTTATTGTACTTTAATGATTTCTGGTTTAATTACATTGTGTCCCAGAGGAGCCATTATATGAATCCTATTATTTAAAAAATTGCTGAGGTGTGTTTTATGTTCCAAAAATTGGTCTATCTTGGTGCATAATTCCATTGAGCTAGAGAAAAATGTGAATTCTGCTGTTGTTGGATGAAGTAGTCTAAATATCAACTTTATCCAGTTGATTGATGGTGCAGTTACATACTTAACTGATTTTCTGCCTGCGGGATATGTCTATTTCTATTAGAGGGGTGTTAAAGTTGGCAGCTACAATAGGAGATACATCTGTTTTTCTATGCAGTTCTGTTGGGTTTTCCACAATATTTTGATGCTTTCTTGTTTATGTGCATACACATTAAGTATTATGTCTTGCAGAATCAGCCCCTTTGTTATCTATTATTCCTCTTTGCCCCTGATAAATTCCTTGCTCAAGTCTGCTCCTCCTTTATTTTGGCTAGTAATAGCATGATACATCTTTCTCTATCCCTTTTAAACTCTGTGTCTTTATATCTAAAATGGTCTTCTTGTAGACAACATGTAATTTTTTGTTTGTTTTCATTTACTATGACAGTCTCCTTTAATTGGTATATTTGGATCATTGGCATTTAAAGGAATCATTGATATTTTTTGATTAATATTGAGCATATTTATTACTGTTCCCTAGTTCTTGCCTTTGTTCTTTTGTTCCTGTTTTTATTTTTCACACTTTCCTGTGTTTTGTGGTTTTTACATTTTATGATCCATTTTATTTGTGTCAATTGTGCTATTCTTTTTAAAATGGTAGCCCTAGTGTTTGCAAAGAATATATTTTGAACTTCCACTTTCAATTAATATATACAGAGAATTTTTTATGGGTAATACAAGTTCCTCATATTAACAAAGTAATCGGAACTTCTCCCATCAAGTCCTTGTAACATTGTTACTCATTTAATGTATAAATAAAACATATATATAAGCATTCATAATTGAATGCATTGTTGACATTGTTTTGAGCAAACTTATCTTTCAGATCAATGAAAGAAAAAAAAGAAAGTTTTCAATTTTTACCTTTATTCTCTCTTCTGTACTTTATGTAGATCTGAGTTTTTGACCTGTATTATTTTCCTTCTATCTTTTAGGCAGATCTACTGACATAAAATTCCCTTAATTTTTGTTTGTTTTAGAAAATCTTTAATTTTCCTTCTCTTTTGAAAGATACTATCTCCATATACAAAATTCTGAGTTGGATTTTTTTCTCTCAACACTGTAGATACCATGTTCTCTTCGTACTTGCATGGTTTCTGAGGGGAAGTCATATATAATTGTCACCTTTGCTCCTTTCTACGTGTAAGGTGTTTTCCCCTCTGACCTCTTTCAAAATTTTTAATCTTTGATTATGATTTGCACCTTGATGTAGGATTTTTGTTTTTTAGCTTTTATCCTGCTTGGTGCTCTCTTAACGTCCTGGATCTATGGTTTAGTGTCTGATATTTATTGGGGGGAAATCTCAGTCACTATTGTTTCAAATATTGCTTCTATTCCTCTCCCTTTCCTTTTTCTGGTATTTTCATTTACCTATATGTTACACCTTTTTTACTTGTCTTACAGTTCTTGGATGTTCTGTTCTCTTTTTATCAGTCTTTTTACTCTTTATCAGTCTTTTTACTCTTTTCAGCCTTAGAAGTTTCTATTGTCATATTTTCAAACTTTGGAGTTCTTTTCTCGGCCACTAATAATTCCATTGAAGAAATTATTTCTTTTATAGCATTTGTGATTGGCAGCATTTTTTCCTTATTCTTAGAATTTCCATTTCTCTGCTTACATTATCTGTATTTGTATATTGTTTGCTTTTTCATTAAATATTAATCCTCGTGTGTGTAACTCCTGGTCTGATAATTCTAATATTACTGCACCAATTGATTCTGATATTTTTCAGTCTCTTTGAGCTGTGTTTTTTGCCTTTTCATATAGCCTGCATTTTGTTGTTGAACAGTGAATATGATGTACTGGGTAAAAGGAACTACAGTGAATAGGCCTTAAGTGATGTTGTAAGGGTTGTGGGGGAAAACAAGTATTCTATTGCCCTATGATTTGTTTTCAATGTTTGTTGAGTCCGTGCCCCTGGACTATGAACTTCACTAGCCTTTCTCAGTCTCCTCTCACTACCACCCCCTCTTCAAGTCATAACAGGATGGATAGAGGAGGATGAAGTTAGTTATTTCATTCTCCTAGGTAGTTAGGCTGTGATAAAATCCTAACTTGGATTCTATTTGGTTAAATTGTCATTCTCTGTATCTGAATCTCTCCGGTTTGGGGTCAGCAGTTTGCCCTGTGATTTGACTTCTCTGACAGATTTAAGAAGAGTTTATTTCCGTCAGCTTTTTATTTGTTAGGAAACAGTTGCTACTTCTAAGCTCTTTGCATGCCAGACTGATAACTGGTTGTCCCTCTTTGCTTTTCATGAGATTTTTACCACCTAATTATCTCTAAATACGTAATCTACATATTAGTTGTTCTTGCCTGTTTTGAACTTGATATAGAGGGGATCATCCATGCATACAATGTCTTTCTCGGTCATCATTACATTTTACGGGATAAATTCATTAGTTTGATACTGCTCAAACATTGGTATGCACATGTATTCCAGGGGATCTTGTTAAAATGCAGATAATCTGATTTAGGAGGTTTGGTTTGTGGTGGGTCCCGAGATTGTCTTTCTTTTTTTTTTTTTTTTAATTTCATTTTTATATTCCCCATACAATTGCAACCCCCTTATTTTGACCCCAATCCCCCTTTCCCCGCACCCCCCATAGTGTGTCTCTGGTTCATAGTTGTTTGTTGATTTTGATTTTTTCTTTCTTATGGTTATTCTTTTTCCTGGTCCCTTATTTAAGTTTTCTAGATTCCTGCTATGAGGACCATCCGGTATTTTTCTTTTTCTTTTTGGCTTATTTCGCTGAGCATGATCCCTTCCAGCGCCATCCATGTTGCTGCAAATTGCATGTGTTTATCTTTTTTTTTTTTCTTTGAAAACAATTGTATTTTATTCCCCAGTCTTTTGATGTAGGTCCAAGATCTTTTTTTAACAATGAACATACTCATTAGAAATATACATGCTCTTCCTTGCATAAATTACATTTCTACTCTTTTTTTTGACTCTCATTTTAAATTTACTTTACAGTTATGTGAAAAATTCAACGTATTTCAACCAATTTGAATACAGAATTCTACCTTTTGCAAGGGCTTTTCCCCCAGTCCTTTACATTTCTCACCTAAACTTAATTTTTTTTTAATTTTATTTTCTTTTTTTTTCTTTTTTTTTATTAGATAATAAATTTTATTGTTATATTCCCCATACAATTGCAGCCCCCCATTCTGACCCCAATCCCTCCCCTCCCGCCCCCGCCCCCCTAAAAGTGTCTCTGGTTCATAGTTTTTTGCTGATTTTGATTTTCACTTTCTTATAGTTATTCATTTTCCTGGTCCCTTATTTAAGTTTTCTAGATTCCTGCTATGAGTGAGACCATCCGGTGTTTTTCTTTTTCTTTTTGGCTTATTTCACTGAGCATGATCCCTTCCAGCGCCATCCATGTTGCTGCAAATTGCATGTGTTTATCTTTTTTGAATGCTGAGTAATATTCCATGGTATATATGTACCACATCTTCTTGATCCAGTCATCTATTTTTGGGCATTTGGGTTGTTTCCAAAGCTTAGCTATTGTAAACAGTGCTGCTATAAACATAGGGGTGCAGGTGTTCTTTGGAATTGATGTTTCTGTGTCCTTTGGGTAAATACCTAGGAGTGGAATTCCTGGATCATATGGAAGCTCTATGTTTAGTAGGTCCAGAAATCTCCACACAGCTTTCCACAGTGGTTGGACCAGTTTGCACTCCCACCAACAGTGCAGAAGAGTTCCTTTTTCTCCACACCCTCGCCAACATTTGTTGTTGCTAGTTTTTTTAATATGTGCCATTCTCACTGGTGTAAGATGGTATCTCATGGTAGTTTTGATTTGCATTTCCCTGATGACAAGTGATGTTGAACATTGTGTTTATCTTTTTTGATTGCTGAGTAATAGTCCATGGTATATATGTACCGCATCTTCTTGATCCAGTCATCTATTTTTGGGCATTTGGGTTGATATTCTGTCTTTCTAACCAGCTCCCATATATTGCTTTTGCATAGACAATGCTGAAGTAATGAAGGCTTTCTTCCTGGAAGAGGAAAAATACTGGAACCTGTCCCTTTAATGTCTGTCTAGTATCATTTTCCAGAATTGGGAGCTAGAAAACAAGTTATTTAATATGTAAAATGGATATTGTTATAATAGTGCAACAAAATATTAGCAATATGGGTCTATCAAATTTCTCATGTTGCTTTATTAATTAAGGTTTTGTCAACTTTATTCTGTACAGGTAGTTTTTAGGTAAACAAATAAAGCCAAGTTAATGTGCTGTGTGCATGTATGATTGTTCACTCAGATATGTATGGAACAGTCAATATATAAAACTGTATTTTAGGGCTTTTTGGACAGGAAATAATAACTCCACTGTTTTGTTTTCATTTCTCCCCACCTATTCAGAAGGCCTAGGCAACAGCCTCTTCTAAAGATATTGCAACACCTTTTCTACAGTGACAAAATGGTTTGGTTATCCTAAAAACCCTGAGGACCATAGAGATAAATTTGTCAGTGCCAATTGACTTTTAGAGTCTCCTAAGAAAATGGCTTTCTACGCTATGTATCAAACAATTCAGTTCTTACTGTACACCTTCACTGTGTAAGGCGTGTGTGTATTAACCTTACCCTTTGTAAAGTAGAGACATACTTTTCATGAATGTTGTTGAGCATAATGAAGTGAGAAGCAAATAAAGTGCCACAATTCAGGGATAATCAGCTTTTAGAAATCTTCAATGGTTGCTTTGCTTTCTCAGTTACTGGGTGGTAATAACTGGTATACTTGTTTTCAATCTCTTTCAAATACTGACCATGAATTTTTGATAGCACTCATTATCTTCTTGAAAGACTTGGCAGTTAAATGGACCAGACTTTAAATAACAATTTGAACTTGCTAGGTACATTATTTTAGGGCCTCAGAGATTGGAAAGTAGGATTTTTTTTTTAAAGATTTTGTTTATTTATTTATACAAGCACTGGGTACAGTCAGAAGTGCGGGAAGGTGAGAGAATTCACCAGAGCCAGGGCGGGGAGCAGAACAGGCAGACTGAGGATACACTGCTGAGGGGAGCAGCGGGTGGCAGGAGAGATCTGCGTGCCCTGTGGGACCCTCGCCCAGCAGCCGGGGATCGAACCAGCGCTGTAGAGGCTGCAGGCAGCTTCGTAGCCCAGTGCTCAACCACTGCGCCACCCGGGAGGCCCGGAAATTAGGATTTTTTTTTTAAGGAAATGTGTTATATTTTACATTCCTGACTTGGAAAAAATTCCTTATGTTTTATTTCGCCCCCCCCCCATCTTTTAAAACTATATCTTAGAAGATACATGTTATTTTCTGGAATCCTAGGTAGTCAAACTTACCTTTTTGAGTGACAGAGCCTGGTTATTCCAAGCACTGTATATTCTGTGTATCTACTCCAGTCTATCTCCAGTGTGCCTGTTCTTTGTGGTTTGGTTTATAATGTTATGCATTCCAGTTTTGTTTTGAAAAAAAAAAAAAGAAAATCCATATGACTAACTTGCCATGGTAATTCTCTCTGACATGCCTGCTTCAGGGAGAAAGCTGGCAAAGTTAGAAACACATGCCTACTTTTAAAATTTGCTGTCACTGCAAAATAAAGTTAATGGAATATATTCCTTGTTTCTTTCTTTGTGTTAGTATTACTCATGGGACCAGAATAATGATTTTGGGAAGGATATAGTTCCTTTGCTATGTAATTTGGTCATGCTTCAGTATCTCACTCATTTTCCCCCAATATTTATCAAGAAAATATTATTACATATAAAAGAAAATGTCTTTTTTAGGCTCAGTCATTCTGAAAATACAAATGCTTTTGTTGCATTCATATGGTCTAAATTGAAAAATTCAATGTATTTGAATTTTGACATTTCCTTAATATAAAATGCAAATGATAGACATAAGTATTTATTAGCATTTTCTTTGTATTCCATTTTCTAAGCTATGAATGTTCATCCAGTTTATAAAATCTACTTTGACTTTGTTTTGAGTAGTCTATTCCTATTGCTCTTGTCCTAGTTCAGGGTTTGTTAATTCTTTCCTAACATTATAATCATATCCTTTTTATTGGTCTCCCAGGTCATTTACTACTAGCCCCTAACCGAAATCTGTCCATCCACATAAGATGAAAGCCCCCTACCTGCACCACCCTTCACAGTGCTTCTAGAAAGCCCCATCAACCCCTATAGACTGAACTTTTAACTCTCTCAAAGGTGTATGTGCCTAACATTTGAGTTGGGGTTTACTTTTTCTTAGTTCTTCATTTGCATTTCAGTTTTTAATCATTTAACTAGGGCTTGTTTTCTGTCAGAACCTCAGACATTCTAGCAAGGGATCAGAGCATCTACATTGTCTTTACTTGGTCTTCTGCAGGGTTCCAGGAATCAGGATGCTAAATATCTCTATACTGTGCTACTAGAATGGGTGGACACTAGTATAGTTCAATGAGATTGATAAAAGAAAGAAAAATACCAGGGCCCTTAGAAGATCAGGAATGTGACTGGGGCAAATTTTATGTAGAACAGGATTTTGTGTTTTCTCTGGAACTCACTCAGTTTTGGCAGCCCTGTCCTTCACAAAAGTATAGTGAGGTAATTATTCAGAAAATTGTCCCAATTTTTTTTGTTCTCTTCTCTCAAGCAATCACATGGGTTATCTTCTTTAATAATATCAGTAGCAGCAGCAATAGCAATGACAATAACTCCTTTGTTATACTATTTTACTTTCACTGTTTTTACCAACCTGTATAGGATATGACATTTATCCCTGATTTATAGTGAGGACATTACTGTTCAGAGAGATTAAGTGGCCCAGATCATTGCGTGGTCTGGGGTGTGTGGTAGCACTGGAATTTTAATCCAGGGCCCTTTTGACATGAAATCTTGGAACTTTTTAAGGGTGCCCCCATTGCATAAGGCTTTTGGGCTACTACTACTATTCTCATTTTCACACAGTAAATACTGAAATTCTGTGCTCAGGAAGAGAAAAATGTGTATGGAATATTTACTATATGTGCATTTCAACCATCAGCCATGGCCTAGCAAGCATTAAGTGCTTAATGAGTGTGGAATGAATGAGAGTATACTATGTAAATTAATTAGTAATCTCCATGTGATTAGCACAGTGGCAGGCATGTGGCAGGCACTCAAAAAATAGTTGAAACGGTGAGATTATCCACTCAAATATTGCTCAGATTACTCACTGTGCTCTTCTATTAAAAAAGGTTGTTATGAATACAAGTATTTGAGTCATAGATCTAGTTTTCTGGAGGAAAAAAAAAACATGTGTTTTAATGAATGCCTTTTCATTTAAATCCCTGAAAGAGTAATTGATATCATATGCTGAACTCTGCTTCCAGAAGGTTTCATTTTCCCACTTCATCTTACTGGCCCTCTCATTTTTTCATTCCCTAAAACAACTTCTTGAGTTATGCATTTTCCCTGGATAATACGATCCAATCCCTATAACTTTAGCTTCATTCTACACACCATCAAGCCCCGCAGCTATATGCAGTCAGATTTTTTTCCTTGAAGAGCCAAAACTGACAATCTACCTTAAACTACAGTGTCTTCAGAATTTTGCCCCCTACCTGCTACCCCACATAAGAGTCTGCTTTTCCTCTGTTGTGTCTCATATTAAAGGGAATGATGAAGATCTCTGGGTAAAAGGGCCTGAGTATAGTAAGGATGAATGTGACCACATAAATTTCCCTCAACCACTCTGGAGAAATCAGTCTGGTCCCAAAGTTAAGGTCTCTACATCAAGGGGATAGTCCGCATCCTCCCCTCCAAAGAAGTTTTTGTGTCTCAATGATTTTCCATGACAATTGACTTTCTAACAGGGTGACAGAATAAACCTTTTTCATCAACTCATTTGCTCAAGCATAATATGGAGAGAATATACACAGTATATTACCTATAACAAATCTCATTTCAAATTTTAGGTAAAATACAAGTCTTGGGATTAAAATCCTCTTTTCATCTAACAGTGATGTCAATAATCATATGACTTAGTAAATTGCTTTGGGAGTTTATCCTGCATTCTAGGTTTAGCTTATCCAAATGTCTGTAGCCCTTAATTAATGAATACAATTATATTATCCTGAATGTTCAAGTTTCACATGTACAGAACTTGCTCAAGGTTTGTGTGGCTGTTTCCCCCCATTGTCTGTTTCTTTCCTAGATGGATAATGAACCATAAGTGATTTTGTGAGTTATTTTTCCTGCTACTTCCAGTCCTCACAGAGGGTCTATGCAGGATACTGCATTAATTCTTGCCTACCTCTCTGGGCCTAGCCATGGTTTCCCCTCTTTGTGTTATACTTACTGAACTTCAAATGATTGTGTTATGTTTTTTCCTGTTTCATTACTACATTGGCATGTGGTTTTGTTTCTCTTTTTTCTTATATCACACACTGGGTTGCACCTATTTTGTTTAAATAGCATATTGTCTTCAGCCTTAATTCAGTTATCAGTGTATAATGTTGGCAAAATAATCTTAAGCCTTTCCTTCCTACATTTAGTCATATTAAATAGAAATTTATAAGGGACATTTCATTTTTTTATTTCAAAAGTTTTTGCTATAACACCTTATGTAGCATTGATGGATACTATGAAAACTATCAAGATGACCAAAACTTAATGCCCTCTAGCCTCCTTTTCAGCATAGGTAAATCTTGGTTACTGTATGGTCTTCCATGGTCTCTCTGTTCATACCTGTATTTAAAGAACTGTAATTTAAATGCATTTTGTTGTAGGTTCTGCAGCCAGCTGGGACAAAGGCCGGCTGTCTTAGAGCACTCTGATATGGGTTTGTTTACAACCTATAGTTCTAGCACTGTCTGGGCTAAACCTTTCTGACTGTAGTGTACTGGTTATTTCAGAGCCATAGCCTTTTTGACCTGACCTTACTCCATTTGACCAAAAGCAGAAGCATTAATTCTAGGGAGTATTACCAGATCCCGAGTGGAATTTTCTGTAGGACAAAGAGTGAGTGGCTAGGGAAGTCAAAAAGCTGGCGCTTCCTTCATCACGCAATGCACATACATCCCACAACAGGCTCTCTGCTTCAAAGGCTCAGTCAGACCATTAGCCTGCCTGTGTAGATGAAAGGATATTCTGTTAACAACTTGATGCTCACCTTACTCTCATATTTTTTTAACTAAATCAGGGCCCAGCTAAAACACTCAGTGTCACCTCTCAGTGACTCAGCTTCAGAAATCTTGGCTTGTCTGGTACTTCTGGTGTTTCTGCTTCACAGAGAAGCAGCATATTGTAGAAAAGTTGGTCTGTGCAGCACTGTGGCAACCTTGCATGCTTCATTCAGTTCATGGGGGCAATGCTTGACCAGTCTGACCTCTTTTGAGGAAATGTCCTGGGATTCCTCCTGGAGCAAGGGGCCATAAGTAGCCTGGTCAGGAGCTGCCACAGGCAGTTTCTTATACTGTATCTTTCAGGTAACTGCCCCAAGGCATTTCTCCCCTATCTCCTTGTTCCAGTTGTGTGTAGACATTTTCACCTTGAATCCTGAGGGGTCCAACTTCAGGTTTATTTGTAAGTCTCTAAGACTACTAGGGTTCAGTCTCAATGTGGCTCCTCAGCCACATAACACACCGCGGGGGCCGTCTGTCTCCTCGCCCCTTCTGTTTGATGACTTCATGTGGGGTTAGGGACTCGGGAGCTGACACCATCCTGATTTTGCTTTTGCTGTCTGTGTAAGTCATAAATTGTCTGAGTCCATTTGAGCTCATTGTCTCTTACCGACTGACTCTACAGAAGATGGCAAGCCAGCCCCACGGCTGCAGTGGTAATACTTGTGTCCCCATTAGCCATGGAGTTGCTGGTTTGGGAACGTTTGACTATTTGACACATTGGGGCTCTCACTTGACCAAGCATTCAGTTGCCCTGTGTACTGTGGGATAGTCTTTGAGCCCTTTAACTTGTCTCTAGGCAGAGTGGGGACCCCAGTTTGCCATGGACAGAAGTCAGGGATTTCCACTAGCCTTGCTCTTTCCTCATTGCCCGAGCAAGAAAAGTACTAAGGTCTGCTCAATAGAAAGTTTTATGTACCATCACCATACTCCCTTGTGCTGAGAAAGCATACATTGTAAAAGAAAAAAATAAAAAAAAAAGATGTAAAAAAATATTAAAAAAATGTATAAGAAACGAAAGTTTTATGTAACTGGAAGGACCACACAAACTCTGAGGCTGACACCCCCCTGTTCCCTCTGTGCCCATGCTCAAAACCCCCTAAAGTGTGGTAGGAAACAAAGCATAATCACAGTGTTTGGGCTTGCTCAGAGAGGTGCAGTTTAAATGGCATATTCCTGCTCAGGAGGTGATTGCTTCCTGCTCATAGATCTCTGTCTCATCACTCTTTGGTTTTTTGCTTTCCAAAGAAGCTGAATGATTCGCCATAATAGCGAATCCAAAACATTCCTGTGCCAGCATTAGAAAAAGAAGACAACTTGAAGGTTAATTTCTACTTATATATTTTTGAGTATTTTTTTTTTGCAATACTTCTTTATTTTGCATTATGATTTCTTTAAGTATAGACATTTAAAGCTACAAGTTTCCCTCTAAGTATTACTTTAGCATCATGTCCCTGATAATGATATTGTATTTTCATTACTGATTAGTTGAAAATATAATTTCTCTTGTAATTTACCTGTTGATCTAATGATTATTTAGGGTTTTATTGTTTACTTTCCAAATATGTAGGATTTTCTTGGTCTTCATGTTGGTATTTGTGAGGAAAATGTTAACACAGCAGGTCTGCTTCCTAACTCTCATGTCTCTAAGGGATCCTGGAGCCATTACTGACTCGTGGTGAACCCTGGGAATGTGGCCTTCTGAGTGTTTGAATGTTAATGGTTGGATTTGTTTTGTACACCAGGAGCAATAGACCATGCTGTACCTTGTCAGAATTATTTTGTACAAAACAGGAATGAGCACTTGGTTTCATTGTGTACTTGGCTTGTTGGGGTCCAGAGTTTCGGTTACTGTGGCTGATAGTATAGGCCACGAGCACTGAGACTCAGATGATGTCTCCGTTCTTCCCAGTGCAGAGGTATTTTGTGCATCCCTGTATTTTGCCACTAGAGAGAAAGTGTGTATGAAAAACCTATGTGTGACCTCTCCAGGTCATGAGAATAATCTACAGTTGAGTCCTTCTGGTAAATCACTAGACTTGAGGGTGATCCTATGTGCCATAACACTGTCCTGTATTCCAATTTAATTCTGTTGTGGTCAGAACATTGTATGATTTCAATTTTTAAAACAATTACTGAAACCTGTTTTATAACCTAGACTATGGTCTATCCTGGTAAGTGTACCACATAAACCTAAAAGAATGTATAGTGTCATTATTGGGTGTATCTATAAGCACCAGTTAGGTCAAGGTGGCCTCGTAGTGGTGTTCAGCTCTTCTGTCTATATGGATTTTCTTTTCTATAGTTCAATCCATTGCTAAGACAAAAGTGTCAAAGTTCCCAACTATGATTGGGGAATTGTCTCTTTCTCCCTTCAGTTCTGTCAGTTCTTGTCTCATATAATTAGAAGCTCTGTTACAGGATGCATACACATTGGGGATGATGCCTTTCTGTTGAATTGACACTTTTATCATTATGACGATTCCTCCTCTATCTCTGCTAATACCTCTGGTTTTGAAATTTGCCTTATGATATTAATGGCCATTCCAGTGATTTACTTACACTTTGCAAGGTATGTATTTTTCATCTGTTCAGTTGTAACCTGTCTGTGTATCTGTATTTAAAGTGAGTGTCTTGTATACAGCAGGTACTTGTCTGATTGATTTGTTTTACTTTTGCCTTCTGACAATGTATATTTCTTTTTTTTAATATTTATGCATACAAGAGCTGGGGTACAGACCAGAGATATGGGGAGGGAGGTGAGAGGATCCACCAGAGACAGAATGGGGAACAGAACAGGCAGACTGACTGAAATACACTGCTGAGGGGAGCAGCAGGTGAGACAGGAGAGGTCTGCCTCACCATATGGGTTTCTCCCTGGCTGGCCGGGGATCAAACGTATGCTGCAGAGGCTGTGGATTGCTTCATAGTGCAGTGCTTAACCCCTTGCGCCACCAGGGAGGCCCTGACAATGTATATTTCTTAACTGGAGTTTTAGTTCAATAATCTTTAGTGTAATTCCTGACATGATAGTGCTTAGATCTAATATTTTATGTTTTGCACATCTGTTTTTCCTTCCTCTCTTTCCTGCCTTGATTTTAGAGTATTTGAATCTTTTTTTTCTAATGATACTATAGCTGTTCTTTTATTGGTATTGTTTTTACAGTGCCTGTCCTAGGGATTACAGTATATAAACATAAATTGTCAGTCTTTTTGATGAGTTAATAATACACTATTTAGTATATTAGTAATGTACTACTACCAGTAAAGTATGGAAATATTACAAAATTGCAATTCTACACCACATTGTTATAGTTATTATATGTCCACACATCACAAGACAGTGTTACCTGTATTAAACCATTATTTGATTTGTAAACAAATTTAGGGGAGGAAAGCAAAAAAACAGTCTTTTGCCATTAACTATTTCTGATGCTCTTTATTCCTTTTTTAGTATCTCAGTTCCATCTGTTATTCTCTTCCATCTAATTTTAATATTTCTATTATGCAAATCTGCTGGCAATAAATGCATTTCTTTTAGTGCAGATATATAGATGATAAATGCTTTTAGTTTTATTTGAAAATACCTTTGTTTTAAACTCCCCAGTGATTTTTTTGCTGCATATAGAATTCTGGATTAACATTGTTTTTCTTAAAGGCTTTATAAAGATGTTCCAGTCCTTCTGTCCTCCATGCTTTCCTATGAGAAGTTAACCATTAGTCAGATCATTATTCTCTTAACTATTCTTGTTACTTTCAAGATTTGTTCTTTATCTTTGGCTTACAATGTTGTTGTTTTGTTTTGTTTTTTTAATGTTCTTTGCATGGTTTTCTCTGTTTATTCTGCTTAGTATTCAATATTTTGTTATCTGTGGATTTCTTTCATTAATTTTGGGAATTTTCCATCAATTATGCTTTAGATTTTTTTCTCCTCTTCATTTAGTATTCTATTTACACTTATTGATGGCTATTCAATATCTAACCTAGACCTTTTATTCTTTGTGTTTCCATTTTTCTCTATTCTTCACCTTCTATAATTTCTATTGATCTATAAGTTCACTTATTCACTATTAATCTAATGATTTCTTTTCAGAAATTACACTTTTTAATTCTAAAATTTCCCTTTTTATTGTCTTTCTCTCCTGAGACTTAAATTTTCTTTGCAGAGGTTTTCATGATTTGATAATTCTAACATCTCTGCCATAATTGAGTCTGGGTCTCATGTTTTCTTTGTCTTACCAGGTTTTTAAAAAATCTAATGGAAATGGCTCTTGAACTTTGGTAGTGGATACAGTAAAGCTTATATACATATAGAAGTGTAAAGCTATATTCCTGAAATTATTATAAACCAAAGGTTAGTCAATAAAATTTTATATGAAGGACTTTTTTCCTTAATTATACCTTGTAATTTTTTTTATTGAAAGCTGGATTTGGTGTACTGGGTAAAGGGAACTGAGATAAATTAGCCTTTAATGTGAGATTTGATGTTTATTTGGCTAGAGATTAGGTTGTGTTTAGTGTTTGCTGTAGCTGTCAGAGATAAAATTTCCTCTTGTGTCTTTGTTTTTGACACCCTTGTTTCTGGATTTCTCTAGAGACTTATTCTTTTTTGTTGTTATTTGTTTTTTTTCCCTTCATTTTTTAATTTTATGTATTTTTACATTTTTCATTTTTGCACAATGTATGCATTTTCATCTTGGTTATAGTCCCCACACAATTCCCACCCCCTTGTTTTGATCCTAGTCCCTCCTCCCCCACCCCATAGTGTGCCTCTGGTATATAGTTGCTTGTTGATTTTGATTTTTACTTTATTATAATTAGTCTTTTTTCCTAGTCCCTTATTTAGGTTTTCTAAATTCCTGCACTATTTACAATAACTAAGCTATGGAAACAACCCAAATGCCCAAACTAGATGACTGGATCAAGAAGATGTGGTACATATACACAATGGAATATTACTCAGCAATCAAAAAAGATAAACACATGCAATTTGCAGCAACGTGGATGGAGCTTGAAGGGATTATGTGCAGCAAAATAAGCCAGAAAGAAAAAGAAAAAAATACCAGATGGTCTCACTCATAGAGACTTATTCTTAAATAAAGGTCTGAGGTGCAGCTTTGTGTTTTTTTTAGTTAGATTCCCTAGTTATTAATACAGGAGTCCTATTGATATGGTGGTATGGTATGGGGGAAGAGGAAGCATACTATAGTCCTGCAACTGTGCCCCCCTTTTAGAGAACCTGTGCTCCTGGACTGTGATCTTCCCAAATACTTCTCAGTCTTGTTTTGTTTTTACTCCTTAGGTGATATAGGAAGGCTAGATGGAAGCTGGAATTGAGTTTCCCCCCCACATGGAAGGTTAGAAGGGATTAGAGCCATCTGGGTATTTGGGTATTTTGAACCAAATTGGGTATTTTAATTCCTCAAGATTTGTTATGCGCTGGTGAATAGTTCCTCTTGAGAGCAGGCCTTGTGAAGAATAAGAATGATTGAGACATATTACAAAGTGGTTATTAATCTCCCCTTCCTCTGCTGGAAGCCTGAGGAAGTTTTTCTCTGATCCTCACTGTGAGAACCTGTCAAGGTTCCCAACGGTAAAACTTAGATATTTTGGGTGACCCCTTAACTTTGTTCTCTCACCCCTGGAGTTCTAGAAACTTGACCATCCTGAGGCTCCACCAATTATTTACAGCTTGTTTTTCTACTTTGTTACTGGATTCAGCTCCCGGACTTCAGCTTTGCTAAGTTGGATTTTCTATATTTGCTTGTCTCTACAATTTCGGAGACAGTGGGTTTGCACTATGACCTCGATCCTCTGAATCTAGGAAGAGTTGTTGATTTTAAGTATGCTCATCTTTTTTTCTTTTTTTTAAGGATGGGAATGATGACTTCTCTAAGTTCCTTTTGTGCCAGAACAGAAATCTGAATTTATGAATTAAAAGCATGCCTCTTTGAATTTTATGAAGGACAGATACTTGAACATCCTTGTCTGTTAGTTTTAATATCTGGTTTATCTTGGACTTGGATTTGGATGTGTTTCTTTTTTCTTGATACTGTGTTGTATTTTCTTTGTATGTTGAATCTTGATATTATGAATATTAAATTGGGGGTGATTCTAGGCTATGTTTTTTTAATCCAATAAGTATTTTTTCTGTTGTTTAGGGAACTTTTTTTTTTTTTTTTTTTTGCTCTGGACTAGAATAGTTAGCTCTATTTCCTGTGTAGTAGCTCTTGTCTTTGTTCAGATCTTTTGTTTTTGGATGGACTGCTGAGAGTTTAGTCTGTGTAAGCACTGTTCGGGGTTTAGTCAGAGATGTGGGTAATACATGTTTTGGGATCTCTTCAATGCTCATGATTTCCTAGATTCTTTTTATCTGGTTTTCTGAGCTGTATGACTGGGTTTTTCACATATGCTCACTTCTGCTTGAGAGCCTTGGACTGTACCAAATCTCAGAATTAAAAGACACTGGCCCGCTTCCTCCAAGTGAGTGCACATTCTCTGCCAAATGTCTGTCTTCTTCTCTTGACTCACCAGTGCTAGTAGTAACTGTAGTCACAGTTCAGAATTTTTTATTCTGCTTTGCATTTGTTCTCTGTACAGCCATGGTTCAGGTAGAATCAGAAATGTGGGGAGACAGAGTTTAGGGATTCTCTTCTCTGGCCCTCTTCTTTTTGGGATCCCCCTGGCTCTCTTCTTTTTGGGATTCCCCCACTTCTTTCCACATTTTTCAGATTCAACTTTGTGGTCCCATAGGTGATAAAGACTCCTGCCCTCCCACCCCAGTGTGGGTCCCCTCCTCCACCAACTTCTATTCACAAGTGCTGCATTTAGCCTCAGGCTAAAATTTGATGATTAAAACTTATTTGTATGACTCCCTATTCCTCCTAACAATTGAGTTCTTTGTGACAAGCCTGTATGTTTTTGTCTAGTACTCTAAGTTAGTTTCTCTTCTCTTTCTGTTATATCTGGGTTTTGTAGTTTCCTGTGTATATGTCTGCATGGAGGGAGATATTCCTATAGGTTCTGAGGTCATCATACCCAGAAATGGGAAGTTTCAAGGAATATTTCCTTAAGGAGGAAAAAAACACTTCACTGAATAACCTCTTAGAAGCCACCTTGAATCTTGTGGTGTCCTAGCCTCTTGCTTTCTATACATAGGGGAGTAGGAGAGGCTGACATTTTAGAGACAAGCCAAACCTGTTATAGCTGTGAACAAACCTATATGATCCTCCCTCACTATTTTGGTGAAAATAGAACAACTTTTCAAAAAGCCTGGAACTTTCTAAAGACCTGTCTATAACTGTTTTGTGCCAATTGCGAGATTCTGTTTTGCTGTACAATGCCTATCATAATAATCAGTAAAGTTTGGTTGAATCCATTCATTATGAACTCCCCATAATAAATTACCATTAATCAATTAGTTAAGTGTGAACATTTGATTATCTCAGAAATAAGGTGCTTGTAGAAAAATAATTGTATACTTTTCTCGTGCTAGTATAGACATACAGCTGATATGTTTCAAGCCATTTGAAAAAAAGATACATTTATCTATGATATGCTTTGTTATATAGTGCTGTATAGATGAGTTGTTTGAGGGGAAATCCCTGTAATGGTTATTTCCTTCTTCTGTCTAATTCATTTGTTGAAGGACTGTGGCTATGTAATTAAAGTTCATTTTGTGCTTTCTACACAATATGACAACCAAAGTGAAGGAGATTGTTAACTTGAACACCTTAAGAATGCATGTAGTAATTAGGTTTATAAAAGTTACAGAAGAATTTCAGTTGGAGAATAGCAAAAAAAATGAAGTTTAATATTGCGGTTAAAATTCATCAAAATATGACTCACAGCACTCTGCTCATTGTTAACTCACATGTAAGAGTTTTCATAGGGTCAGAGGCTGTACTGTAAGTGCTACTCGCTATTGAATGAGATCAAAGCAGCCTTGTCTATCACTAACATTAAAGATTTGCCATTGCCTTGTCAGTTTGATTATAATAAAAGAGATAGAGTACAAAACTATTTCCTGAGATTCATCCAAGTATTCAGCATCATAACTCAGAAACTCCCTACAGTTCTCTGTGGTTTGCCTCTATTTACTCAGTGCTAGGCAGAGTCAGGAACTGTGAGAAAGGCTTAGGACTTCTGAGTTCATTAAGGTCCTTTATATAGATGTGGTAGTTGTCTTGCCATTAGATCTAGTGACCCAAAGCTACAGATTCCTGTGTGTAGCCTCTTTCTTCCTCAGGTACCCTGGGTCGAAATACAGTGCCCTCAAATGGCTTTGAGGCCTTAATTGCATGAGTGAGCACTAAAAATGTGAAAATAGTCATAAACCAGAATACCAGAGCAAGTAAGGATAAAGAATGTTTTTTATGGATATTCAAGCATATTGCCAGCAGGATGCAATTTTTTCCCAGATGATTCTAAAAGCTTCATTTGTAATTTAGCACATTGTTTGATTCTTCTGACCACCGAGTTGTGTTCCTGTTTTGATTCTTTACAAGGCCACATGAATTACTACCCTTCATCTTACTCTCACTTGTCTGGTATGAATGCTTCAGCTGAATTGGAGATAAGGAGCTATATTTTCAAGGGACTTTCCTCTGTTTTCACCATGTCTGTGAAAGAAGGACAGGGAGACAGTCTATTTTAAAGGAAGCTGCACATGGTATTAGAACCTTATAATGCCTGTATGAAGTTTGGTGAAATGCTTGACCAAAAAGAATTTTCTCTTCAAATTAGCAACTAACTTAATATGTGGGAGGAGCCTTCACTACAACTGACTTTCATTGGTAGCTAAAGTTCAACTAGACATTTGAGAAAGTTTCCAAGGAGGTGAATAGATGCTGAGGTAATTTTTTTAAGTTCTTGGATCCTGATTGTGTCCAGAGACTTTGAAGCTGTGAGTTACAAAATAGACTGGTTTGATCTCCTGGGATCTTTGCCAGGTTTGTAATTGTACTCAGATTTTTGGTGATCACAGATGACAACATGATGTCTTTCCCTTTGTTCTAGAAGAGTGGCAATTCCTAGATGATGAGGAACAGGTATAGATTTTAATTTGGCAGACATGGAAGATCAGACTTCTTATAGGTCAAGCAAACAGCGGTATATCTAAGATAGAGTTCTGCAAACATTGAGTTGTGATTGCTTGTTTTATTGAGATAGTCTTGATAATGTTCATTAGACTGTAAGCTACATGAGGGCAGGTTTTATGTCATTTTTGGTAATCATTAAGTCCTGGCACAGTGCTTATAAATTTTTGTTGAAAGAATGGGAATTATTTTGTATTATGTCCTAGGTTTCCTTACTTGTTTTAACCTGGGAATAGAAGAAGCCTTATTGGACAGAAAGCAAAGTCAAATATTCTTCCCTTTTTGCTCCTGGCAAAGAAATCTTCATTTTTATTTATTTATTTATTTTAAAGATTTATTTATTTATACAAGCACTCGGTACAGTCAGAAGCGCGGGAGGGTGAGAGAATTCACCAGGGCCAGAGTGGGGAGCAGAGTCAGGCAGAAGGACCGAAGTCCACTGCTGAGGGGAGCAGCGGGGCGGCAGGAGAGGTCTGCGTGCCATGTGGGACCCTCCTCCAGTGGCCGGGGAGCAGCCGGGGATCGAACCAGCGCAGAGGCCGCGGGCAGCTTCGCAACCCAGCGCTCAACCGCTGCGCCACCGGGGAGGCCCAAGAAATCTTCATTTTTAAAGACTCTTGAATATTTCCTTGTATGTGAAGTCATCAAAACTTTTCTGGGTGCAATTGGCTTTACCACTTTTCCCTTAATGTATCCTTTTTCAATAGCATCTGTGACATTTTATTGTATTTTTATGTGTTTCTGCCTCTTTCTACCATAGTGGATAGCACAATTACTATTTGTCTACTCCTGGTAGGAATAAGTTGACTGTAATTAGAAGAAGTGCAATTAATAGAGACTTAGATCAAGACTCAGAAAATGAGTTTGGAGGTAGGCAGTGCAGGGCAAGTGTCCTTGAGGTGTCTTTAAGGACATATATCTTTTTGATTTTTCAGTCCACCAAGCTTAGCATGGGGTTCTCATTCTCATGATTATACATTGGCTATACTCCATACCTCACATCTGTACTCCATGCAAGAATAAAGAAGGCAAATGGCAGAAGGGTTTGCCAGAGGTATGTTCTCTTGAAGCAAAAACTTTCTCCTAATGTCATGTTGACTAGTACTGGTTGACCAGGCCACCCTTAGTTGCAAGGGAGTCTGTGAACTTTGCCAGTCCTTACTAAAGAAAGAGAGGTTGGGGACAAAGGCATGGTGGATGGCATTTGTGTAGGTGGCCTGCACTTTCATATTCATGATTCAGGTCTCCCTCAAAAATGACCTGGCACGTGTCCAGTCCATTATGTCATACACTGAACATATTTCAGCAGTAGGTTTACCATCTTAAATCTCAAGGGCAAAATCTTTCTTTGCTTTTTTTTTTTTTTTTGATTCTTTGTATCTATTTTAAAAGTGTGGTCTGGCTCATGGTTTCAAATTAAACTTAACTTTGACCAAGATCAGAGATGGATATAAGCAGTAGTGCAAGAGAATATTGACCCCGGCTATGTGGAAACCATTTAACTCTGATGAATTCCATAAATAATCTCTCTGCTTCTTAGAATTTTGTAATTTTTGAATATCGTTTAGCTTTCAGTTCCTCCTTCTGTGAATTGTGTTTGATAGAGAGGCTGCAGCACTTGATGGGCCTACTTATAATTTGAATTTTTAAAACTTCTGTATCAACAAAGTGTCTTTGGGTGTCCTTTAAGCAGGTTGAAATGGAGCACTGAGTACTGGGAACACTTAGGACCCTCCGATCCTTGCTGCTGCCCCCTGCTTTTTTTTTTTTTTCTAGTCTTCTCACGGCCCTCTTTCCAGAGATTCATGAGTTTACATGTGTCCATTACTGCGTTCTCTAGATAGTTGTGAATTTTAATGTCTCATTCTTTATCTGAATATAGAACTTTTATTCCAACCATGCATTCCCTTGTCCTTACTTACCACAGCAACAGAAAGCCTTGTAGTCATATCTGTTAGATTAATTCCTTTCCTCAGAGACCAAGCTTTCCTCCAGGACCTTCCATTTAATTTTTCTAGGAAAGGCAGAAGCTTTTCTGAAGGCCTCTATTTTGAAATTGCATCTAGGAAATTTATGTCCAATACACTAGTGGAGGATTTTTTTCCTTTGGCCACATATATGAGGAGAAAAAAATCGAAGAGGGACTACATATGTAGACATTCCACTTGTAGTAGTTTGGGGTGAAAGTTTTAATTTTTAACAAAAATGTTCATTTGTGCTTTTAAATTAAAAACAGAGTGCACACACCCATAAGAATAGAGAGGACAAATTTTAAGCCAAAAATTATAGGTTCATAAAAGAAGAAATACAACTAGTTCATACATATACTATACTATATATTATATATACATATACTATACTATATATTATATATACAGTCTGACTTGTGGTCAGGGAATTGTAAACTAAAGCAACCAGATACCATTTTATTGAATTTATTAATTATTGAATTTATATTTGAAAAACAAAATGCTTATACTCAATGCTGACAAGTATGGGGAATAGACAGTCTTTTAATTTTATTGATTTGCCACGAGCTTACATAACTATAATTTTGGGAGTGTAAGCACATGACTGAGAGGTACCCAGAAACCCCCAAACTGTTAAGAGGTGCATGCTCTAAGAGGGTTTGACACACTCAAGGAAAGCAGCTTCTTAGTTTCTTAGCATGATAAATCATTGATTGGTCAGAGGGCGAGAGGAGGGAAAAAGGATTTCAAATAACAGATTCTCAGGAAAACCCATTCCCTAGTGTGAAGCATCCAGCCAATCAGGCTCAGATCAAAAAGTGATGGCTATGGCCTGAAAGCACCAGAACAAGTGTAAGGCACACCCTGGCAGGAACCATAGGAAAGGAGTGAGGCAGAGCCCAGAGAGTTGGGATAGAAGAAGAGAACAGAAACTCAAAATGTGCAATGTAGCCCACCTTTAGGTCAAGGAAACAGCTGCCATTGTCTCTGCCAAGGAGCAGGAACAGCCCGCTACATGCCTCACCCCTGTGTTCCTTCTCCAGGTAGCTCCTTTGTTCCACCTCCATTTATATGTCTACCCTGCTCCCTCCCAGCTGCCCCCCCACCCCGTTCAGGCACAGCATGCTGGGAATTGTGTTCCAAGACAGCTGTGTGTCAGTAGGAGTGGGGAAATGGCTTCCTTCACTGCACTGTGCCGCTCCTCCCCCTCAGTGGAGATGCATTCTGTACGAATACAACTTCACACCTCCATGTATGCCACAACCCTGTAATCTTCCATCCCTTTCCCCTCCTCCCTCTCAGAAGGTTTTTTTCATGTCTACCATTTTATTTCAGACATTCAAAAAAAAAAAAAAAAAGACCTAGCCCTCTCCAATCTGATTCTCTTTCTTCTTCCTTAACATCAGCCTGAGGCAGTTACTGTCTGTAAACAAGCACTCTTTCAAGCTTGTGATGAAAGTGAAACTGCTTGTACCATCACTAGGGATAATATTAGAACCCTACAAGTTTTGATCTCAGAAAATAATATGTGCATAAAATATAGGTAGGGACCTTTATCAGCATTGTTTAAAATAAAGAAATGGAAGCTACAAAAATTCAGACAACAGAGAGATGATGTCCCGTTGGGCTGGTAGAGATATATTTCCATGGTGGTAGGAATTACACTGTTATTAGCAAGGACTTTAGGATTTAAGTAAGCCTAAAGAAAGGGACATACTATTTAAATTAAAGGTAGTGATAAGAACAAAGACAGCTTTTGTGCAAAGCTAGCTTGTCTTGATTTGTCCAACTCTTTTGGAGTGGAAAAGCAAATAAAAGGGGTCAGAACTCAGCCTAGATTGCCATCCTCTTAGGATCTCTTGGGTGTGCATGCAGATGTATTTGTTGCTTTCAATTACAACTGGCAAAAGTGGCCGTTTTAGTATTAGAAAATCCACTGTAAGACATGTGAAGTTGACAGTTGAAAATGCTCCATTCTTGGGTCACTACTATAGTGAAGACAGCATTTGTGAGAATCAGACCTGGCGTGTGCTACAGATTCTACGTAGTGAGTCATTTTGTAACCAAACCAGGTCTTAATGTCAAACTTGTTTTAATAGAAGAAATTATCAACTCCAGGCTCATAGGGTTCCTAATGTGCAGATCAAGTAAAATAATTAAAGATTCTTCTTGGGGCAGGCAAAAAAGTCTTCAGGCCAAAGCCCCTCTGTACCCTTTGCTTCCTCACCTCACTCTGATGAGAAATAAATAAAACATCAGTGTAAAAAAATAATACAAACACAACAAAACAGAAACAGACAATTATAAATCAGAGACATCCTGCAGGGAAGGAGGAGGGAGAGGGATCAGAGGGAGGGAGGGAGGAGCACAGGGGAACTGAGGTGATGGTGCACGGGTGCATTGGGGAAGGGAATTCTCTGAGGACTACACCTGAGGCGGGGGGGGGAGGGGAAGCAAATATTGTTTAAAAATGAACAATGATGTAAAAATAAATAAAAATGAATTAATAAAAATAGAACTAAACAAAAATAAAGACTATCTGGAGAAATTTGAACCCACTTAAAAAATGGAGTCCATAAGTGGCAATGGTCCAGAAAAATGTCTCCCCTACCCAGTACCAGAACCTTTAGTACACTGTCTCCAGACAGATTCCACTATAAGGCTTTAGTGCTACTTTTTAGCCATGACTATATCATAACAAACGTCCTCATTTGTTTTCAGCTGATTGATCCCAGGACTACAATGATATGGTGATTCAGTTTGGCAAACTTTCCACAATGTACTTCTGAGGAGTAGTAATTCATAGCCACCCAAGGCCACCCCCACGAAAACTACAGGCCCTCACCCTCAATTATTTAGAATGGTATGATATTCTGAATTCTCTTGGCCCATGGGATTGCTAATCAGCATTTCTTTCAGGCTGCTGTTCTCTTTTGGAGATGGGCCATGAGAGTGAGTCAAATCTTTTAAATTTTGTTCATAGAGTGGCCATTAGGATATTTGTCTGGATTAGTGGGTGCAACGAGTTTCTTTTGGCTTGGCCATCCCACTGGGCCTGTGTGTTTTTGATTGTATCTAGGCAATTTTCAGAAGCTATTTGAATAGGTCAGTTTCTAAATAAATATACAAATCTCTGCTACTTTGGCCATTGGCCTACTTGTAACAAAGAAATTGTAAGAAATTGTACTATAAATGCCTGGTTCGTTGTATGGATATTGAAGTCATTGCTCATTACATTTCTTCTTAGGATACCAGGGATAATTTTTCTCTCTGATCTCAAAAATGGGAAGTGGTGAGGCTCTGGGCTACTGGTTTGCTATGACCTTAAGGGTGTCAGGTCTCCTGTAACTAATTGTGTTTTTCTCTTGGCCTTGGCTACTGGAAGGCTTGTCTCTTCCTTTAACAAAGATGCATAACCTTTCAGCAAGTTTTTTATAATCAAATCTGAGTTCTGGCTATTTCTGAATCTTTTATTTTTGATTTTTCCCTTTGTCATATTTTTTTTCCAAATACTTTTTATTTTTAACTGGATTTTATCTAAGTCATCTAATTCTTTCTTAGAACTAGGTAGGGGATCGAGTAAGTAGAATAAATTCCGTACTGAAATGTTAAGTTTATTTTTTCCCAAATATGTTTACTGAGATAATGAAGTACTAAGTTTAATGCATAGACGTGGTGTCTGTTTTGCTTTCTGTTGTTTATTTGTTTGCCATGAATTGGGGTGATCTCAGATCCAAATTAGGTGATATTCAAAAGTACCTAACAGTTGAACTTTTAGATAAGATAGCATAAGAGGTAAAGCATCAAATGACCATATGTGTCCGCCAACCTCTGCAATGAATTCCTCAAGGCTTACACAGGTTGTAGCTTAGCCCTTTCCTCACCAGATTCTCCAGCCTTGGTTCCTTTCACTAGGAAGCCTTTTATAGGAAAGGAAACAGAGTCCCAGAAATGTCTCGCAAATGATTAAGTGACAGAATGAAGGGCTGGCCTAGTGCATATTCCCTAGTCAGGGTCAACGCCTCCATACCCACTCCCCATGATGCACCTCTTCCACTGCCATGCCAGCTCCATTTTGCCACAGGAAAAAAAAAAAAAAAAACTCAGTGAAATTTTTGTAGTTCATTTTCAGTTCTTAGGTATTAAGAAGCAAGTTGATTAAAATAACTCATGTGTGTGAAGGGCTGATATCTTCCCCTTCCCCTAATTTTCCCAGTAATACATGCTTGCTTGCCCCACAGGGTAAGATAGCTCTATCTCTAGTGTCTATGTGTAGATTCTCACATTTATCTGTCCCAAAGAAGTAATCAGACATAACCTTTTTTTTTTTACATTTTAAAATATATACTGCTGCATTATTTATAATAGCAAAAGATAGGATCAGTTCTTACCGACTGCCTAATTTTTTACTGTATGGATGTAAGAGTGTTTATTTTTGAATGATATAGCATTTGTTAAATTGTGGTACATGAATATAATGCGGCCATTAAGACTCATGTTTGCGAAGTATTTAATTTCTTAGGCAGGTTATTACAATGCACGAATGAAAAAAGTTGGACACAAAATGGAATATCATATGAACTCAACTTGTTAAAATGCATCATATTGTAATAAATTTGGCATGCCTGGTATGTGTCAAGTATAGTGATGTGTATGGAGATACCGCATCAAACAAGATATCCATGATCCTTGCCAGCATTAAACAAAATAGGACATCGTTATGAAATTAAATCTCCTCTTGGGGATTGGTGATTTCTAGTCAAATGCGATTAGGCTCGTTTCATTTATGGACTCTTCAGGACTTTGGTTTCATCACTCTCCTGCTTTTGTCTGCTTTTTGTCATGACTCTCCAGTTCAATTAGATTGAGCTGTAGAGCTTATAAAGAAGAGCAACAGACAATCTAAAGCTAGCCTTCCCCACCATCTTGAGATTTTCTTTACCTGTGCGGTCAGTATTACCCAACAGCATCAGTGTGACGGCTTCTCCAAGGAATGCTTCATGGTGATTTTGTCTGGGCTGCATCTGCAGGGAAAGATACTAGAATAGTTTGCAAAGGAGAAAAGCCCTTCTGGTGGGCCTTTTAATTTCATTCTGCAAACTCAATCCTGGTGTATTTATAGAATGTGATTCTTTTTGTTGTGCAGTGTTATTAACTTAGCTCTGTTCTTGAGACAAACTTCCTTTTAAACATTAATGATACTTATAGGAAATGGATCTTTACTAAGAAATATTTTATTATAGCAGCTATAAATGTTTATTTAAGGATGTTTCAGAATTGAGTCAATGTTTTAATTGTCTGTGCCAGACAAATTTGGGTTCTCCCAGGAACTTGAGTGTAATATCCTTGAACATACTAAAGTGACATGCTTTGTTAGATAGCGATGCAACATTTTCACAAGTCACAGAAAGAGCAGTTCATTTTAAAGCATCAGGCGTGTATCAGATTTATCCTATGTACTAATTGAGATAATTTCTCAATGCAATTTGTCATGCCTACACATGAAAACAGTAGGGATATTAAATATGTGAGAACCACATTTGTTTCTGTTTGCATGGTAAATATTGACCTCTTGAAGTTATTTTGTATATCTGACCTCATTGTTAAAAAACATTGCAATATCTAACTTCTTATACGATCACATTTAAAACACCAGTTTGTTGCTTTGGAGGCTAAGATTGTGTGCTGTAGCATGCCTAAGGTAATATAGCCAAAGCCGCATTATTTATTCTTCGACGTTTTCAATCACACATGGTGTCCATTATGCATTGATCTTGTCCAGCAATATTAACTTTCTTTAACTGATTGTTCTGCTAGCTGAAGAGTCTTATTAAAATTTAATCAGTAAACTAAAAATAAATAGCAAATGCCATAGTGCATTCTGGTAACTCATAAATGAAAAAAAAAAAGTAAAGCCTAATGTAAGCTTGTGAGGTTAAAGGAAGGTGAGTGTGTATTTATTGACTATTCAAGGAAAAATATCATTTTTCCTCTTGAGAAGTGTGATGTACTGGGACCATGCTTGTAGCTGATAATGCTTTTCCATTTGTAAAATATTTACTGTTTTTCCTACTAGCACTGAACTGCCCTGAATTATAACACTCTAATAGTGTTAAAGCTCATTTCTGTCTGTGGTTTGCATCAGAAAAGTCTTTCTGGATGGTCACTATGCCTAACGTGACTCAATTGAGTTAAGTCCCATCCACCAGAATGAAGCAAATCCGATTGTCCACGTGCACCACCTTCTTGTTGGCCTCGCCCTCTTCTTTCACTCCTCCATTGAGGGTTCCCTCCACTTCACAGCTTCTCTGGTTTCTCTTCTCAAAACAGAAAGGAGTAGGATCAAAACAGGGGTGGGAAGAGCACAGGGACTATGGTGAGGGTACACGGGTGAATTGGTGGCAGGAATTTCACAGGGACTATACCCGAGATGAGAAAGCATACATTGTACAAAAATGAAGATGTAAAAAATATATAAATTAATTGGGGAAAAAAAAACAAAACAGGGGCCTCCTGGTAGCACAAGGGCTTAAGTCTCAGCACTGTGATGCTATTGGCAGCCACTGCGGCTCAAGTTAGATCCCCGGCCAGGGAGCTACCCACATGGCATAGCAGACCTCTCCTGTCTCACCTGCTCCCCTCCGCAGTGTACTTTAGTCAGTCTGCCTGTTCTG
Organism: Talpa occidentalis; assembly: GCF_014898055.3. Taxonomy (NCBI): domain Eukaryota; kingdom Metazoa; phylum Chordata; class Mammalia; order Eulipotyphla; family Talpidae; genus Talpa; species Talpa occidentalis. Next base: position 66,257,824 of record NW_023601543.1, on the reverse strand, counting down.
CTCCCCACTCTGTCTCTAGTGAATCCTCTGAACACCCTGGCACCTCTGGCCTATATCCCAGCTCTTGTATACATAAATAAATAAATCCTTAAAATATGTATTTATAGAATTTAGAGGGTAAGCTACTTTATATGTGAGGTGTAGTAAATATTTGGTTTTAGATCTGTGACATTTGGAATTATGGAAATTGAGAAAAGGTCAAAGTTAGATATATAGATTTGTGTTTTATTGGGATGGAAGTGATAATCGAAACATAAGTGTGGATGAAACTATTTCTATTAGAGAATACAGTTGACTTCAAGTGATTTATAGGACAACTGATTATTTGATATAGTTTATGATGACTTCCTTTTATTCACCAAGGAACTACTATAGTTTTAGCATGATTTATTTAGATAGTTACACCATTATCTTTAATATTTTATTGTGTAATTGAAACATAAGTCTCACTGTCATATAAAATTAATATCTCTAACTTAAAAATTATTAGAATTTTCTGTTATTGGTGGTGGTGGATCTTTGTGTTTCAATAATATTTATTTCTGAGCTTACTTGTATTTTGACTTGTTGATTTATAAAAGTTCAGGAAGCCATTTCATTGTGTGCACCAGGGGTTGACAAATAATTGCCCAATGCCTGTGTTTGTATAGTCCATGAACTGTGAATAGCTTTTACACTCTTAGTTGGTTGAAAATTTCATGGCACACTACAATTATATAAAATTACGATTTCAGTATCCATAAATAAAATTTTCTTATAAGAACACAGCTTTACACAGATTGGTTACTGTGACTGCTTTTGTGCTATAATAGCAAGAGATTAGTAGTTACAACAGAAACCACTTGGCCTGCAAAGCTTAAATATTTATTCTGGTCTTTTACAGAAATGTTTGTTCACCTCTGGTATACACCAACAGTTGTGTCATTGATAAACTGCTAAAAGACAAGTATCAGATTGTCTTACGCAATCATCATTTAAATAATTTCTACCCTTCTTTCCTGCCCTTTTTCTCTTCCTTCTTGGTACATAACCATTATTTATCACAATTTAGCATGCTTAAATAAAATCAGCACAGTTGGATCGCTACTTCCTGCTAGATTGTAACTTTCATAAGGGCAGGGATTTTTGCCTTTTGATCTTCTTCACCTAGGCTGGCAAATATTAGAAACACCATGTTGTATTTAGCCACAGTATTTATTTAGTGAGTTGAAAAGATGACTGTGCTGAACTGCATACATATTATTATACCCAATCTGAGGCAAACTGGAGATCAAATGAAAACAAAGTGTCCTTTCTTCATTTAAATAATTTTCCTGGCTTCATTCTCCAGATTCTATCCAAGAAACTCAGCAATATATGACAGGACATTTGGTGCTGTTCCTTTGTGTTTATCACTGGAAGAAGTAGCATCTACATTTATATATTACATATATATTCAGTTTTTAAATAATTTGCTAGTATACTTTCAGAATGTATTTTATAGCTATCACTGTGTGATATATATTAGACAGGTATTCATGTCTTATGTTTATACATTGAGGTAAATGGATGTGGTGAAGTGAGTGGCACGTAATAAGTGTATAAAGGTTATGGTAACTGAAAAGTGAAATAAGTTCTTTGGAAATAGGTCATTTTATGAATGAAGGGGTGTTTAGTGGTTTCCCACTACATTTAGAATAAAACGCCATACATCCCCCCCCCCCAATAATGTCTTATATGATTCAACCATTTGTCTCTTTATCCAATCTCTTCTCTGTTGGTAGCTGTGCTAAAGCATACTGATTTTCTTTAAATTCCTCTAATACTTAAAAAACTATTATCACTCTCCCATAGACCCTAAGCTTTGTTGGGCAGGGATCACATCGTTATTCACCATCAAGTCTTATTCACCATCAAGTCCTTGGTGTTGAGCAAAATTACTGAAATGTCATAAGCAGCAGGTAAATATTTGTTGAGTGACTACATTTATGATTGAAAAGACAATGGAATTGGTATCATAGATTCTGCATTAAAATTCAGGAATGTGTTCTGATTCTTGATCTGGATGCCAGTTACAGGTGTGTATGAAGCTATTGAGCTGTACAGTTATAATGTGAGAGCTTTCACTGTAAATATGTTGATAAGTTAAATGGAACAAAAGGGTCGGTATCTGACTGTGATACTGAGTTGGCCAGAGTGGGAGAGTGGTGAGTAGCAGTGGTGGAAAAGGAACCCAGAGCAATGTGGTGGAGGATTGTTGGGCCACTAGTGATGGGCAGGGTGTGAGTATACATTTGTAGAGGTTTGAACCTATAACCCCTGGAGCAGATACAAAGATGAAAACCCACTTCACCACACACACACCAAAAAAAACCCATAATCTGGGGAAAAGTAATAACCCTGCAATGCCCCTGCTTACTAACTGTGTGAACTGATTTCTCTGAAACTTAATTGTATCATTTATCAGTAGGTATTGTACCTGCCTTGTGTGGTTGTTGCAACCACTGGTGAGATGACAGGTGAAACTGCCTTCTTATTGTAGATATGCAACATGTGTCAGTTGACTCTTTTGAAGGTTGTGGAAATGGAAGATGACAAAGACAAAGCGCTCAGAAACCAAGTAGAATAAACCAGTCTCTTCAAGAGCAGCCCTTAAGGGCCTCCACGGTGGCGCAGCGGTTGAGTGCTGGGCTGCAAAGCTGCTGGCAGCCTCTGCAGCTCCGGTTCAATCCCTGGCCACCAGCGAGGGTCCCACATGGCACTGCAGACCTCTCCTGTCTCGCCCGCTGCTCCCCTTAGCAGTGTACTTCGTCATTCTGCCTGTTCTGCTCCCTGCTCTGGCTCTGGTGAATTCTCTCACCCTCCCGTGTTTCTGACTAAACCCAGTGCTTAAATAAATAAATAAATGAATGAATGAATGAATGAATAAATCTTAAAAAAAAAAAAAGAGCAGCCCTTAGGTAGCTGACTCGAGCTGACTCTAAGAGACACCCTGAGGAAAGAGTGGACTCCATCTCATCTCTAGGGTATGCCACAGGTCCTTAGGCCCTCTTACCTTTACAAATTGTAAGAACCTTGGGGTGTGGGGGAGAAAAGACTAGGACTGGTGAAACCTTTAGTAGGGCGGCCAGAAATCAATATAATGCTATGTCTGAGCACAGCCAGGAGAGAAGCCCTGTGGCAAAAAGTCAGCCAACATTGAAGTGCTTGTCTCCAGATCAAAATGTAATCTGCAGTGTTTCAAAACTCATAAAGAGCTTGATATAATTGAATCTCAGAGGATTCCTGGGAGAAGAACCACTACCAGGATTAGGAGTCTCCAGGCTGTGACTGTCACTTGATGGCTGGGAAAAGAGGGGCAAGTGTGTAGAGGGGGCGTCAAGAATCACAAAGGAAACTCTTAAAGAATTCAGGGTATTGGTGTATGCAACTGAAGCTGGGGGCCTCGGGGGAACTGGCCCTAGTTGGGAGGAACTGCCCTTAACAATAGAACAGTGCCTGGCAAGTAAAAGATTTACCAGATATTTTGGAATGGACCAAAGATAGGAATACTATTCATATAGTATTCCACAAAGTGTATTGCTTGTAATATACAAAATAGCTAGGGGAAATTTTATAAAAGCTCCAGAACTTTCAAAGTTAGGCATTTTTATGATGATTGCAACTATGCATTCATAGTTGCCACTGATTTTTCAGTGATAATTTTAAAATGACCTTGTAATAAGAGAGAGACTACTTTTTGAGTGGAAAAAAAAAAGTTAGGCTTTTTTATATGTGCTTAAAAAAATATTGAATCCGTTTTTCATATACTGGTTTGTAGGGCAAAGTGAAAGTTGTATACTATACTGAAGTAAAAGCAATGACTTAATTGGAAGAAGCATTAAGTAAGTGTAGATAATAAATACACTTAGCAAATATCATAAAGTTAATTAAGGCGGTATGTAAATGACCAGAGGTTAATGTATTGATCCATAGTAAGGGAATCTTTGGCAAACATAATTTGTCCTGAACATACTTGCTGTAAGAGCTTTCCCTGTCTGATTTGTGTAGGTCACTAAAACCTTCATTGGGAATAATCTAGTGCCCTGTGTGAACAAGATACAAATGTAGAAGGCAAGTTGGCTACCTTTGAGCATTGGATAGTGTGAGAGATAATATAAGTAGCTATATGAGTTAGCACCTATGTTTTTATACTGTGTGAGAACTTAAATAAAAAAAGATTACTTTCTGTTCAGGTAGTGAGGAAAGCCTTCCTACTAATATTGAAGGATGCATGGAATTCGAGTAGGTGTGAGTAGTGCAGAGGAAAAGTGCAGAAGCATAGAGCTGGAACAGTGTAAAGCATTTATAAGGGTTGAGTAGAGGCTGGTTTGGCCAAAATGCCATATAATTGTTAAGGGAGGTGCATCCTGCTTGTGGAGAGCGGTTAATGCCAGGTTGGATAAATCCAGTGAATTGTATTTCTTAATGACTAAAAGCTGGGTTTTGGGCCTCCCTGGTGGTGCAGCAGGTTGAGCGCAGAGCTGTGAAGCTGTCTGAAGCCACTGCCACTGCAGTGTGGGTTCGATTCCTGACTGGTCAGGGAGATACCCACATGGCACGGCAGACCTCTCCTACCTTGCCTGCTGCTCCCCTCAGCAGTGTTTTTGGTCCCTCTGCCTGTTCTGCTCCCCACTCTGTCTCTGGTGAATTCTCTCACCCTCCGGCGCCTCTGGCCTATACCCCAGTTCTCGTATAAAAATAAAATCTTAAAAAAAAAAAAGCTGGGTTACTTGACTGTTGTCATTGCTTTAGAAGTAATGTTGCGCTTGGGATGGCCACCTGATTGACAAATACTCCAGCTTAGCGAGCTATAAAAACTAGCACATGCATACACAGATCCAGACTCAGATCAGCAGAAGAAAGAGAGTAGAGTTACAGGGGATGTGATCAGAGTGAGCAGGCTAAAAACCCTGCCAACAAGAAGCAGGGGGGTAACGTGGGATGGGGAGCTTAAGGGTTAGGGTTTGGTTGGCTGGTGGTGATGGTGGTGGGCCTTATACCTCTGTAATTGTCTTCTTTAAATAAGATTTTGATCTTTGGAAGTTTATTGCTGGATCGCAAGGGGAGTACAGGCAGTAGAGATGTTTGTCTCCTTGGTTTCATCTTCCCTCAGAAGTGTGTTGCTTCCCGTGTCTGTTCTCTCCACCATGTTGACCTCTAGAGAAGTGTCCTCTCTGAAAACCCTCGCCCATTCCTGACAAGCCTTTCCTTTGTGGTTCCCCTAGCACAGCTGAGATAGGCTTGATTTTTTCCAAAGATACTTTATTAAATATTAAAACATAAACAAGAAATGAAATACAAGAAGTCCTGCCAGATTTACCTGGCATGTGGTATCACTGGCCTGCTCAAGCCGCTCTCACAGTCAAATCTCCCTTCCCTACTGCCCGAGATGTCTTAAAGTCCAAAGTTAGCCACGTGACTCCCCCCACTTAACTCTTGCATGGCTTCTCACTTGTAAGGGATTGCATTTTAGTGCATTAATTTTCTTGTGGTTTTTCCTAGAGTAGAGTTTTATAATTCTCTTTACACAATGCTTATCTGACTTGGCAGAGTTATAGTTAAAATTGAGATGATACTTTGGAAAGTTGAAGCACCTTCCTGTGAATATGTATGGAGGTCAGCTTTCCTAGTTCCTCCCCAGAATAGCTTCACCTGAGGGACCAGGGGTCACTAGATTTCACCCTGCTTTCTTTTGGCAGTGGGTTTCTGAGAAGGTACATCTGGATTGCCGCAAGGAGAAATCCCAGTGGGTGGATCTCAGCCCTCTGCTTTAATTCGACTTGAGCAGGCCTTCCTAAATCCATGTTATATATTGGTGTTTTGTATGAGATTTTCGGAGGGTGGTGTGCTGCTTTGAGTAAAAGGTGGGGTGCTGAGAAATGATTACTTGTTTTCTAAAGTTCCTTTTGGCTCCAAAATTCTGAGAATGCAGCCTCCTGACTCCTTTCTTGATTTGCTTTGTTTATTTCTTACATTCAATTAATACTTTGTTAGAAAATAATGAAATTTTGGAGCTGTAAGAAGTTTCAGCAATTATTCAGTTTCCCGGACTGAGTTCCAAAGACTAGGACTCCTGAGAAATACTGATTGCTTATGGAATAGTTTCTGTGGGCAAATGCACTGAGAGACTCTGCTTCTGTCACATTGTTCTTTAGCATTTTAAAGATTCTGAGAAGTCATAGAATAAAGGAACCTGTTAAATTTTAAGAAAACATTCCCTACTTATACTTGATGAGAGCCCCGGTTTTCCATGAGCCACCCTTTGACATCCCACGGTTGTCGTTTTGTTTCAGTATGCACAAGCTTTTTAGTCCGATGCAGTCCCACTTATATTTGCTTTTATTGCGTGTTTTGCTGTCAGAGCCAAAAAATCATTGGCAAGACCCCATTGACAAAGGACTTTTTCTCTGTTTTCTTCTAGGACTTGTATGGCTTCAGGTCTTACATTTCAGTCTTTGAGTTACTTTTTGTCAGTGATGGAGAAGGTTCATTTTCTTTCTTTTGCATGTGACTATGTCTAGTTTCTCCAGCACCAGTTATTGAAGAGACTATTTTTCCCTCATTGAGTACTCTCAGTTCCCTTGTCAAATATTAGTTGGATTTTATATGCATGGCATTGTTTCTTAGTTCTGGACTCTGTTCCTTTGGTCTATTTGTCTGTTTTCAATGCCAGTCATACCATTTTGATTTGCTCTAGCTTTGTAGCATAGTTTGAAGTCAGGAACTATAATGTTTTCCTTAAGATTACATTAGGTGCATAAATAGTTATGTCTTCTTTATGAATTAGCTATTTCTTATATATAAATACCTTCTTTGTCCATTGTGACAATTTTTAGCTTAAAATATGCAGTCATGCATCACTTACTCATCAGGATATGTCTGATAAATGCATCATTAGGTGCTCTCATCCTTGCATAAACATTAGAGCATGTAATTATGCAAACCTACATGGTATATAGCGTACTACATACATAGGCTGTATGGTATAGCCTATTGGTGTCATCGTTATATATGCAGTTCATTTTTTTAATTTGTGCAGTTCATTGTTGACTAAAATGTCATTAAGTGACACATGACTTTTTGCCTGCTGGGATAAGACTACTGCTTATTCCACTGAATTGGAATAAGCAGTTTGGAATGAATGAAAATATTTTACTGTTTAATATTAGAAGTGTTTTATGTAATTATTTTGAAACTTGGTGGTGTTCTTGTGACCAGAAATATGCCACAAGAACTAAAATTGGCTTCCTTCTACATTGTTTCACCTGAAGTCACAGTTCGCAAGAATCTATTGATGACATTGTGGACTGAATGTAATTTTTTGATAAAGGAATTACTATTGCCATTTTCATCTATTGAGTGCTTCAGCCATTATATTCTTCAGCTCTAAGATTTCTGTTCGTTTTTGTATGGTTTCCAATTCCTTTTTGAATGTCTCCTTCTATTCATGCACTGTGTTCCTAATTTCCTTTGATTGACTGTATATAATCTTTAAGAGGATTTTTCTGAATTCTTTTTTCAGGCAATTCATAGATCTTCATTTTTTAGGGTCATCTGTTGGGGCTTTGTTAGTTTCTTTTGGTAATGTCATGTTTCTCTGTTGATTTATGTTCTTGGTTCCTTGCATTATACCGTGCATTTGCTCTGTCCATTTGTTCAAGCAGTTTCCTTTTCCAGACTTTACAGCTTCGCTTTAGCAGGAAAGACTTTCACCAGTCACTTCAGTTTGGGGTACTGGGCAGGGCAGCTAAGTAGCTTCTGCAGGCAGGGCTTGTTATTGGGGTCCCTAGTTGGGTGAGACCATTGCCTATACTCAGAGGTTGGGGGGAGACTGCTGGCTAAGCTCCATGCTTGGATGAACCCATTGAATGGACTCCATGTTCAAGCAGGATCACTGGAAGACTCTCCCCCTGTTAGGGTGGGGCTACTCATTGTTCTCTCCAAGCAAATGGGGTCACTTGCTGGGCTAGTGGTTAGGCAAAGTTCCAAGCTGTGTTTCCTCGTATGGCAGGTTGGACTTGGGGATTGATTGATCAGGGCTGCAGGTTGGGCTCTGCAACTGCACCTAGTTATGCGGGGGTCTCAAATTGTGCTCCACACTTGATGGTGACACTGTCTAGAGTCTGTTTAGGCAGGGCCACAGACATGGTTTAGAATCCTGCTGTTGCTTCAGGCTGTGCTCTGGCACTAGGCTGAAGACTGTCAGTGAAGCTGAGAAGAGCTGCGTGTATCCCTGTGATCACTGTTAGGCGGGGTCAGTGACTGAACTTTCTTATCCCATGGGGCCTCAGACTGTGCTCCTTGGTTGGGCGGGGTTACTCTCTGGGCTTCCTGCCTTGGCAAGGTAGTAGGCTGTGTTCAGCAGTTGGACAGTGTCATAGACTGGGCTCCCCTGCTTGTCAGGGTTGTAGGCCGAACTCCATGGTTGGATGGAATCATACATGGGCAGGGCTGTGCACCTGGCAGGTGTAGTAGGCTGGGCCCCCGTGTTGCTCTGGGACAGTTTAGGTTCCCTAGTTATGTGGGTCCTGCAGCTATGCTTAATAGTTGGGCACGGCTGCTGACTTGGCTGCCTGGCCACATGGGGCTGGAGCATGGGCAGTACAGCTGCCCCAGTGCTCTGGCTCAGCACTTAGGTGGGATTGGGATTTTGCTTCCCTCCCTGGGCAGGGTGGTAGACCAGGCTCCACTGCCAGCATATGACCCACTGACTGGGTCTCCAAATCAGACAGAACTGCCAGGTCAGCTCCCTATCAAAGGGGGTCACTGGCTCAACTCTGCAGATGGCCGGGCTCTCCGCTGAGGTGCTGTGGCAAGCAGGAAGGCCGCCTGCTAAGACCTGAGCACTGGTTGCTCTGTGTCTTCCCCCCTTCTCCATATCACTCTTATCCCCATTTGTCAAGTCCCGAAGATTCTTGCAGTAATCCCTGTGAGGCAAAACCTGAGTGGACCTCCTGGGAAGTGCTCCGCGTGCTGGGGGAGCTAGATGGCCACCTTGGACTCTTCTCCATTATCGAAACCTTAGGCCTAGGGGGCCCTCTCGGTGTGGCAGTTGCTAGCACAGAGGAGAGGCCATGAGCTCGGAGTATATCCGGTTCTCTTCCCCTTCCAGAGTCGTCCATCTTGGCCTCTGCTGTCCAAGGGAGTGCTTCAGCCTTAACCCCCGGGCTCTGGGATTTTCACAGTGCAGTCCTTTCTGTGGCTGGCTACCAGCTGGTCTTCTTGTGAGGGGAACTGGGGTCAGGAATGACCTGTGTGACCGTCGTGATGACAGCACTCTTCCCTATATGCTTAACTTCAACTAGGTTAGACATTCCTTAACCAACTGACAGGCTGTATCTTATAATCTTACCTTTCTGGGAGTGCGGCAGGTGAGAAATAAATGTGGTTAACTGTACGATCGAACCCTATAAGAAAATGCAGCACGAGGGCATGAATTAGCTTCTGTGTATGTATTTTCGTATTTTAAAAACAGAAATGTTGCTCCTCCGTGTAACCTGAATTTGCAATACGTTTTCCTTTTCCCTCCAGGGTGTCCATTGTCTCTTGTTTGCGGCTGTTGATTCATCCTGTGTGTTGGTAGTAACTCTATGAGCCACTTAGCCACAGGGGTGATTTGATTAGGGGTGCTGCTGTTTGACACCTTTCAGGAAAATGTTACACTGAAACGGATATTAAATTTGTCCCAGAATGATACTGAATAGAAGCCAGGGATGGACAATCTAAACATGTTAGCCTGGTTATTGAAAGTAGACCTCCTTTAGCATTTTTTTGCCCACATATATTTGGTTAACAGCACCGCTTTCCTAACAAGATAAGCCTGTGACAAATTTGATGATTTTTATTTGGCAAGGGCAGAAAGTAATGCCAGATAAAGAAAGTCATCGTATGTTGATGAAGAGCCCTTGCTGCGAGAATGCTAGGAGTCTGTCCTCTGAGGTTAGGTGACTGTTTGTGATGGAGACAATGTTTATGTAAGGGGGCAAGATTTGAACGCACTGAAATGAAGTGCTCATGTAGACTGCATCAGCTTTAGTGGAATTTATTTGATGGAGACTCGACCTCTGTGAATCTGACTGTGTGTGTGCTGTGTTTTAATACAGGGAATCGTCATCCGGGGACCTGCAGCAGACCACAAGGAGACATGGGGAGGAGTAAGTTTCCCTTCACTTTTGAATAATTTAGACCCTCTCCATATTAATCTACTGCATCCAGGAAATAAGATTTGCAATTCAGATTTAGGTGGATACCTAAATTGTATTTCTGGTTAGTGTCAGAAAGGTTTTGTCTGACGTGGGGATGTGCAGAGAAAGACCGGCAGACCATCTGTTGCTCACTGACAGAGGTCTTCCCCCGCTGCTCTTTTCTGACTGTCTCCCGGTATAGGGAGAGCAGGCTCAGATTTGATTCAGTATAGACTTGTCTTAATTCCAGCTTCTTTACCCGCTCAGCAAAGTTACTGATTTGCTTCCAATAGTATCCCAGCCTTATTAATAATAGCATAAATTAAATAAATGATTCTACTATGCAGCCAGTAATAAGTAAAAATTTCAAATGTGAGATTGATTTGTAAATGTTTTTGGCTTCTCCTTAATTGGTATGTCTGACCTTAAGGACATTAGGTGAATTCCTTTCATTTTTCCTTTCTCATAAACCTATTTATGGGTAGCAGACAATAGACAAATTTAAGGTCATTTCTTGTTAATATTAACCAGCAACTGCAGTGACTTTGTAAATAATCTTAATTGACGTAGGCCATAAAATCAGATGTTACATGAAGGACATCAGAGGGAAAACTGGTGTTCTGTGTAATGTAGTGAGAAGCATCCTGGGCGGAATTAGAAGGCTTGAAAGCAGGTGCAAAGTCTATTACCTGGATCAAGTCCTACTGCTCCCCTAAACTTGTTTGTTCATCTCTGAGGTAGGATTAATCCTTTCTGCACTTCTAGCCTCAGGAAGTTCTGATTCACATAATGTGATTATACATATGAAAGCACTTTGGGAATGCTATAAAGTATAATGGAAGAGAGTAGTGGTGACTGCTCATCGCTGCCCTTATTGAATAAGTGTATCTGCACTGGTTTTGCTTTTAACAGTTAAAAGGAAGTTATTTGATCAGATGCTTCTGTTGGCAACAGGGCAGAGGCTAGCGCTATGCAGATGGACGATGTCTCATGTGTCCTGTGTTCTAGACACCTCACTTGCCCACCCTAGAGTGGGTTCTGGTAGGCAGCCCTTTGGATTATGTCTCGGATTATGGCAGATTTCTTCCTGAACCATTTTGGGTCTTATTTTGCCTGTTTTCTCCCTCGGCAATTGATTTGACACAGAGATTCTGGCTCCTTTCCAATATTCACAAGATTCCAATCTCTGATAATTAAATTTTTTTTAAATAATGGTCAGAGGTCTAGGACATATCATATCCTAACTCGGCTATTAACAGTAGCTTCCAAAGTAACTCACTGTGGCGTGGTTCTCACCTAATCTCAAGCCTTTGGTGGATTTGGAGAATATTCTGATTGTTGGGTTTCATCATGGCCAGATGGAAAGGGGAGCTGAGCTGAGGCAGGCAGCACATTTCTTCTTGTTTCTGCTCTTTACAGCATGATCATTGGCGCATCAGTGGGGACACCTGTAGGTACTTGAAAAGGTGCTTCAGCAAGTATTTGCTTAAATGGTCAGGCAGTTAGTAGAATTCTTGCTAAAGGACAAGGCCTGCTAATGTTCTCTGCAAAGATGGGCAGATTTCCAACCTGGAGACAAGGGAAGTGTTTCAAAAAATGTTACTTTACAAACACATTGAAGTTTGTAATAGCAGCATTTTGACCATTTGTGTTGACCACTTAAAAGCATTCTTAACATCCTGAATGTAAAAAAGATCTATCCTTTACTCTCAAAGCTTTGCTTAGTTAGCCTGATAACACTTGTTAATTGCTGACAATGTTAGTGGAAAAAAGAGATGCTACTGTCTGCTCATGTTTTTTTTTTTTTTTTTTTTTTTTTCTTTCTGGCAATATACAATGAAGTTTTTACTGGATTTGGCAAAGATTCTCAAATACACAGCTCAGTGTGTCATACAAAGGGACAGCAGAGGAAACTGTCACAAAGACATTGCACTGGCCTTACTAATTAAGGAGCCATGAAAACAACACAGCTGGAAAACCATATAGATTAGGTAAAAAATTTAAATTAAAATTGAGGTAAATTTCTTTTACTCTTCTTTGATATTGGGTGAAGAGTATATAGGTATGTGTTAGAAGACTCATTCTGTTATTTATGTGGCATGAAAGAATTATAAACTTTAAAAATAGGGGGATGAGAAGAGATTGTTTAATTTCTTATTAGGTCATGTCCATTTTGTGTGATATTAAAATCCCATTTAATATGTGTGAGTCCTGAGCCAGGACTTAGTATTTAGGACTGTTAAAATTATATACTTGTTTTTAATATAACAGGTATAATTCATGGATATTTCACCTACTTTATCTTATTTGAGCTGTAAGAGAACCCTGTAATGTGAATAGGGATTATTATCTTCATTTTATATATTATAAAACTGAGGGGTCATGAGAGAAAGTTTTAGCTGAAGTCCACAGCCTGTAAATGAAGAGTCACAATGCAGACCTAGGTGTCCTCTTGTCATATTCATTTTTCCACCCAATAAGCCATGTTCTGAACACCCTAGCGATCGCTAGTGTATAAAGTCAATTAAACACGTAGGAGCTATCTGTGGCTATGAAAGGTTGGAAGAAAATGTTTTCTAGGATCTGTGATGATGTGCAGATATTTCTCACAGCATGGGGCACTAGGCAGATAGGCAAAGGGAAGTGACTCAGCATTCCTTACCATTATGGTAACAGTTAAATCACATGTGTATCAGATAATAGAGTGCCTCAAACATCAAATCCTCTGACAGTGGTGGGCCAGGACTGCAGTAATGCAAAATGCTGTGGCATGGATTAACGGTGGATAAGTAGATAATTCAACTAAGCAGCTTGCTGCATACAACCCACAGTGGGGCTTGCCTAAAGGAAGGGGCTGTGGACACTGTGTACCTGGCGTGTGGACACTATGTGAAAGTCACCATTCTTGACTGACAGGTTTTTAATCTTTGAGGTTTCTCTTAGTACAAAGGATATATAGTACATTACAGAACACCAGAGTAGTATGAGAAGACAAGAGAAAATGCTGTTACAAAAAACAAAACAAACAAACAAAAAAAAACACCCTACACACAACAGCAAAGCAGCATGTATAAATAAAATAAGATCTTAATAGAGAATAATTTCACAAAGAAGAGAATGTGAGCATTGTACAAATCTGTATATATAGGCTCACAAAATGTGATGTACGTAATGCTTCAATACTTATCTTTAACCATCATTTCAAATGGAAGTTAGAAATTCTTTTCACCACCATCCCTTCCTCCCATCCTCCCCCCTCCCCCCAGCAGCTGGTATATTTGTGACAAAATGACAAGACTTGGTTCTCCACAAAACATTTTCTTGGGCATTTTCTTGCTAAGAAAGCTAAACCGTAATAAAGCCTGGAAATATGACTGCAAAATTTGAGGCTACTAGAAGGGGAGGGAAAGTGGACTTGGGAATAAAGGTGGGAGGGGACCCCGTGGTCTAGGATAAAGGACAGTGGTGCTTGGATGGCCAGGGTGGGGTGACAGCATGCATCTGATGATGTGTGAACCTGTTCACCTGAATCACACAGTATTGTAAATCAATGTTACCTCAATAAAAGGAAAATATTTGGGATTATTTATTAAACTGAGTCAAATGTGATTTTTAAAATATATCTGTTTTCCATGTGAATTTTTTCCTATGTGAGAACACACTTATATGTACTCAGTGGGATAGCAGCAATTTGTGGTATTTATAGCCTGATGATGCAATTATTTAAGACTCATTTCACTGTGTTTAAATTAAGAGCAGAGCTTTTTGAAGAAATTCATGCTGTCTCAATACTAGGAAACCATAGATGCTCCTGCTCAAAATAATATTTAGCCAAGACTCTTTGGAACGATTAATTTTGCTTTGTCATCTAGAAAGTAATATCTGAAATAGCTGAATGACAGTAAGCAGACAGGTCTTATTTGTGTACAATAATTATAATAAAAATTTGAAGATAACTTAGCATTTTCTCTGTTTCTCCTCATCCAGTTTTTAGTCTTTGGAAGTAGGTTTTACTAGCCTAGTAGAAAATCTTAGGTCTATAAAATCTTAATCTGAAAGCTTAGTTTCCATCTTCATTTTCCATACTTAGTAGTATAGTAACATGCCTTTGACTTTCTAGTATAAATAAACATAGTCTCACTATAGAAAAACTGTGGCAATGCTGCCAGTTAGTCTTCGCTGTTTATGAAAGCATAGCATAATCCCTTTGGGTTTCTGGATGTATATGGCTCCTTTAGCCCAAGGAGCCTAAAGATATCCCCAACTTGTCAAGACTCAGTGGAAAGGAAGAGGGCTCACAGTTACCACGGTATATCCCTTTCTTTGATTCACTGTGAAGTTCTGGTCAGGCCAATCATAAATTTTATTTATTTTAAATTTTGAATTTTTTAAGTGAGGTAACATTGGCTTACATTATTTTTGGTATTTTGCAAGTGCAGATTCCCCACTCCCACCCCCTCACGATCCTAAACTTGAATTCTTTTTTTTTTTTTTTAATATTATACAAGCACTGATGTGCAGGCCAGAGGCGCGGGAGGGTGAGAGGATTCACCAGAGACAGAGCAGGGAACAGAACAGGCAGAAGGACTGAAATACACTGCTGAGGGGAGCAGCGAGCGAGACAGGAGAGGTCTGCCTCGCCATGTGGGTATCTCCGTGGCTGGCCGGGAATCGAACCTGCGCTGCAGAGGCTGTAGACAGCTTCACAATGCTGTGCTCAACCCACTGCGCCACCAGAGAGGCCCCTAAACTTGAATTCTGAGCATGCAGTTCCCAGGAATGAACCTTGAAACACAATCCTTGTAAAATGACTTTCTCATAATGTAATATCTGATTTTATTTGACAACACCCTGTTTTATAGTTCAAGTGAAGGCACACATTTAAAGACAATTAATTATTTCATTTTCTGGTCTTTATTAAATTTGAGTCTCTTTATTACAGTAGCTTATTCATGCCTCTGTAGTTTAGATGATGTCACCAGTTTATCGTAAATCCTTATCTTCATAATTTTATAACAGTAATTCAAATCTGCTTGGGCCTGACAACAGCTATTATTTTTTCCTGGCAAGTCTTTCCCACCAGCAAAAAAAAATGAGCTAACTATTTAATGATCAGCCTCTTTTTTAAAAAAAAACATTGCAGTGCTTGATATTTTTTTGTTTTTGACACAATCCTCCCTGCCTTTTACCTATAAATTTGGTACATAAGTTTAGAATGGTTTCTCAACCTCAGCACTGTTGAGTTTATTTTTAATTGAGGCAGAATTTATATAACATACAATTGACCATATTAAAGCATATAGTCAGTGACACTTAGTGCATTCACAATGTTGTGCATCCATCTTCTTCCAAAACATTGTCATCACCCCCCCCCCCAAAGGAGAACTGAACTGCCCATGAAGAAGTTGGTCTCTGTTCCTCCCTCTTCTCAGACCCTGACAACCTGTAACCTGCCTTCTCTCTCTCTGGACTTATTTAGTCTGGATATGCCACAAAAATGGAATAATGTGACCTTTTGTGTTGGGTTTTTTTCCAGTTAGCATGTTTATTTTTAGGTTATTCATGCTATATGTATTTGTACATTATTCCTTTTTATGGCTGAATAATATCCCACTCTGTGACTATACCATTTTTTAAATACATTTATCAATTGATGGACATTTGGGTTGTTTCCAGCCCTTGGATATTGTGAATAGTGTTGCTTGTGAACACCCATGTACAAGTTTTTGCATCAGTGTCTGGTTCTGTTTTTAGCACATATGAAAGGTGTGGCTATTTAAATTTTTAATCACATAATTCTTTATGATTTATTTCTATATATCATCGTGCTCAAGATTTCATGTTGTTTTTTCAGCTCGTGTAGAATGCCTTTCAACATTTCTTGTAGGGTGGGTCTGGTAGTATAAAACTATTGTTTGTTCATTGGAAAGAATCTTTATCCATTAAATGATGAAAGTTTTGCAAGTTAAGAGTATTCTTGGCTGGTGATTTTAATGTTTTAAAATTTCCTCTCTTCTCTTTCACTCTCTCCTAGCCTGAAGAGATTTCTGTCGAGGTATCTGATGATAGCTTATATGGGTAACATTTGTGTGTTTCATATTCTTTATTGTCAAGGCTGCCCTGTGTGTTGTAAGAGGTTTAGCAGCATCCTTGTCCTCTCCCAAGATGCCAGTGGTACTTCCCTTGGGTTGTGACAACCAAATATGTATCCAGACACTGTCAAATGTTTCCTCAGGTGCAAAATCACACAATTGAGATCCACTGATTTAGAATAAAGGGAAGGAAGTCTTTAGAGATAAACCACAGTTCATGTGTTGTGGTATTCTTCCTAGAAGTATTTGAGTGTAAAGGAGAACACTGTTTGGTTCCAGAAACCATGGTATATTACTAATCCTACAATCAAGCAGCTGTGTCCTAGGATAAGCCACATAACCTCTGTATTATAGTTTTCTCATCAGTAAAACGAGGGGATGGAGCTGTATCGGTGGTTGCCAGTGTTCAGTGAAGTGCCAGGCTATCTAAAGGGGTTCCCTGAGGAAAGGGTGGGTACTTGCTCTCCTTCAGATGAAGTAAAACCTGAATTTCTGCTGTCATTTCTAGAGAAAATTAACATATAAACAACATTGATTTCACCAGTGAAAAGTTATTTCTAAAATGTGCTAATTAACCAGGCACTAATTTGTCGACAACATGCCATTTCTTAAATCCATTATATTCTTGTTGAAGATATGCCACTACTTAAATCCATTATGTTCTGTTGTGGTCTAGAGAAAAAGATACCTGAGTGTTATCTTTGTTTTTTTTTAAAGATTTTATTTATTTATGCACACAAGAGGTGGGGTGCAGGCCAGAGATGCGGGGCGGGGGTTGTGAGAGGATTCACCAGAGACAGAGTAGGGAGCAGAACAGGCGGATCTACTGAAATACACTGCTGAGGGGAGCAGCGAGCAAGTCAGCAGTGGTCTGCTGTACCATGTGGGTAGCTCCCTGGCTGGGGATCAAACTCATGCTGCAGTGGTTGCGGGATAGCTTCATAGTGCTCAGACTTAACCCAGGGAGGCCCCTGAGTGTTATCTTTGAATGCTATCTGAATAGCCACCTCTGGAATGTAGCTTTTCGGTTTAATGTAGTATGTGTTTTATTAACACAATTATCCACTCCTGAACTCTAGATTACAGCTTTCCCATAGATATATATCATACTGTCAGTGTTGAAGAGTTGTGAAGCACCCTACTGAGGTTACCATAACATAGTCACGTATTTCAAACTGGGTTTCTTATTTGGTGGATTCTATTTTCTCCCCATTGAATGGGGTTATTGGTTATAGTTATTTCCATTTGGGACAGAAGTGTAGGTAGTATAGGGAGAGTCCATAAGCTAAAAAGAAAGGTTTATGGTTTAACAGTTGTAAACATTATGACTAATTTGATATTCTTGCTGATATCATTAAAGAGAAATAACCCATCTTTGGAATTCTCCTGTTGTGATGATTCTACCTGATTGTGTGCTTAATTAAGTGCAAATTTGATCATTTGCTAATTCCGTATAGATTTGCTTCTTATAGGTCAGGCATTGCCCCTAGTCTATAAATATTGTGCCAGAGTGTCATACCTTTAAATCAGTTATGTAATTGCTAGTAATGTGATTGCTGTCTTCTACCATATCATGAAAAATTCTTCCTGAGAAAATTCAGCCTTTTACCTGACTTTCTGGGAGAATCTGTTATACCATTTCTCTCTATCTCATTTTTCCTTACAAGACATAAATTCATTAGACAGGACATCTGAGAGTATGATCTAAAACTGGTTTTTAGAAAGCCCTATTGAGTTAGTTAGAGTCACTCTGGGGGAACCATGTTCTGTTTTTAAAGAATATTGACTTTGTAGTTGCATATTACCTCTTTTGTCTTCTCTCATAGAAATCCATTTCTGGCATTTTATCCACACTTATTCCTGGAAACCTGTCTGCTATCATTTGACATTTCATTGCATGCTTCCAGTAGCACAAAGATACATTTTTTTTTAAATGTCTTAGGTAGTGATCCTCATCTCCCCATTATCTTAAAGAACAGGTTCAGGATATTGAAGATATTGATAGCAGTTATCTCTTCTCTCAAATCCTTAGACTTTCTACTGTTACTTAGTCCTGTAACTTCAAGTTACTTTTTAAATGTATGCATTCCTGAATGGGTTTCAGCTCCCTAATTCGTGTGTAAGCATATACTACATGCCATTCTCACTAAATTACAAGTTTCTGACAACCTGGTTGGGCACATGAACACTCCCATACAAAATCTGAAATATAAACCTACCTGCTATGAAAAAGTTAATCTTTAATTTCCATAAATTGATTGCATTAGTGAAATAAATTTGGAAACATTCTGTTTTACCACCTTCCTAAGTAGTTGGAGAGTGATTCAAATAGCATCTTTCCATTTGCATAATTTTGTTTTTCAGTAAGTGAAATGTCACTTCAGAATGTGATGCTTGTTTTCCCAGGGAAAGTTATTTCCATCAATCTATGATAAGAAATACCTATTTAACACCTACTTCAGCAGAATAAAAAACCTGAAGGCATTCTATGCATGCTCAACAGAGTAAAGAAAAATATAAAAACAGCTTAAAAGCAGGAAAACAAGGAATTGTGAGTGTGGCACTTTATAAGGTTTTCTGGGTTTTGTTTTGTTTTTTAACTGAGTACAAGGTTGGGTGGGGAAGGTGTGTTGTTGATTTTCTTGTTTAAATTTTTGTTCTTCACCGGGGTAGGTGATGGTTTGGCTGAAAGTAGTGTATTCAGATCCCAAAGGATCTGGATGTGATATACTATTCTCACTTAACAAAATCCTTTTCATTTATAAAACTCAGTACAGTTGAAACAGGAAGAACCTGAGAAATCATATACAATACCTTACCTTAGCTTCACAAATTAGGAGACCAGCTCAGAGAAATTAGGCAACAAATACAGAATTCATGTAGCCCACTTAGCTCCCGAGCTGGAACAGGAATCTGCAGTATCCTGACTAGAAGTTCAGGACCTTTTCACCATACCACTTTTTTCTCTTCCTGCAGTTTCATTTGCCTTTCTCCAGGGTTGGTGAAAGCAGCGAATGGATACCAGCTTTCTTTGACTTCAACAAGGTAGTCTCACAGGCAGTTTTCATTTGACAAATGGAATTCTCATAAAAGACAATAACTTGGCACATCCAGTCTTTTGTGAGAAATCCACAACTAAATAACATAGCAGAGATTCATTCAGAAAGAAAAATAACTTATTACTCTGTATGTGGACTCGGGTTCAGTCTACAGTACATCAGCATTTACACAACACCTCCTAGGAACAAACTTTCCATTTGAAGGGACACAGTTGCAGATGGCCGATGCTCACCTTTTAAATAAGTATCAAGAAACTTATTTAAAACTATTTTATATGGAATTCATTTGAAAATAAATCATATATGTTCGCTGCTTTCTGAAATTATATCCTAAATACCATACAGCCCTCTTATGGTGACTCAATAATTAATACACATGATCATTGGTGCCTACAGCTTTGGAAAATGTTAATGTAAGGGAGTTAGAGGCTACTCGAAATAGCTTTCAAAGGGCCTTCTCTCTTTTCTCTTGTGTTCGGAGTAATCAGTTTTCACTTCTTGTTGCTGTCAGTGTGTTGATCTAGTTCAGTCCACCATTGCACCTTCTACTTTTCAGCTCCAAGGTCCAGTGAGCCTTTCAAGTCTCATAGTCATTCTTGTGTATGTGGATTGAATGACTATTCTTGATCAATCTAAGAGGGTTGGGCCTCCCCTGGAGGTAAAGCATAAATCATACTGCATGGCCGTGGTCATCTCTTGTTCCTAAGTTCGTGAGACTGTGTTTGGTTTTGAGTGACTTCTGCATAAATGATGTATTACTAAACACTCACAAAGGTTATGTAAAATAAGGCAAGCTACCTCAACTCACAAGTAACCTAAGAATCAGCAGAACATAATTTAACTCTCCAGTGTAATTTGTACCTCTAAGCATATGTATCTGCCATGTGTGTAATTTTCATTTGTCCTTAACAGCTTCTTTGTGGGCTTTTATTAAAATTCTGATGATGATAGGCCATCATACTTCATTTGATCAAACTTTGAAGTGAATGAAAGTAAGCATATAAGCTATGGTAAAGAATATTTCTGAAATGTTTTAATTTCATGATAGTCACCCCAAATATTTATGAATCATTGAAGTGTATTATAGCCACCACATGGCATTAGAGAATTGAAAGGAACTATGAGATTCTCTCAGGTGTTAATAGTGTTTAGTGGTACAGTGCAGCGGAATGATAGCTAAGGCCATTTTTAGTCTCACAGAGTACACTTGGTCTTCTAATTGTGAACTACCAAAATATGTATAAAATAACTGGTTTCAGAAGAGCCAAGTTTACTGAGAATCTTTGATACCCTGCTGGTCATGTAGGCCATGTAATCGATTAAATCAGATGCAAACCATTAATGTATACATTGTCAATGTACAGTATTGACAAATTAGCAGAGAGCGCCTCCAAGTGTGTTTCAGAGTTTAAATAGCACTTTATAAAGCTGGCACATTCATCTCTAACTTGACCAAGGGGACCACACTCCCAGGTATTCCTGGAGTTAAGCATATAGACTCACTGCAAATTAACCCTGTTCGTGCTTGTTTATTCTGTATATTCTAAGTGTATTTGCATTTTCAAATCGATAAGTCTCTTGTTTTTCCTTTCATGACTGACAATGAGTCATACTATCAATAATATTTATTGAGCATCTGTTTTTTGCCAAGTCATAAGCAAAGCACTCTGCGTACATTACATCATTTATCACTAGAAGATTGGTGGTGTTATTCCAACTTTCCAGGTGAAGAAGGAAAACTTAGGGACTTTGCTTTCCTCACATTGCTGTTTGCTTTAACAATACATTTTCTTTCTAAATGTACGATTGGGGTGTACCACAGAACAAGCTTGGGATTTCAGTGAGATCACATCTGTTACTTACTTGAAACAACCATAGTCCCTGGTAATACAAGAATGCCTTTTTCCTTGCCTGACCAGTCCTGCTCCCATGGAAAATTTGAGAACTCTAAGATTGCACAGTTTTACAGGAGTACACCTTGACTCCGGCATTGAAAACATAACAGAATGTTAAGTTTACTTGTAGAAAGATCCCATTCTCTGTTGCTCTTGATAGTCATGCTGCTGTTGATCATATGCAGTTTTACATAAGTCAGGGCCCCCCCCGAAACCAGAATGTCTGGTAACCAGAACAGATCCAAGGACGCAAGAGGAATGACTAGTAACTGAGGCATAGATTGCCCCAGTTAGATTGGTAGTCATTTTTAGCAGTGCTGAGAAAAGGGGAGGGCATCTGTCTCCTCAACATTTCACTTAACCTGAATTCCATCCTTACTCCATAGTACAGGAAGCCTGATTTCTCCATGTTTCACCTATTTAGTGATCCTGTTGGTTCAGTCCCCAGGCAAGCTCATAGAATCAGAGTGACTAATTTTAGGGGAAGGGCTACTAAGGTATAGCATATATTTGAGTGATATGACTGGGCGACGTCAGAGACTATAGTCTTCTTTTTCTGCTAGCTGTAGTTCTTCCAGGGGCCACCATGATCATGTGTCGTATTTCAGTAACTTGGAACTTTCAAAAGGGATTTCAGTCTCTTTCCTCGAGAAAAAATTTCTTGGTCCATTCAAGCTCGGGGTGAAAAATGGATTTGGGAGAACAGTGTCGAGACTCCATCAGTGGCCAGAACCCGTAGGTGAGAGCTTCCTAAGGTTGTAGTAGTCTTAGTTGTCACAGTGACTTTCCCCATACCAACCATAGGCCAAAAGAAATACCTGCTAATTAGGTATTAAGCAATTAGCTTCAAAAAACTTATTTACATCCTGACAGCTTAGTAGCCATTTGAATAGCTATTATATATAAATTGAAATAAAGCAGTATTTTTAGCTGAGTCATATAGCCATGGCATTTCTTACTAATGGGCTGTGTATGTCTGTTGGCCACTGTGCAGCTTCTAAAAGCTTGGAATCAGATTGGACACTGCCACCTCCGTTTCCTATTCCACATTGATTTTTCACACAGCACTTTTTTTTTTTCAATCCACAGTTGAAAATCCAGCTTTACAAAGGAAGAAATACATAGTACTGTCTAAGCTGTTAGTAGTTTGTGTGGTATTCCACAGATGGTTAGCATCAAAGCATTTCCTTCAAAAATGTAAAATATCTGTATATTTTCTAGGAATTTTTTTGTATGACCTTGGAGGCCCTCGGTGCACACGTTGGAAATCAAGTTGCTAGTTCCTTGGCAGGTCATAAAGCATCTGTCCGTGCTGTCTTCGAAGGAGAGCAGGTGTCCAGTTACTCCTTTTCTGCCTAATTACTAAGGAAAATCAAGTGGTTCTTACAGAACAAAAACCTGTCTTCTCCACTGGTGGCAGGGAGGAGGGTTATAAGTAGAAGTATTTTTATAGATTTCAAAAGGTAGGTTTTTTCTCAAAGAAAAGAATACACCAGTGCTGTCTCACTAGAAATGACTATAGATGTATTAATTTCACCATCAGATTAATAGGAGGTGGTTTCCCAGCTTCTAGTCACCCAGTCTGCAAGCTTCTCCCACTTTACATTTTCATTTACTCCACACTTAGGAATTCTGTCCTGTACCAAGTTCTTTACTAGCTATTATTAAAGACAGCAGTGAGATCAAAATATTAATAATACATGGGCCCTGTCCCCAAGAAGCTTGCAGTTTTGAGAGGGGAGCCAGATAGGCTTCCAAAAGTCAAGATCATTTATTTAATTGATTACTCTTATCGAAGTACACATGACTAGTGAGAGTTCATAACAGCTCTGTCTGGTGAGGTGGAGAGTAGAATCGGGGGAAGGCTTTTAGAGCACATTCTAGCTGAATGGAATCAAAGTTCACTGGGCAGAGGAAATGTTAGCTACAAAAGTATGGCGGCACAAAAGAGCCTATTTGGAGAACGGTGAGACTGGTATGGGGAGTAAGGTGCACAGGGGGTGTGGAGGGCAGTCACTGCATATTCCAGGTTTATCCCTTTCCTTCCTGTTGCCACCATTCAGTCTCTCGGGCTCTTGTACACTTGTTCTCGCTGGTAGGCAGCAGATTTGTGTGTGTGTTTGTGTTTCTCATGTTTATTTATTTTTAAAGATTTATTTATACAAGAACTGGGGTAAAGGCAAGAGGTGTGTGTGTGGGGGGGGTGACAGGATTCACCAGAGACAGAGCGGGGGACAGAACAGGCAGATTGACTGAAACACACTGCTGAGGGGAGCAACGGGCAAGACAGGAGAGGTCTGCCACACCCTGTGGGTTGCTCCCCAGCTGGCCGGCCGGGATTGAACCCGCACTGCAGAGGCTGCAGACAGCTCCACAGCACCGCGCTCAACCCTCTGCACCACTGGGGAGGCCCTTTTTCATATTTATTGATATAGCAATTTTTTAATATCAAAAAGGGCAGGTTTATTATATAAAAGAAAGGAAAGGAGAAGAGGACGCTGCTTGCACAGACTCAAGCTGGAGGGAAGAGCTGAGGCAGCAGTTTTAATGAACAAGGGAACTTTCGAGGCTTTGTCTTGGGAGGCTGCGAGACAAGGCTTTTTTCTGTACCCCATTTGCCCCACCAAATCTTAAAGAGTTAAAACAGAGGCTTTAACTCTTCAGTTACATGTGCAGTGCAGATAGTCTCAACAACATATTTGACATTACAACACGTTTTATCAAAGCTGTATCCTTGAAGCAGCTGTTTTTTCCGGGGGGGTGTGGGGAGCAAAGGAATGTACATTCCAAAGTATTGCAACCACTAATGCATGATCTCATTTCTTAACCTAGTGATAGCTTTTTTTCCTTCCTCCTTTTTTTTTTGGTAACAGTGGAAATTTAATTTTCACATTTTAGGAGTTCTTTCAGGTGTGTCACCATAGTTCTCCCACCACCAACATGCCCACAATCCTCCAACACACTCCAGCATGCTCTCCTTCCACCCCACCCTTCCCTGATGCCTCAGATCTACAGTCTTTCAAGGGCCAGCCTTACAGTTTGTCTTTTTCTGATCCTCTGTTTGGTTTCTTTAGATTCCACATATTAGTGAAACCATCCAGTTTTTATCTTTCTCCTTCTGACTCACTTAGAATAATCCCTTCCAGGGGCCTCCCTGGTGGCGCAAGGGGTTAAGTCTCAGCACTTATGAAGCTGTCAGCAGCCACTGCAGCACGAGTTCGATCCCCAGCCAGGGAGGTGACCCACATGGCGCAGGAGACCTCTCCTGTCTCGCCCGCTGCTCCCCTCAGCAGTGTATTTCAGTAGCTCCGCCTGTTCTGCTCCCAGCTCTGTCTCCAGTGAGTCCTCTCACCCCCCCCCCCATGCCTCTGGCCTATACTGCAGCTCTTGTATGCATAAATAAATAAATCTTTTAAAAAGAAAGAATAATTCCTTCCATCTCTAACCATGTTGCCACAAACAGCTTGAGTTTATCTTTTTTGATCACTGAGTATACATACGCATCTTCTAGATCCACTCATCTGTTGTTAGTAGCTCTGTACCTGGATTTTCTTTCTCCATTTTCTCCTTATCCTACCCCCAAATCTGTTCATATATATATATGTCATGTTCCCCAGGTACGGTTACGTTCTGTTTACTTGTCACATCATGTGATCGCTGATGAAGGTGTACACGTGACTCCTGACAGCTGTGGGTGAGCTCACACAATAGGATGAGAAGGAGATAGAGGGAAATGGTGAACCTGAGTTTCAGATATCACTGCTGTGGTTGTGTCAGCCCAACCACAAGGCCCTGAATCTTGGAAATTGTGTTCTGTTTTTAGAAGACGCAGTCTGATCTCACCCTTTAAGTCTTAAGCTGCTCCTCTCACCTTTTTGTTTTCACATTGAAAGCATCCTCATTCTGGTAGTACCCATTAGATTACCAGATTTTTTAGATGTTAAATATTCTGCCACAACTTCCTATTTCCTGATGCATGGCAGGCATTATTAATCTCTGATAAGCTCTTTCCTACCAGTCAGATTCTCACTCCAGATTGCCTCGTCTTACTGGCCAGACAAGGCATGAGATAAAATCTAGTTGCTTAGTCCAGCTTATGTTACCTTCATCCCAACACACACACAGTGCACACAGGGTGTTTGTGGAATGTTCTTGGGATGTGATTAGGCTGGGAGTCAAAGATCTGTGTCCTGCTACATTAGCATAGAGTTGTGTCACCTTCTGAAAGAGCCTGCTTTCCTTCACCCTCCCCGCCTTTTCCATCTGGATAGCATTTAAGAAAATTATTTTCTTTTAAGAGATTTTCATTTTTTCCCTCTCTTAAAAGCTCAATACACAGATGTCCCCAAAGCTAGGGATATCTTACACTGCACTGCTGTTATCTGTTGCATTTAAAAACAAGGGAAACAGTTTGACCGGATCAGTTTTGCACTGGTCAGACGACACAAACAGCATTACACACAGTGTAAGACACAGTATTTTATGAGATAAAGGTTGTGTAGAGATTGTTATCCATTTTATTTGATCAACAGATGAAGGAACTGGACATGTTTGTGCTGGAAAAGGAACCCTCAAGGGAAATCAGTTACTATTTTTATGCATCGGTGGGAGAACTGTATGTCATTTCAGAGGGCATAATAGGCCCTGTGCCCAGAAAGTTGTTAATTCAGTGAATCATCTCTGAAAAGGGGTTCTGTAGGCAAATACATATGACAAAAGCCTGTGCCGTTTTCCTTTCCTGGAGATTTTCAGAGAGAGAGAGAGAGAGAGAGAGAGAGAGAGAGACTCCTGCAATGGTATGCAGTAAAAGATACTGTTAAACTTGTTAATCCCAGCATTCCATAAACACCCTCCTCAGAACTGGTTTTCTAAGGCGCTCTCATTTGGGTGTGATTCTCAAATTGGGGTAGTGCGACCTAGCATTACCTGGCAAGATACTGGAAATACATCTTTTTGGCCCTACCCTGGACCTGGAATCAGAAAGTCTGGGAGCTAGCCCGAGCAAGCTGTGCAATAAGTCCTCTAGGCCATAGTGATGCTGCTGAACTGTGAGAAATGCTGATAGAAAGTTCCACCACTCTTCTCCAACTCAACAGCACCCTTTTTGTTACCTTCATAACATTTGCCACAATGTTTATTTTTAAAGACATCTTGTAATGAATTTCTGGGACTCCGATGCATTTAATAGATGGTTACCCTCTGAGCGACAGAAGGAAGGAACACTTGGAAAAGGCCTACCACAGCTTTCTACCTAGTGTCAGTGCCAGCTCCCTGTTTTCAATTTGCATACTTGAAGTTATCCTATGTAATGAATCTCTATCTTCTATAAAATGGAGCACACATTTCTACGTTTCTATAATGTAATAATCCTTAAATTCATTGTTCCTGTTGCCATTTTTAAACAATTATCTACTGATTTTCATTTACTTCAAAATGTCCTTTTTAAAAAAAAAAAAACTTTTTTAAAGATCTTTTATATACCTTCTCCCTGTCAAAAGCCTATCAGATCAGGGAAGTTTGGAATTTCTTTGCATTAGCAGACATTAGATTCTCCTATCATTGTACTTATTTCTTTAAACAAGCATGGCACTTATTAAAAAAATGTATTATCGTTTTAAATGAATCCATATATAAAAGCAAAAATGACTTCTCATAAGCATACATATAGTGGTTGCCTTAATTTATTTTAATGGGTGTTTTAAATGTGCATTTTGAATGTTTATAAAAAATTCCTGTTAAGTCACATAGAGGAATTTCTTCTGAAGGATGGTTGAACGTATTAAAGTGTCACAATAGATTTAACTTAATTGCATTCAACAAATTTTTCATTAGTGAATTATGGCCAAATTTATATTAATTTCTTGATATTTGCTTTGGCGTGTCTTTTTCATACAAAAGAGTTCCCTACAAGTATATTACAGTGATTACCTTTTAAACATACAGGGTATACTTATAGGAGGACTAGAGGGGAAACCAAATAAAGGGTAAGGAAAAAAAATAATAATAAATTAAAAAAACAAAAATAACCTGTAATTCAGAGATATTCTGCAAGGGAGGGGAGGAAGAAGGATCAAAACAGGGGATCGACGAGCACAGGGGACTATGGTGATGGTTCTTGGGTGAATTGGGGGTGGGAATTTTATGGGGGATATGCCTAAAAGGAGAAAGCAGACAAGCATATGTTATACAAAAATGAACAGTGATGCAATATATGTATACACATATAAGTAAAAATAAACATACAGGGTATGTTGGGTGTGCATTTTGATTGTTCATGTGCAATATCTTATTAGGAAGAATATTTTTTTTCTGAAAGACTGGAATGGGGTTAGGTGTGTCAGCATGTTACACTATCTGTCACGTACGTACATTTAGAATAAAAGTACAAGCTCTCCCTTGGAATAGATTTTAGCACATTTATCTTGACACCTTAATGTTATGTCACATTTTCTTTCCACACGAATAAGGGTTTCCTAAGTCAGACGGAGTTTTATTTTTTTTTTTAGTTAGGGGGACAAAGTCTGGTGGTCTAGAGACTGGATTTTGATTTGCTTGCTGCTATCCAGCGCAGAATGCCTTGGGGTGTCCACTCAGAGCAATGAGCGTCAGTGGCAGTATAACTCCAATAACCCCCCGCCCTCCGGCTGGCAGGGGTGTGCAACAGTCTGGATAGAACATGGTCAGTGATGTCACCTTCCCCGCCAGGACACCTGCTGCTGCAAGGACCTGTCTCCCCCCCCCTCCCCCGGAAGAGAGCAGCCTGAGGGGTAGAGCTAATTGTTAACTTCAGCGCCATGTTTTCTAAAGAGTGCCTAGCAGCTTTCAGGGTGTATAGTAACCTTGCACGTAGCTTTTAAATTACACTTTTATGCTTATTATTCTCTCTTTAGTTTTCCTCACAGGAGAAAAAGCTAATTCAGTATTGAAACGCTACCCAAGAGCCAATGGGCTTTTTGAAGAAATACGACAGGGCAACATTGAGCGCGAATGCAAAGAAGAAGTCTGCACATTTGAAGAAGCGAGGGAGGCTTTTGAAAATAATGAAAAAACTGTAAGTATTCTGGCAATTTTAGAAACAACTTTCAGTGATTTGCCTACCTTTTTGAAGTTGTGTGAAATCTGGATTCCCAAATGTGTGCATTGCTACCCGATGGGAACACCCCTAGGGAAGGACTCTGTAAGGAGCACCCAGCTAGGAAATCTCTGTGGGCCGGAGAGCTAGGATCACCTCCTGCATGTTGGTCTGTGTTTGAGCACCCCACTTCCACCGGGCTCTGCTGAACTGAGATGTATCATCTTAGCAAGGAGTGAGCATCTGTGTCACAAGGGGCTTCGTCTGGGAATGTTACAGATAACATCAGCAGCCAGGACCTTACTCTGCCCAGCCAGAGAAAGCGTGGAGGAAGCTAATAGATGAGGGCCCTGCTTCCAGATGTTTACTTCTTGCACCAAAGAAAAGACCTGACAGTACTTCCCTCCCCAATCTGTGAGAATAGTCTCACCCCTCTTTATTCTGGGCTGTGAGCTCCTCAAGGAGAGCAGGGATGAGGGAGCACTAGGCAGTGGTGGGAATTCTATAGAACTGCCCCCAGCTGGCAATGACATTGCCAGAGGTGACCATTATATAAAGGTATGAGCAGAATACTAGATAAATGATGTCCAGTGCACAGAAGAGACATCAGATATGTCTGAAGATCAGTGATTACAGAAGTTTTTCAAAAGGGATTGGGGGGGGGGGCGGTGGTTTGAGTGCTTGTTTGGTAGAGAAGGATCCAGGGTTAAATGGAAAGCCTTTGTCAAGGAAAGATCAGAGAACCATTGTTGCTCGTTGCAGTGTGCAGAGCAAAGCAAAATTAGTTGATAAATTGATAAACAGCATCATTGTCCTTAAATCACAGTTATAAACTGGGAAAAAGAAACATCCACAATCCCATCATGCAGTCACAAGGTATCGTTGGTGTTTTAATTTCTTTCCAACTTTTTTATTCTTCTACTTTTGCTTTGTCCTTGTTGATATTATTTCACATGCTTATGTTTTCTCTTTTTATAAAATTAAATCATTAACTGTATAAAGGGAAATTTAAAATATAGGTAAACAGAAATTGTTGGAATTTTTACCACCACCAGTTGTATGATTTGGATACATATCCCTCTGGCCTATAATTTTTAATGAGGAAAACTGACTGTAGTGTAGTGTTTTGTAACATGCAGTTTTTAATGCACTCTGGCTCAGGTATTTAAAACTTAAAGAGAATATTTTTTTTAAAGAATGTAAATTTAGATATTCTGATATGGTTTTTACAAAGCTAATGACTTTGTCCTACAGCTCATCATTATCCTTCAAAGAAATGGTAAGTACTTTATTTTTGTAAATATTTATTTATGTATACAAGAACTGGGGTACATGCCAGAGGTGTGAGGGGTGTGAGGATTCACCAGAGACAGAGTGAGGAATAGAACAGGCGGATTGCCTGAAATACACTGCTGAGGGTAACAGCGGGTGAGTCAGCAGAGGTCTGCTGCGCCTTGTGGGTAGCTCCCTGGCTGGGGCTCGAACTCATGCTGCAGTAGCTGCAGATAGCTCCATAGGCTTCATCCCAACCCCCTGCGCCACCAGAGAGGCCCGGAATGGTAAGTACTGTAGTGAAAAATATTTTGACAACTATGTTCCTATTTTATTGTTCACCAAACTCTTCTACCCACTAGTTTTAACTTCTGCTAGTGATGATTCTTAATTGGATCAATTAAAAGTTGCTGAAGTGAATTTCTAACTCCATCATTTTCTGTGTACTTGTTATACACAGAACATTCTACAGGTGGAAGCTTTCCCTTCATGTATCAATATGGACTTTTATTCAGTGAGTTATAAACTATAATCCATTGTTGTTATTTTTTAAATCAAATTGTCTCAATTTGACGAATGAAATTTTCTTCAAATTTTCTTCTCTCTCTTTTTGATGTATCCTTATTTCTTTTTTGAGCACTACTTTACTTTTTGGTCCAGTAACATGCTCCAAGATTCCCTGCCTCAGCCTTTGAATTGGCTGTTTCTCTGAGGAGCCTGTTTTCTTTTAGTTAGGAATAATGTTTAGAAACCACGATTTGGGAGCTATAGTATTATCATATGTACCAAGATATCCTTGCTTATGGGTCTTCCAACAACAGAACTATGAAAAAGAAAACCACACAGATGCATACAAGCATGTATATGTATATACATGCACATACATATGTATTAGTGTGTATATGTGTATGTTTGCATATGTGCTTACAAATTCATCCTGATCTCCAATTTAATAGAATCCCTTGGTGTTCTTTCCTTGTTTTCCTCATTCTATATCTGTACATGAGATGTACCACACTTGATCTTAGCCAAAAGGCCGAGAAGCGATGTACATGAGGTGTAGATATTTTTTGTGGATGTTCTTCCACAATGAGATCTCTGGCTCCCAAGAAAATCAGTATATTAACTCATTCGCTCAGTCCCACAATATACTCATAATGTTTTCAGGATTGTAATATTTATACCATAATGGGGAAGGGGAAAAATGTGTATTAATTCATTTATTCATCTGTCCATCCATCGTGGAAATTACATGTATTCAGGGATTTTCCTATTTTTAAAGGTAGTACTCCCTTGTAATGATGTGCCATGGTTTATTTAATCTACTGTATTTGGACACTGAGTACTTTTGAGTATTTTCACAATTACACCCAATGCTGCAGTAAATGATGTGCATATGTATTTCTGCATTATTGGAAGTGTGTCTTCAGGGTGAATTCTTAGAAGTGGATTGCAGTTCAAAGGGTTAATGGGAATTAGCTTTCTTGGATACTGCTAGAGTATTCTCTGGAGGAGTCATACTGTTTTAAGCTCTCATCAGATGAAAGTGCCTGTGTCCTCACAGTCTCACCAACAAGGTGGATTTTGTAAATTTTGACATCTTTGCCGGTCTGTTGATGGGACAGGATATGTAGGTGGTGTTTCTTCTGAGTGAGGTTGCTTATTTTGCTATATGTGTGCGAGCCATTTTTATATCAACCTTAAGCACTGTCTTTGTCTTTTGCCCTTTTTCTTTTCCACACAGAAGAACTGGGGTGTAGGCCATAATTGTGGGGGGTAAGAGGATTCACCAGAGACAGAGTGGGGAACAGAACAGGCAGACTGACTGAAATACACTGCTGAGGGGAGCAGCGGGTGACACAGGAGAGGTCTGCTGTGCCATGTGTGTTAGCTCCCTGGCTCGGGATGGAACTCAGGCCATAGCAGTGATAGCGCTGAGACTTAATCCCTAAGCCACCAGGGAGGCCCTTTTTGCCCATTTTTGAAATCAGATTTATGGTTTTCTTTTCCCTCAATTTTTAAAAAGTGTGTTGGTAATACTAACCTTTATTGGTGACATATGCTTCAACTATCTCCTTGCAGTTGTCATTTATATTTTGACTTTGCATATGGATTTTTCCTATGCAAATTTTAAACAATTTTATTGTAGTGATAAATCCATATTTTGTTGAATTCCAACTTAGATATAATAGAAACCATTCCCCTATAACCTGGTTATAGAGAAATCCATACAGTTTCTTCTAATATTTTTAAGTTTTTACATTTAGATCTCTTATGCACTTACAGTTCATTCTTGGGTATTGTGTGAGTTATGGATCTGCTTTTTTTTTTTTTTTTTACATTGCTATTAGTTGTCCAAACACCATTTATTATGCAGCCCTTCCTTATCCCCATCATTCCAGTTCCTCTTTAGGTTATAGCTGATTTCAATATGTGCTGAGTCAATTTCAGGATTTTATATCCTAGTTCACTGAGCCATTATTCTGCTCAAACATCAAGTACCACACTGTTTTATAGAGGATTTTTGATTTTTAGAATAAATTGGAGCTAGTTCACCTTATAAGCTCTTCCTTTTCAGTGCTTTGTGAGCTGTTCTTTTCATGCCTGTTTTTCCATATAAATCATAGTATTTGTCTAGGTCCCAACAGAATAATCTGTCACTGAAAAAAATCCTGGTAAAAGTCATTTGTAAATTAACCTAAGGGGAACTGACATCTTTAAGGTACTAAATCACTCTCTCCAAGAAGAGGTTTCTATTTGTTGAAGTCAACATTTTTGTCTTTCAGACATGTTTTATAGTTTTCATCATACAGGTTTTACCTATTTCTTAGATTTGATTCCAAAGTGTTGTTTTGTTGCTGTTGTAAATGGGGTGTTCCTTTCCATGACATACTGTAACTGCATGTTATTTGAGTATGTGTAAGCTGTTGATTTCTTTAAACCTTACTTGAGTTAGAATTGGCATAGTTAATTATGCATAGTTAAGGTATATAATTTGGTAAGTTTTGACCTATGTATATACCTGTGAAACTTTCATCACAAGATAGCAAACAAATTCATCAACCCCAAACATTCCTTTTTTTTTAAGATTTATTTATTTATACAAACACTGGGTACAGTCAGAAGCGCGGGAGGGTGAGAGAACTCACCAGAGCCAGAGCAGGGAGCAGAACAGGCAGAAGGATCAAAGTACACTGCTGAGGGGAGCAGCGGGCAACAGGAGAGGTCTTTGTGCCATGTGGGACCCTCACCCGGTGGCCGGGGATCGAACCAGTGCTGCAGAGGCTGCGGGCAGCTTCACAGCCCAGCACTCAACCACTGTGCCACCGGGGAGGCCCAACATTCCTTATTTTTAGGTCAGTGCAAGGAAGGCTTTATTTTTGTTTCTATTAAGATAATTTAATAATTTCTATTAAGATCATTTACAACCCTGTGTGTTTTAGGTGTACGGGTTCACAGCTCCTCAAATATATGTTACCGGACCACACCCACCACGAAAGTACCAGTAATCCTCAACTACAGTCAATTAGGCCCTCTCCTGCCTTTGCTTTCCTCCCCTTACCTGTCTCCATAACCTCAGCTCTGCATTCAGAATCCAAGGGTTTGTTTTGGTTTGGTTTTGTCTGAGCCTTTGTTTGTTTTGTTATATTCCAGATAGCAGTGAAATCATCTGGTATTTGACTTTCTCCTTACTTTTTTCACTTAATGTAATTCCCTTCCCAATTTCATCCATGTTGTTGCTAATTGCAAGATTTCATTGCTTTTTTTTTTAAATAGCTGAGTAAGTAGTATTCCATTGTGTATATATGCACCACATTTTCTTTATCCACTCATGTGTTGTTAGGCACTTGATTGTTCCATATCTTGGCTATTGTAAACAGTGCTGCAGTGAACATCAGGGTGCATGTATCCTTTCAAAGCAGTGTTTTTGTATTCTTCATATAGACACTTGGGAGTGGAATTGCTGAGTTGTATGGTATTCCTACTTCCAATATTTTGAGAAGCCTCCATACTGTTTTCCATTGAGGGTGGACCAGTTTACATTCCCATCAACAATGTGTGAGGGTTCTTTTTTCTCCAGACCCTTACCTTGTTGTTTCTTGTCTTTTAGAGCTGAGCCATTCTCACAGGCGTGAGCTGATATCTCACTGTGGTTTTGACTTGCATTTCCCTGACAGTGATGATGATGATTTTTTTCCTGTGTCTGTTGGTCATCTGTATGCCTTCTCTGGAGAAGTGTATTCAGACCTTCTGTTCATTTTTTGGATTGGATGATTTTCTTCTTGTTGAGTTGTAGGGTATAAGTTCTTTATAGATCTTAGATATTAACCCCTTGTGGGATGTACAATGTGTAAAATAGTTTCTCCCAGGGGCTCCCCGGTGGTGCAGTGGTTGCGCGCTGGGCTGTGAAGCTGCCCATAGTCTCTGCAGCACTGGTTCGATCCCCACATGGGTCCCACAGGGCGCGCAGACCTCTCCTGCCACCTGCTGCTCCCCTTAGCAGTGTATTTCATCAGTCTACCTGTTCTGTTCCCCGCTCTGGTGAATTCTCTCACCTTCCGCGCTTCTGACTGTACCCAGTGCTTGTATAAATAAATAAATCTTTTAAAAAAAATAGTTTCTACCATTCAGTAGAGTGTCTTTTCATTTTAATGACAGTTTCCTTCCGTGTGCAGAAACTTTTTAGTTTGATGTAGTTTCATTTGTTTTTGCTTTCATTCCCTTTGCCATTGGAGTTGAGTCCCCAAAGACAGCACTGAGGCCAACGTTGTGGAGTGTTTTGTCTGTTTTATTCAATGTATTCTATGATTTTGGTCTTACAGCCAACTATTTTATCCATTTTAAATTAAATGGTGTTATGGTGTGAGATAGTGGTCTAGTTTCATTCTTTTGCATGTGGCTGTCCAGTTTTCCCAACGCCATTTATTGAAAAGGCTTTCCTTTCTCAATGTGTATTCTTGGTTCCTTTGTCACTGATTAACCACACATACAGGTGTGGGTTTACTTCTGCACTCTCAATTCTATTCCATTGGTGTGTATATCTGGTTTTGGCCCGGTATAATACTGTTGTGATTATTATAGCTTTGTCGAATAGTTTGTAGTCTGGGCGTGTGATACTGCTTTTTTGTCAGGCTTGCTGTACTTATTCAGGGTCATTTGTAGTTGCATATGGATTTTAGTAATGTTTGTTATGTTTCTTCGAAGAACGCCATTGAAACTTTGATAGGGATTGCATTGAATCTGTATATATCGCTTTGGGTAAGATGGCCATTTTATCAGTGCTCGGTCTTCCAATCCCTTGCTGACAGTCTCTTAAACTTGACCTGAAGCTCCCTCAGCAGGTTTCCTCTCAGTGCCATTAACCTTTTCAGACCTGCTTTCAGAGACTGGGTATACGGGTGGGGTTGACAGGTCCATTTTTTTTGTCACTAGTAGAATCATCTGCACTATATGTCTGACATAACTGCATATTGTAGACAGTAACATCTAGTTAGGGATGCCCTGGTTATCTTCCAAATGTGAAGTTACTTACCCATAGTTAGACTGAAGGCACATGGAGAATGTGAGAGCTCATCAGTATTTCTTGTCAGAATTAATCAAATAGATCTTCTAATGGATCTGGTGAAAATCCAAGGATTTTGTGGCATCATTGCACCAGAGCATAAGGTCACATAAATAAGTATTTTAAAAGACCCTGCATTGTGTATTCACTCTCATTTGACTGTCTAAACTCCTTTTCCTAAGACACAGATCTCATTCCTTGCTAGGCACTGTTGACATCAAAACTCTTATCCAGTCTCTTTTTAAAACTTGTCTCTGGTGAATCCTCTCACCCTCCCGCACATCTGGCCTGTATCCCAGCTCTTGTATAAATAAATCTTTAAAAAAAGAAAACTTCAATGTTGGATTCGCTTTATGTTCACCTTTTCCTCCTCTACTCCTCCAGTTACTGTTAGGCCTTGACCTTAAGACCATGGAGTGAGGTGAATGGCATGATTCGCTCTTTAAACTTTACCTCTCCTATTTCTCTCTTCTCTGCTATTTTGAGGACCTGCAGGAAGGATGAGGAAAAGAGACAGATGTCTCTAATTTAACTGGTATGCTCTAGCCCCGTCTAGGCGACCACTAATTCTGCAGGGGGCCTCACTATATGTTGGGTGGGAGGTGGAGTCGTCTTCCTGAGATTCCAGAAGAAACTTCCCCGTAGACACAGTTCCGTTCCGGGAATAGGAGTTACGACTCTGCATTGAACTTTTTTGACCCTTTCCCCAGCTGGCTCCTGTCCTGGTGAACATACTTCACTTCCTCATTGCTGGGGCCGTGTGCCTGGCAAACGGCCCTCTGAGACAGAGTGGAAGCAACATTGTTCAAGCTTTCCACGGTAACCGCCTAACTATGGGAAATCCTCACACCCTCGCTTTAACGCTTGGAACTGTTCCATTGCTGACTGTTTTCTAACTTGCTTTTTCTTCAAATCCACCCTGTTCTTCATATGAGCATGGCAGGGCGGGGAGGAGGGACACAGATCAGCCAGCCCACTGCTTGAGCAGATGTCCACCAGGAGAATGAATTATCAGTGTTCTCTTCTTGCAGGTACCTTACAACTGGCTTTCTTAGAACTCTCTTTAGTAGTCAAAAGCCTTATGGTCTAAACAGTCCCTCTGAATCTATGAAAAGGGGCACAAGCCAGCCCAGCATGTGCAGGAGAGGTCCTCATGGCCCCCCTGAGGCACTGTGCTGCTGCTTGGAGATGCTGGGCTGCTGGAGAGGCGGTGCTGTCGTTGCTAGAAGGAGCTCACATTACCAGTGAGTGAGCTGTGATCAAAGGAACTGATCAGAATAAATAAAACCTTCACACTCACGTTGGGATTGCAGTGGAGACCGAGCTCAGCAACTTTGCTGAATGTTTACTGCATCTATTATTTCATCGGAAAGATGAAGTCACATGCCTCCTGAAGCATGCTGGGTGGAGGTTAGATGTGCGTTCAGAGAACAGGGGTTTACCTGTTACCCAAAGAATTCTATTCCTTAGCCTAATAAACTAAACCTCTCCCTCCATCTTTGTACGTGATACTGTAGACTTAGTTGTAGCCACAAATTACCAAAACACATATGATACATGTATTCAGGCAAGTACATGACAAAACCAGTAAATAATACCTTATTTCTTAGCTTTTTTTTGATCATGTATTCATATTTTAACTTCTCTGAAACTGAGGTGTAGTTTATAATCAGTGACATTAGTTAAAATCATGTGTTTTTTTTCTATTTTTAATACATAAAAATTGTATTTGAATTTATGGTATATCTGATAAAGTACAGCAAACAAGTCACCACCCTGCTCATTCCTCAGAGATTGTCATTTGGGTGAGACCATGACTATAAATGTGTTATATAGTGGGTGGCCGCAAATTCCTTTAACATTTGGGGCTGTCACTTGTTCTTCTTTGCCCCACTGCTAAGGCACACCTCCCCCAGGGCAAGACTTGTGACCACAGGCCTCATGGTTGGAATGTCAGTAACCATAGACATTCTGTCTGCGGCTTAGTCACTTCCAAGGTACCATGAAATCAGTGCCAGAGGAGATTGGAGTATGGCCATAGCCCTAGATCATCTGCCCAAGGTCTTGGGTACAAGCTGAAATGGGGATCTATCCCCCACTCGAGCAGTAGAGCAAAGCGGGCTGTGCCTTTTCTTGAGTTGTCTGTCTTAGAGGGTTGCACCAATTCTCTATTTTGAAATAGCATTATTATTTGAGTGTTAAGATATTATCCCATTCGCAAAGGTAGTAGTCAATACCTGTTTTTCATGAACAGGCTAAAGGCTAATTTTCCATTCCACTCCATTCATTCCATTGTAGAGGAAAGACTCATGGAAAGGGTCCAGTCATCTTTATAACTTACCAGGAAAACTGAGCAGATCAAGCTTTTCATTTCATGCATAAGGAGAAAGAACAGACCCAAAGAAATCGATTTGCTCATTTTCCTAGCAAGATACTGATTGATGTGGCCCAAAATAGAACAGTGGTCTCCTAATTCAGTGTCTTCCCTCCTCTCCTGCCATTGCTTTGAACACAGTGCCCTCCTAATTTACCTGGTGATGACTATTCCAGGATTTCACAGTGATTTTAGCCATAGGCTTCTCACTAGGCCATTGATAAAGTCACATCACAGTATAGTTATTCAAGCCCAGAAGCGGAAACATTGGTGGCTGGTATCTACTCTTAGCCATACTTTTACTTTCTACTATTTTAAAATGATTTAGAATAACACCCATTGAGACAGGTGAAGCTGGAGATATTCTGTCTATCTTTAGATCAATATTTTGAGGGCCAGAATGACCAATGATGTCACTGATTTCTGGTTGGAATTAGAACTTGTGGTTTTTGCTTCCTGTTAGTACTCATCGACACCATACCCTGTAGCTGACACGGTTGTAACATAAACAGAGTGTGTTAAAGAGAAGAAAACCTAATAGAACTTGCAATATAATTGGGCCAATTAGGAAAGAAGACGGGGTAGGCTGAGATTTCCTGTTATTATCTAAGAGGAGGCAACCCGAATGTTTAGACAATTGATATGATGAGGTCATTTTTCAACGGGGCTATCTTTTAAGCTAAATTGATGGGGCTTCATTATAAGTCTAGTGTAATGTCTGAAGAGGTGAAAGAGATGGCACAGAAGTAGATCTATTTAAAGTTAATGAAACTTCAATTCTTCGGATTCGTTTTTTATTATTTTGAAAGACAGATTCCCTTATAAAGAAAACATGCTTACTAATAAGTAAAATGAGATAAATTAATAAAAATAATAATTCTCCATAAACGGAACATAAACCGACCCTTTTCACATTAGTGTTTCTTATATTTATTTTTATATTTCTTTATTAATTTGTTCTTACATTGCTGTAGTCCCCATAGTTCTCCCCCCACGTCTCACATGAACCATCAAAGAAGACATGCAAAATGGCCAACAGGCATATGAAAAAAAGTTCAACATCACTAGTTATCAGGGAAATGCAAATCAAAACCACAGTGAGCTACCACCTCCCTCCAATGAGAATGGCCCACATTAAAAAAACCAGAAACAACAAATGCTCGGGAGGATGTGGAGATAAAGGAGCCCTCGTACACTGCTGGTGGGAACGTAAACTGGCCCAGCCACTGTAGGGTTTTCTATTTTTAAAATAGAAAAATCCAGGGCAAACTCTAGCTACTATGGATTTTAGTATATCTTTATTGAGCTTAGCATACGAAGATACTTTGTTCTAGCATGTGCTGCTCTACTATACCACTTGCATTACTCACTTTCATTATTCTAGAAATCCTGTGTGGACTGCAGTTTGCTCATGGATTGTGTTACCACCAACATTCTTGGGCAGAGAAGAAAGCACTCGCTTGCGTGAATGTATTATAAGTTGCTAATGAAGAGAAATGTGGCAAACAGTGTTGATTACTGATCTTTAAAAAGCCTCCTTTTCTTTCCCTGCTAAGAGAACCCCAACTTTGGGGAGTACTAATATAAACAGTTTGCTGGGGTGAATCATAATTAGTGGAAGTCATAGCAATGTTGTTTTCCTTTTCATGATCTGTAGTAATGTCTTCTCTCATTCTGGATTTTGGTAATTGATGGCCTCTCTTTTATTCCCAGTTATCTAGAGGCGTATTTTTTTTTGTTAATCCCAAGAATCTTCCATTGTGTGTATGTACCACATCTTCTTGATCCAGTCATCTATTTTGGGAC
This sequence comes from Talpa occidentalis, assembly GCF_014898055.3. Lineage (NCBI taxonomy): Eukaryota > Metazoa > Chordata > Mammalia > Eulipotyphla > Talpidae > Talpa > Talpa occidentalis. The sequence goes on along the minus strand of NW_023601543.1, from coordinate 66,218,486 downwards.
ATTTGGGTTGTTTCCAAAGCTTAGCTATTGTAAATAGTGCTGCTATAAACATAGGGGTGCAGGTGCCCTTTTGAATTAATGATTCTGTGTCCTCTGGGTGAATACCTAGGAGTGGAATTGCTGGATCATAGGAAAGCTCCATCTTTAGCAGGTTGAGGAATCTCCATACAGCTAAATAAGGGACCAGGAAAAAGACTAATTATAATAAAGTCAAAATCAAAATCAACAAGCAACTATAAACCAGAGACACACTACGGGATTAGGGGGAGAGGAGGAGGGATTAGGGTCAAAACAAGGGGGGTGGGAATTGTATGGGGGCTATAACCAAGATGAAAATGCATACATTGTGCAAAAATTAAAAATGTATATAAAATAAAAATAAATATTAAAATTATGAACCAATTTGTAGCACTTAAAATTATCTTTTAAGCCAAAAAAAATTTCCAAGAATCTGTATTTGGGTTTATTTTCTCTATTTTTTGTTTTCAATTCCACTGAGTACTACTAGTGTATCGTTTCCTGCTGCTGCCTGATCTGGGTGTATATTGCTTCTCTTTTTCCAAGTCCGTTAAGGTAGAGGGCTATGTGTTTGATTTGAGATGGATCTTCTTTTCTAATCTCGCTTATTTAAATCCTTTGAAATTTATTGAGATTTGGTTATGGTCCAGAAAATGATTTATCTTGGCAAATACTCCATGAGCGCTTGAGAAGAATATGCTTCTAAACAAGTTATTTTTATTCATTTATTTTTATTGAGTTGACATTGGTTTACCACACTGTACGTGATTCAGAGGCATAAGATCCCATCTCCTCAGATGCCTGTCACCACACCACACCCACCACTAAGGTAAAAAGTTATTTTAAAGTTGCTTCTCTTCTGCTCGAGAGTGTCACTTCCTCTGTCGCCTCCTGATTATAACATGCAGGAGCACAGTGGTTTCCTGCGGAGAGGAGAGCTGCGTTTCTGAGTCCTGTGAATACGTTACATAGTCACTGAGAAAAAAAATTTTTTGGGAAAAAAATTGAATCCTGGCAGCATGTAACAAACACACACCCACACACACACACACACACACACACACACACCCCATATGAGGAAGCACAGGGCAAGCACCTGATTGTGTTTATAACTGAGGATCCTTTCTTTGCTATTAAGGAGCAGCAATTCACTATTTTTTTCCTTTTTTTCTTACTTTTTTAATGTTATGGCTGAGTGAATTGATTTTTTAAATTTTTTTATATAATTCTTACATCATTTTTTCATTTTTGCACAATGTATGCATTTTCATTTTGGTTATATTCCCCATATAATTCCCACACCTCTTATTCTGACCTTAATCCCTCTTCTCCTCTCCCCCCCCTCAAGAAGATGTGGTCCATATACACCATGGAATATTACTCAGCAATCAAAAAAGATAAACACATGCAATTTGCAGCAACATGGATGGAGCTGGAAGGGATCATGCTCAGCGAAATAAGCCAGAAAGAAAAAGAAAAATACCGGATGGTCTCACTCATAGCAGGAATCTAGAAAACCTAGATAAGGGACCAGGAAAAAGACTAATTGTAATAAAACCAAAATCAAAATCAAAAAGCAACTATACTTATTTCTTAACCGGAGATTACCTAGGTTCAAATCCCAGTTTACCCACTTAGCTTGGGGGGAACTTCATGTTATTAACTTCTCTGTGTCTCTTTCCTGCCATGTAAAATAAGGGGGATAAAAGTGGCTGCTGCCAAAAATGCCATTGGATTTTTGAGATTAACTGAGTTGTAGGTAAATCTCTTAGAACAGTGCCTGGGACTTAGTAAATTCACCATGTATTAGCCATCCTTTATCATCACCATCCTCACGACTCACTTCTAAGTCACTCTGCGTTGTTGAAGTTTTGGAGAGAATTCATGTCTCCACACTGACCCGGGGCGGGAGGGGCTCCTTGCATTCAGATCAGCCGCATCCCCTTGCATATGGAGGAAAAGAAATTCTTCCTGTGCTGCTGGGGTGTCCGGATTCTGGAGGATAAACTGCTATTTTTCACTGCCCCAAACTCAGGCCCAAGCCTGGAGGCAAGGTTTGCTTTGACAAATCTCCGTGGTAACCCCCCATTCTTTCTCAACCAGCTTCCTCAGATGCTTTTTGCTTGTTCTTCCCAAATCCAGGTTGCCTGAGACTCCCTGCATCCTGAACACTCTCTCACTCTCAGAGGTGGGAAACAGCTCTTAGGAAAACTGCTGTAACTTCAACAACACTTAGTGAACTAACAAATATTTAAAAAAAAAACAACACTTAAAAACCTTCTTTCACTTCCACTGATGTTGCATGAACACACAAAAGCACATACATTGTATAAATGCTCTGCAGCCCATTTGTTTTATTACAAACGGGTTGACAAGCAATGGCCTATGAGCCAAATCCAGCCCACTGTCTGTTTCTTGTAAATTGTTTTGTTGGAACAAATGCACAACCATTTGATTGCATATTGCCTGTTGCTGGGTGTATGCTACAGTGGTAGCGCTAGAAGGGAAGACAGACACTACATAGCCCACAAAGTCTAAAATATTTACAGCCTTCATCTTAACAAAATGGTTGTCAATCTTTGTTTTATAGTAATTTGTTACAGGCCCTGTACCCTAAAGTTGCCAAATATTTTTAAATTTTCACTTTTCTTTATACCTTCAACATACACTCAAAGTAGTGTAATCGTCTGTTTCCCTACCCAGACGTCCTCTTCCAGGAAGGAGAGCAGTGTCCTGTATAAATGTAATCTGAGAGAACAGTGATTTGAAATAGCATCTCCAGCTGAAGAGGGGTGGCGGGCCCTGCCGCTTACTTGTCCAACAGCCACTTCACATCCTTCTTAAGAGAACGCTGATTGATTGGGAATGACAGTGCGCTCCGTTCCTTGTGCTGTGCCGTCGTTAGTCTGCATTGATCGTGCAGTTAGGTTCTCCTTAAAAGATACGTGCTTTATTAGTTTGTACTTTTGCTGGAGGCAACCACGTGTTGACTTCTCGCCTAAGACATAGCCTGGTTTTCCAGGAAAAGTTGATTTCCTTGATAAAAGAGACAGCTCTGTTTTGGTTTTTTTGTTTTTTTTGTTTTTTGTTTTCCCTCCTAATTCTTCTTGGCATGCTGGTAGAAGGATGTGATGCCAGGCGCAGAGACAACCACCATGTCGTCATGAGGAAAGGCCAAGGAATATTATACTTTGGCCAGTCATGAGCCCTGGCATTGTCTGCCACCTTGGCTTCCTGTAAGTGAAGACATCAGAGTAACTGGGCATTGTTACTTGTGGCTAATCTAATATATAAAAGATGATTATGGGGATAAGGCAGTGTTGTGACTCCCTGAAAATTAAATTTATCCCCCCCTCCTTTAACTAGTGCTGTAAGTGCATACGACATGTGACGTGCTGTTTCAGGTGCTCTGCAGACATTATCTGTGCCACTAGCAATAACCCTGTGAGATACGGATCTTCCTTATTTGATATATGTGAAAGTGGGTTTAAGGTCGTGCCATTTCGTAAAACCACACAGCTCCAAAGCACTAGAATCAGAATCATCTGGCTGCAGGGGAGAATGATAATGTCTTTGCATCACTTCTCTCATCTCAATTTCTTGTGACAGGTGATCATTATGACAAAAATGACTTCATTTAAGCAAGAGCCCTGTGAAATGAGTCACTTTATTCTAGTTTGTTGTTGTTCTTGTTGTTTTAATAAAAGGTGATGTGCAAACACTGCCTGCAAACCTAGCTACATTTCTTCCAGGTGTTGAGATCAGGAGTTCATGTTCTCCCTGGCACACCCCGCCCTGAATAACCTATCTCACCCGGCAGATTTGATATTTACCAAGCACACCCTGGTTCCTGAGCCGCTCCTGCATCTCAGACAGACGGCAGCCTCACCCTTTCGTGGATAGCCAGGCTCTGGCTGTGGTTACCTGTGCGCTTGTTCATGTTCCTGAAAAGAGGACTTTCTTAGCTGAAAAAATTTTTAATGTATTTTCATTTTTATTTTTGATGTAACATGGGCTTTTTCACGTAGCAACACTGTATATGATTCAGGGACTAGGGTCCCATCGCCTCAGATGGGTGTCACCGCACCACACCCACCACCGGACTTCCCAGGCCCCTCTCCCATCTACAGGTGGCGCTTCCCCAAGATTAAAAACTGAAACGTGAAGCAATTTCTATAGACTTACTCCTGCCCTGTCTCCTCCCATGCTCTCGGTTGCTCGCCCTCCCCTCCACTTGGGAGAAGGTAAGTTTGCAGTCCGCCCTTGCACACTCGAGCTTTATGAACATGGCAGCCTAAATGAATTTATACCTTCTCCTCTTAGCAAATAGTGGCACAATCCACAGGGTCCTGCATCTTGGCTTTTGTTTTTTGCTGAAGTGAATTTGCTGGTGGAAAGTCAGGACAGGACACAGTGCAGGTTTTCTGATCCAGCAGACCGGGTAAAGGAGGAGTCAGAGTCGTCAGTGGCTTTGCAGGCTTTTATTGGGATTTACCAGGCACACGGCAGGCAGGGGTGCTGGGGGGCCGGGAGGTTGGCAGGCCTCCCAGCCCCCAGCAAGTCTTCACTCTATCTGGGCTCTCCGGCCTTCTCTGCTTCTCTCTCGGCTTCTGCTGCTTCTTTCTCGGCTTCTCTTTTGGCTTCTGCTGGCGTCCCCATGACACTGCCCTTAAAAAAGCCCGGTCTCAGCCCAGGTGAATCCCATCTTCCTATGCCCACACCCTACTCCAGGTGCCCGCCATCAGGCATGCATTCAGGACCGCAAGGATCCATCATCTATCCTGATGGTGGGAGGGCAGAAAAGCCTGACATTTTTCTTACCCTACAGCTGGATCATAAGATAGTTCAATTTTTAGTTTTTTGAAGACTCTCTGTCCTGTTTTCCACAGTGGCCGCACCAGCTTACCTCCCCACCCACAGTGCAGGGGTGCCCTTTTCGCCACACCCTTGCCAACACTTGTTATTTCTCGTATGTTTGATACCATTCTGGCAGGTGCCAGGTAATATGGTGGTATTGACTTGCATTTCCCTGATGATTATTGATGGTAAGCAATTTCCATGTACCTTGTTGGCCATCCATTTGTCTTTCTGTATTGATTTTGTAAGCTGCCACTTGGCTGAACTGATTACCGCTTCAATTAGTTTTTTAAGTGGAATCTTTAGGGTTTCCTATGTATATTATACATCTGCAAATAATGGTAGCTTTACTACTTTTCCAATTTGGATTCTTTTTATCCTTTCTTGTGCCTAATTGCTTTAGCTAGGACTTCTAATATGATGTGGAATAATATTAGTGAGAGTGGCCATCCTTGTCTTACACCAGATCTCATAGGAAAAGCTTTCAGTGGTGCACCTTTGAGCACGATGTTAGCTGTGAGTTTGTCATATATGGCCTTCATTATGCTGAGGTGTAACCCATCTGGCCCCAACTGTTTGAGAGTTTTTATCAAAATAAATGTTAAATCTTATCAAAGGACTTCTCAGCATCTCTTGATAGGATCATGTGATTTTTATCTTTCCTTTCACTGATTTCCAGATGTGAGCCATCCTTGTATCTGTAGAATAAATCCCACTTGGTCATGGTGTATGATCCTCCTGATGCGTTGTTGGATTTGGTTAGCTAGGATTTTGTTGAGGACTTTTGCATGTGTGTTCATTAGAGAATTTGGTCTCTATTTTTCTTTTTTGTGTGTGGTGTCTTTGCTTTTGGTATCGGGGAGGTATTGAGCTCATAAAATGTGTTTGTAAGTACTCCTTTCTCAATTTTTTTTATTTTTTTGTTTTTTTTAAAAATTTTTTTTTTTTTTTTCGTGTGGGACCCTCGCCGGTGACTGGGGATCAAACTGGCGCTGCAGAGGCTGCGGGCAGCCTCGCAACCCAGCGCTCAACCGCTGCGCCACCAGGGGAGGCCCTTCTTTCTTAATTTTTGGGTAAGAGTTTGAGAAGAATAGGTATTAGCTCATCGTTGAAGGTTTGGTGGAACTTGCTAATGATTTTGGTCCTGGACTTTTGGATTGCGGGGAACATTTGATTACTGTTTCAGTTTCATTGCTTGTAATTGGTCTATTCAGGGCTTCTACTTCTTTCTAATTGAGTCTTGGATGGTTATATATTTCTTAGTATTTGCCCATCTCTTCTAAGTTAGTCAACTTACTAGCATACAGATGTTTATAGTATTCTCATGACCATCTGAATTCTGAGGTGTCTGTTTTAACTGCTGTTTTGTTTCCGATGCTATTTTATTTGACTTTTCTCCTTTTTTTTTTCTCTTGGAGAGCCAAGCTAGAGGTTTGGCTCTTTTTTTAAACACCCCCCACCCCCAAAGAACCAGCTTTTTATTTCATTCATTTTGGGGGCCTTCTTTTTGTTTTCTATTTCATTTATTTCTCCTCCGACTTTTATTACTTCCTTCCTTATACTGATTTTTTTGTTTGTTCATTTTTTTGTTGTTCGTTAGGGTGGCAGAAAATATTAGTTGAGCTCTTGTTTCTTGTTGTTGGCCTGTAGTGCTATATACTTCCTTCTTAGTACTGCTTTTGCTGTGCCCCATAAGTTCTGGAAGGTTGTGTCATTATCATTTGTCTAGAGGTATATTTTTATTTCCTCTTTAACCTAGTGGTCATTCAGTACTGGGTTGTTCAGTCTCCACATGTTAGAGATTTTTCTTGCTTTCTTTTTGTGGTTGATTTCTAGTTTCTTTTTGTGGTGAGAGAAGATGCTTGTAATGATTTCAATGTTTATGGACCTATTGATACTTGTTTTGTAATACAATGTGTGGTGAAACCTAGAGAATGTTCCACATGTACTTGAGAAGAATGTGTATCGTATTTAGCTTTTTCAGGGTAGAGTCCTTACAAATGTTTATTAAGCCCTTGTGATATAATTCTTTGTCTATGGCTTTTGTGTCCCTATGTTTTTTTTTCTGTCTGGTTCATCTGCCCATTGGTGAAAGTGTGATGTTGAACTCCCCAGTCAGTAATGTTTTTCCCAAAGTCTGTTTGCAGAAATGATAGCCATTGCCTTACATATTTTGATGCTCCTTCATCTTGTAAGTATATATTGATAAGTGTTAATGCCTTCCTGATGTATTCTTCCTTAGTCACTGTAACATATCTATCCCTGTCTCTTGTTGCCTTTTTTAGCTTAAAAACTATTTTCTCTGACACAAGTATGGTTGTCCTTGCCTTCCTTTGGGGGAAGCAAGGCATTTCCTTTGCTTGTAGGGTTGGTTGTCTTATGACCCTTTTACTCTGAGCCTGTGTTTATCTTTGGAGTCCAGGTGCTTTTCCTGGGAACAGCACAAAGTTGGATTCTGTTCACTGATCCAACCTGAGCCACTCTGTGTTTTTTTTTTTTTATGATTTGTTTATTTATGCATAGAAGAACTGCGGTATAGGCCAGAGGTGTGGTTGAGAGGACTCACCAGAGACAGAGTGGGGAGCAGAACAGGCAGACTGACTGAAATACACTGCTGAGGGGAGCAGCAGGCGAGACAGGAGAGGTCTGCTGTGCAATGTCAGTCACCTCCCTGGCCGGGGATCGAACTTGTGCTGCAGAGGCTGCGGATAGCTTCACAGCTCTGCGCTTAACCCCTTGTGCCACCAAGGGGGCCCTCTGAACCTTTTAAGCAGTGAGTTCAGTCCATTTATATTTAGAGTGATTATTGACATATGGAAGTCTGCTACTGCCACTTTGTCTTTAATTGTGTGGCTCTATTTCCTTCTTCATTCCTTTGTGGGTGTTTTCTTTGAAATATTTCTGAGAAGCAGGGGTGCTAGTGTTTTCAAACTTCTTCAGCTTCTATTTGTCTAAAAGGACCTTTATTTCTCCCTCATATCTGAAGGAGAGCACTGCAGAATAGAGTATTCTTGGCTGGTGTTTTTATCTTTTATCTTCAAGTATTTTGATGATGTCATTCCATCCATCCTTGCCCATAGTATTTCTTCACAACAGTCAAGTCTGAGTCTGATATCTCTGCCATAGCCAGCTTCAATATCTTCTTTTGTTGAACTCTTGGATGTTTTAGTGTTATGTATCTTGATGTAGGTTTCAATACATTGAGGTGTGCAGGTTGGCTTTTAGCTGCAAGTACTTATATATTTATATATTTGTTCTTTCTGAAGGTTTAAGAGGTTTTCTTCTATTTCATTAAATAAGTTCTCTGATCCCTTCACTCTCCTCTCCTTCTGGGCTACCCATTATCTTATATTGCCTTTCTTCATGGAGTCAGATGCTTCTCAAAGTGTTTTTCTTTTTTATTATTTTTATTTCTCATCCTTCTTCCACCTGGATTCTTTGTGCATCATCATCTTCGAGGTCACTGTTTTCATCTTCCATTTGGTCTTTTCTACTTCAGTAGCTTGTAATCTGCTCTATTGATTACATCCTGCATCACTGTTACTTTCTTATTTAAAGCTTCAGTTTTGATCTTGTACTCATTAATTTCTCAGGACTTTCACTTATTTTTCTGAGTTTCTTGCATATCTTCAATCAGCTTCTCTGTGTTTTCTTCCATTTCTTTGAATTTATTTATCATGGCAATTATGAACTCTCTACTCTGATAGGAATAAAGGCTCTTCCATATCTTTGTAGTTGGGTTTTGGAGATTTATGTTCTCTCTGTGGTATAGTATCCCCCTGAGCACTAAAGTTACTATTTTTTTTTTTAATGTTCTTTTGTCTCCCCATTTGGCTAAGTATTAAGGATGCAGAGCTTCCACTTTTCCAGCAGATGGCACTGTGTGTCAGGAAGAACTAATCTGTAGTGGGCTATTCCTGGGGTGAAGGAGGATCTGGGTAGGGGGAGATTGTCCCTTGCTGGTGACTGTGGTGTGTGTGTGTGGGCACGGCGTGTGTCTGTGGCAGCACTGATGGTCACCCTCCTCTGGATTGCAGGCCTTTGTCTCTGCAGTCTGAGCTGGGCTCTCCACACAGCTTCCTGGTGTTTTCAGCTCCATTTCATTGTATCCATCCAAGCTCTTTATCGTCCTGATCCCAAGGGAGGTGGGTGGGGGAACCTGCACCTTTCTGAGCTTTGTCTTCCTCCCTGAGGACCAGTTCAGCTGACTTACCCCTGCACTATTGCACAAATCTCCCCACAGTTACACAACATACAGCTCTGCCTTCCCTGGTCTCCATCCTAGCTGATGCCTCTTCCCACTCACCATCTTAGCCCAGAGTTGGGTTTCCTCAGTGTCCGTTGCGTCATGCATGCTCAGCACTGGTCTCCGACGTTCAGGTGGTGGGCCGGTTTCACCCCACGTCCTGGATTCTGCCGAGTTCAGTGCTTGCCTGGCCTACACCAGTTCACTCGCAGGAGTGAAGCAGAGACCTTCCTCTGAGGCCATCTTCCTCGGAAGCCTCATAGAGGTTTCAGATCTAATATTCAAGCCTTCAGTCCACTTTGAATTAAGTTTTGCGGACGAAGTAATGACCTAATTTCATTGTGTTGCACAAGGCTAGCCAGGTTTCCCAGCACAGTTTCTCCAATATATGGTCCTAACACCTTTGTCAAAGATCTGCTGTCCATATGGGTGTGGGTTTATTCCTGGGGGTGCGGTTCTATTTCATGGTTCTCTGTTTGCCCATCCCATACAGTCTTGATTACTATTACTGTTTACTTTGAAGTCGGGGGGGGGGTAATATCTCCATTTTTTTTTTCCCTCTCAGGGTTGCTTGGGCTACTTAGGGTCCTTTTGTGGGTCCACACAGATTTTATAATTGCCTGTTCTGAAGAATATTGGGATTTTAATAGGTATTGTGTCTCTTGAATGGAATTAGACAACATGGCCATTTTAACAATGTTTATTCTCCCATGAACGCAGTGTATCTCTCCATTTCTGTGTGTCTTTTATTTCCTTCAACATTGTCTTATAGTTTTCATTATATAATTCTGTTCTTTTGTTGATTCACAGGTATATCATCTTCTTAGAGCAATTTTAAATGGTATTTTTTCTTTTCTCATTCATTGTTTACATATAGAAATGCAATCGATTTTTGTATTCTGCCACTTCATCATATTCATTTATTATTTCTAATAGTTTTTTTTTTTTTGTAGTGCTTATGTTTTCTGTGTATACTACCATGTCATCTGTGAATAGTGGCATTTTTCACTTTTCCAATTTGGAATCCTTTTCTTTCTTTTGCCTGCCTGGTTCTTGTATTGGTTAGGATTTCCAATACAATGTTTATCAGTAGTGGTGATAGTGTACAATCTTGTTTTGTTCCTGATCTGAGGGGAAATGCTTTCAGTTTTATACCATTCAGTATGATTGCTATAAACTTGTCATAATTTTTATTATGTTGAAATGTTCCTTTATTCATTTTATTGAGGTTTTAATCATAAATGGGTGTTGAAACTTAGATACTTTCCCCACATCTATGGAAATTATCATGTGATTTTATCTTTTTGTTGATGTGATAAATCATTGATCAGTGTTTGTTGAAACAGCCTTGCATCCCTGGAATGAAACCTATTTGCTCATGCTGTGAATAATTCTCTTAATATATTGTTGAATTTGACTTGACAAGATTTTGTTGAAGATTTTTAGCATCTATTTTCATCAAAGATACCTGTGTGTGTGTTTGGTGGTATCATTGTTTGGGTTTTCAGGGTAAGTAATGTTAGCCCATGAAATGTGTTTGAAAACTCCCCCAATCTTCAGGTTTTCTTTTCTTTTCTTTTTTTTTTTTTCTTTCTTTTTTTAAGAGAGAAGTATAGGAATAGATCTTTTTTGAAGGCTGGGGAAAATTCACAGGTGAAGCCATCTGGTCCTGGGCTTTTGTTCTTAGAGAAACTTTGACTACTCTTTCAATTTTTGTGTCTGTCAGAAGTGTAAGCTGTCAGTTTCATTCTGGTTCAGTCTTAGAAGGTTCTGTGAATTCAGATTGTCATGTTTTTTTATCGATGTTCATAGTGATCTCTTACTGTGTTTCTGCAGTATCTGTTATTGTTTTGCCTCTTTTCTGATGCTTTTTATATGGGTTTGCTCACTTTTCTTAGTGAGCTTTGCTAAGTGTTCCGTTTATCCTTTCCAAGAACCAGGTCAAGTTTCGTTGTTCTTTTGTATCTTTCTGATTCTATTTCATTTATTTCTGCTCCATTGTACTCTTCCTCCTAATGATTTGGGGCACATGTTCTTTTTCTAGTTCCTTCAGATATAAAGTTAGATTGAGTTTTATTTATTGACATGAGCCTGTATTGCTGTGTACTTCCCTCTTAATACTGCTTTGAAAGAATCGCATAGTCTAGTAGCTTGTCTACTCATTTGTACTCGTGTCCACTTTTTTTTTAATTTTGCATTTGATTTCTTCATTGACCCAAGTGTTATTCAAAAGCACTTTGCTGAGTTTCCATATATTTGGGTTTTTTCCATGCTTATTCTTTTTATGATTGATGTCTAGCATTTATTACATTGTGATCAGAAAGGCTGCTCAGTATAATTTCAATTTTGGTATATTTGTTGAAACATTGTGTCCCAGCATATGGTCTAGCCTTGAGAAGGTTCTGTGTGTACTCTTCAGTGTCTTTTTTTGCTATGCTAGATCTCTTTAATGAAGGACTCTTTTTACTCCCTAAATCTCTTTCCTAATCATGCCCCCGCCTTTCTGTGTTTGGCTTCCCTTCCAGAGTTTCACTGAGATGTCTTAAATTGTTACTGTAAAATATTTTATTAGGTCCTGTAATTCTGTATCCTTTATCAGTTTTCTGGACTTGTTTTTCAGTTTTTCCATGTTGTATTCAGATATGTGCCTTGTTTACTAGGCGTGTGTGTTGCCTTATTTGCTAATTCCATCGTGGGAGATGTGTCTGGTTTTTGTTTTGTTTTGTTTTGTTTTTTCCTTAAATCTTTAACCTGGCAAGTGCAGAAGGAGGGAATGCTGGAGTTCAAAGATTTGCAATCAGTCTGACTGTGAGGGAGGGTTAATGTAGTCAGAGCTTTTGCATTCAAGGAGCCCAAATGCCAGCTGCCTACTTCTGTGCTGCTCCTGTCACGGGGTGTGAGGATCCTGATGTGGAGACTGGCACGGGGTGGCTGACAGTTGGGGCAGGACCAGTCCTGGCTCAGGTAATGGCTTTGGTGTGGAGCATGCAGTGGCGGGCACAAGCCTCTCTCAGTACACAAGGTGCCCCTCGTCTCTCAGTGTTCCCTGCAGAGGAGGAGCAGGGGACAGCCCTTTGTGGGGTGCAGCCTGATTTTCCATTAGTGAGGTCAACATCCCCCGCACTGGTACCTGCTCGCTGATGGAGGTCCCCCAGGTACCGTCTGCGCACCATGTTCAGTCTGCGCCTGGACCCTGGCTTGCTAGACCAAAATGACATGGCCGGGGCATGGTGTGGACCACGTAGTGATGGAGGGCACAAATCCTTCCCAATGTAAGACATGCAGCCCTCTTTCTGGTAGCACTGGCTGCAGGGAGGGAGGGGCACTCCCCCACCCCAGCTGTTAGCAGCAGTGTTTTCCAAAACTGAACTCCATAGTCCCGGCTCCTGTTGGCCAGGTTTGCATTGCCCGCATGCAGCCTGTTCCCCCTACTCAGGCTCTGTGTGGTCCCTGACCACAACCGTTCCCAGTTAGCTGCTTGACGCCACCAGCTAGTCACCGACCTTGGAGTAACGTGTGTTTCAGTTTCCTGTTGCTGAGGTTGAAATGATATTTTCTGTGATCACACTTTGTAAAGTTTTTCATAGTTGTATTTGAGGGAGATGTTTATCAGGACCTCCTATTCCAAGATAGTTGTTTAGTTGTAGTTTTCAATCCCAGTCAAAAAGATTGGGTGAAAAAAAAAATTAGGAGCCAGTTCAGTTCATAGGTTAAAAGAAGTAAAAACCTCAAAAATGATTAAGATGTTAGTGAAACATTTTTTTCTCCACCTTCCCTCCATATTCTACCAAATAACTATAGAAAAGCTAACTCAATTGAAAATTAAGTCTGGTTTCAATAAACCTGGCCTTTTTTTCCCTTCATGTGCATAGTGTGTATCAACTAGAACCTTTTTTACCTGCTTTGCTGGAATTTTTCATAAGGAATCTTAGATTGATAACAGCCTTTTAGGGCAAGCCATGATCACACCCTCAAGACTCTACCTGTGGGTTGGTAAGTTCCTATCTTATTCCTGAGGTCCCCCAAATATCTGGGGGTTCCAGATCTACCAATGCTGTGCTTCCTTACCCTTTGTCCTGATAGACCTGCTCTCTGAAAGCAAGGTATCAAGCTGTCTGATCCCAGAGCCTTCAAAGACAAAGCTGAAAGTTGTCTGGTCTCAGTGACAATTTGGTGAACGCATCAGTAATACAGCTGTGTTTCCAGTAGTCTGTTATGGGTAAAAAGTGTCTTATTTCTCATTGCCATGAGAAATAAGAATATTGAAAGTTCACATTTGGGGTGTTGGGAAAAGGAAAATGTTTGGTTGGGTTCTGCTCATAAAAAGAAGCAGTGATATTTTAAACTAAGTCATAAAAAAAAAAGTATTAGCCCTCAATAGTTCATGCAGTACCATGGTGAAAATGTCACTCTCTTGGTAGTTTTTATGAGTACAGCTTTTTCATAAGCACTTTAATTTCTTATCCTTACTTCCATGCCAAGCCTATATTTCTAGAATATTATTAAAGTTCTCTTCCTGTGAACCCCTATGAACATAAATTATCATCTACTCTGCTTTAAGTGGCAAGAGACTATTTTCATCATATCTTCATTATAGTATAGACAAGGAACGTCACTCAATTTTGTGACAGACAATATAAATAGCTATACTTCGCCTGAGGTTTCAATATACCCAATTCGGCCTAATTTATTTAATATCTCACTTTCTATTAAGGAGAAAACAATTTTTTTTAAATAAATTTTATTTTTATATTCCCCATACAATTGCGACCCCCCACCCCCCATTGAGTGTCTCTGGTTCATAGTTGTTTGTTGATTTTGATTTTTACTTTCTTATAGTTATTCTTTTTCCTGGTCCCTTATTTAAGTTTTCTAGATACCTGCTATGAGTGAGACCATCCGGTATTTTTCTTTTTCTTTTTGGCTTATTTCGCTGAGCATGATCCCTTCCAGCGCCATCCATGTTTCTGCAAATGGCATGTGTTTATCTTTTTTGATTGCTGAGTAATGTTCCATGGTATATATGTACCACATCTTCTTGATCCAGTCATCTATTTTTGGGCATTTGCGTTGTTTCCAAAGCTTAGCTATTGTAAACAGTGCTGCTGTAAACATCGGGGTGCAGGTGTTCTTTGGAATGGCTGTTTCTGTGTCCTTTGGGTAAATACCTAGGAGTGGAATTGCTGGATCATATGGAAGCTCTATGTTTAGTAGGTCAAGAAATGTCCACACAGCTCTCCATAGTGGTTGGACCAGTTTGCACTCCCACCAACAGTGCAGGAGAGTTCCTTTTAAGGAGAGAACAGTTATTATGAGGTACATTAGAATTTTTCCAAGACTTCCCATATCTTTTTTTTTCCTTGTAATCAACTACTTTACTATTTTAGAATTTCAATTTTCAGGGAAGTTTTTATACAGGCATTAATTAGAAGGTATAAAATACACAGAGCACCATGAAATAATAATTACTAGGAGTGATAATAGTAGATTTTAAGAGCAAATCTACTTTCCAGTCAAGACTGAGCTCAACCCTGTACTGACAGGATTAGATCTTTCTAGCTAAGCAGACCTTGAAACATTCAGATTTTTAAATCACTTAAAACTATGTTTATACAATTTGTTATTCAAAGTTAACCACAGTATTAAAGTACTTTTTGTTCTTTTAGCAGATGAAAGAAAATGTTGGTTTCACGTAAGTATGCTACTCATAATAAAGCTTAAAAGAATTCTAGCAAGTCACATAATCTTTTCCAGTCTGGACAGTTTTTTTTCCCTAAGCTATTTCCTTTTAAAACCTGCTAGATTTTTTTAGTTTTCCATTCCAAAGATATCTTCATTCATTATACCTTTCTTTTTTCCCCCAACCACACACATTTTACTTCACATACAGAATTGTTACCCTTATTATTTCCGTTAGTTTTAAATTTAAAACTCAGTTTTACGAACTGTTAAACCATTATCCCTTTAGATTGGAAGACTTACAAATAACATTTTTAGAATATATGCTCCCATTTTTCTAGGTGACATAAAACATTCTACTTAAATTCTTTAGTTTTCAGTAAGGCACCCAAACTAAACCTAAGTAAATTCAGTAATATAAAACTTTGTAAAGCCTTAATTTGGGAAACTTGGTGTTAACAGGATTGGATTATAAATGGAGTTATCCATGGTAAACTTTGACATTGCAGTTTTAGTTGCTGGGGATCCCCCATCCAACCAATCTGCAATTAGACTGGTAAAAGTCATTTTGCCCGAAATATTCCTTTCTTTGCTTTATTGTATGTATTTAACATGTTTCCTCTAAAACTTTAAGTTACCAGTAATCTCAGAGAGGCTATTATTGCTATAGGGAACTATTGCTTGTGTCGAAACCTTTACCTAAAAGGCAACTTTATCTGACCAGGAAACTTCAGACTTAAACAGCTCTGATGTTGGCTTGGAGAGGTGTTGGGTTCAGAGAGCAGGGTCCTGGGGTTACCTCTGAGAAAAGCTTCACTGGAGCCCCACTGTCAGCGGCACACAGCAAGTTTTCCACAAGACAGAGATTTGGGTTATAGCCCAAAAGGGCACGTTTATTAGGAAAAGGAGCGGCACCTGCAGTCCCCGGTGGGCAGGAGAGCTGCATTTTGAAAGGGGTGGGCATCAGCCACCTGCACGGTCCCAGCTGGGCAGCAGAGCTGGGTCTGGCCAGGGCAGAAATTGCACTGATAGTTTGGGAGGGGTGCATTCCTTTGTGGAATGATTATCTCTTGGTAAATTAATTACTTGTAGGGGCGACCAGTCTGATTGGTGTGGTAAGGACCCTTGATTCCCTACCAGGGCTCGCTCTCCATTTCCCCACGGCTAGCCTGTGCCTCAACATACTTTGTGTAGCTGTTGGGGTCTCAGGATTTTTCATTTCTGTCGCTGGTTTTAGGACTGTTAATCATCTGTACCTCCAGTATCTGGTCTTGTGATGCCTCCTTCCCACATTTTCTACTCTGCTCCATCGGTGGTCAGTAATCCTCTTTTGTTGTCTTTTAAAGAGGTATTTCAGGCAGCAAGGCCAGGGAGCTACATGAACAGGTTTTAGAAATTATGTGCTGAAGGGATGCCTGTGTAGAGCTTATACAGAATGATTAAATTCAGTAACAGAAACTCGTGTGTGAAGGATAAAGTGCAATACAATGAACAACGTTTTATCAAGTCTTAAACCTTTTCCCACTAAGAGCTTAACCAGTTGTTTAAAAAGGTGGCAGTGAGAGGGACTGAAGTTGTGTCTCAACAGATGTAGCATGTTACAGGATGGCCAGGAATATAGACACAGCATTTTGTTGTGATTATTGTGCAAATGTCTACCTGGACTCCAGTTAACATGTTCGCCCATTAATAGTCACGTTGACGGACAGAACGAGCAGCAAACCTGTCAGGGACGAATTTCAGCAAAGACAGACCATTTCTGGAGTGCTGTTGGGAGCAGATGGGCTCTCTGCTCACAGCAAAGAAGAGCTGTACATGCACCACCCACCAAGGGAGCCCGGACTCCTGGAGCAGGGCGGAGAGCCCCAAACCCAGCTGGAGGTTTGCTTGCTGCGAGTGCATAGTAGTGAGCCCAGAGAAAGGGATTAGCTCCCCGCTTTGTCAGGGACAGAGAGTCCTGGTCTCTCAGGGGAAAGTTGGGTGAGCTTATAAATTTAAATTAGGGATTACAGTCTGGTTTTACCTGAGAATGATGAATCCACAGTTCTGCTTCTTGCAATTTTGGGGCAGAGTGGGTGTTGGGAAGTATGGGTTTCAGAATCATGACACTTTCAAGTTTTCAGAAGCACCAGGAGAGTGGAAGTCTGTTAGAAGCAAATTTATGCAAAATAGTTAGATAATCAAAATGCCAGACTGAAGAGGACTAGAAATTAAATTACTGAAACATAATTTTGCTCTACCCTCACTTCAGTTTTACCAATTGACTAAGATTAACTGTAGTAACAAAACTGACTACTTCTAAGATTGACCCCCAGGAGTCTCCGATTGGGCCTTCTGTTAGCCCCTGCAGGCAGGGACCATGCCCAGTTTCTTTCTCATCAACGGTAGCTGAAAATACCTGTGTCTTTGGATAGGTTCCTCTCCTTGAGGTCCCAAAATGCACTTGGGGGGGGGGGTCCCTCCAGATCTCCCAAGGGAGTGACATTCATTACTCTTCCTGACAGACACAGACCCCTGACAGCAAGGCCCTGCTGTCTCTTCTAACACTCTGGAAACCAGAGTGCTTTCCGGAGTCCTCAGATTTCAAAGTCTTAAGTCACTTTACTGTAGAGAAAAAAGCAAATGTTCCAATTTACTCATTAAAAAATGTGATTTGCCGTTGTTGCTGATCATGGCCCAGTTCTAGGGGCAGCTTTCTGGAAGTAAAGGCAACATATTAAAGCTTCTTCTTTAGCCACACTAGGTAAGTCTCAATCTCCTGTTAGCAGTTTTCAGTCCAGTATGTCCATTCCATGACAAACCTGTATTTTCAGTACTGTTAGCTTCTTTCTGTGAATTTTCCTGACTACAAAGCTTAGTAGTAAGTAACCATGTTTAAAATCAGAGTGTAGAGCCTCCCCTGGTGGCGCAGCGGTTGAGCGCTGGGTTGTGAGGCTGCCCGCAGCCTCTGCAGCGTCAGCTCGATCCCCGGCCACCAGCGAGGGTCAATCCTACAAAAAAAAAAAAAAATAATAAAATTGGAGTGTAAAGTAAAGGAGTTGTGACCAGAATCTACATTAATTTCCTAAGGCCAGAAAGAGATTTTTTTGGAAGAGGCTTAGAGCCATGCCTCACATGACCTGATTTCTGAAATAACTTAAAGGCTAAAACCTAAGTTTGATACGCCCATTTAAGTTCTCCTCCAATATACTTTCATATCAAGGAGGTTTCCAACGAGATAGAGGCTAAAGTGCCTCCATGCTAGAATAAGTGTCCAATTTTAACCATCACCAAAGACCTCTAAGGGCCCAAACCTAGAATCATTTTTTACATTGCTCTCCAGAGGCCTTGTTCCTGCTGGAAATCAGGCCTCTTCCTGAGACAAAAGAACACCTTATTCATAGACGAGAGAGAGAGAGAGAGAGAGAGAGAGAGAGAGAGAGAGAGAGAGAGAGAGAGAGAGAGAGAGGGGGGGGGGAGGGGGAGGGGGAGGGAGGGAGGAGGAGGGAGGAGGGAGGAGGGAGAGAGAGAAGGGAGAGAGAGAAGGGAGAGAGAGAAGGAGAGAGAGAAGGGAGAGAGAGAAGGGAGAGAGAGGAGAGGGAGAGAGAGGAGAGAGAGAGAGAGAGAGAGAGAGAGGAGAGAGAGGAGAGAGAGAGAGAAGATTAAGGACTCTTATTTTGCATTTCACTCACATTAATTAGAAATCTCAGGTTTGGAATTTAGCTCTCAAAAGGCTGTATTTTCTGTCTCCATATCTTTTACCAAATTAAATGTAATGGGAAATAAAATTTTCACAGGTCCAATAAGCATCCTACATAGGTTACAAGTAAGACCAAAGCAATTTTACAGTT
Source organism: Talpa occidentalis (assembly GCF_014898055.3). NCBI lineage: Eukaryota > Metazoa > Chordata > Mammalia > Eulipotyphla > Talpidae > Talpa > Talpa occidentalis. The sequence continues at coordinate 66,199,856 of NW_023601543.1, read as the reverse complement.
TTTACCCTAGAGTCTACAAGTGGCCTTTTTAAGAGCAGGAAAACATAGTGGGGGGCGAGGAGGCTCCCTTCCCCATGGGACAGACCAGAATAGTATCTCAAGGTGGAAGATAGGGGAAATCCAGTCCCCCACAGCTGGGAAGTGGCCGAGTCATACCAGTGATCTCCGCACGAGAGGAAAGGTCCAGGCAGCTGCTGCCGAGATCAAAGGAGCCGCGCGCGCACGCGCCACCCAAGGCGGTGTTCCTCACTTACTCCCCAGCATTTTTTCCTGACACTTGCCTGAGCTGCTGCAGAAGAGGTCTAGTTGGAAGATGGTGTTATAGCTTAGGGTGGCCCCGCCTCTTGGTTTTTTAATTTGTAGAGGTGCCAGGCTGAATTACAGTAAGAATCAAGGTCTTTTCACTCCAGGGGTGAGGCCTAGCCCATCCAATTGTTTTCAGAGACAGCCCAGAGGACAGTCCATAGAAATGGATTGCGCAGGGCCTCCCCGGTGGCGCAGCGGTTGAGCGCTGGGTTGCGAAGCTGCCCGCAGCCTCTGCAGCGCCGGTTCGATCCCCGGCTGCTCCCCAGCCACCAGAGGAGGGTCCCACATGGCGCACAGACCTCTCCTGCTGCCCGCTGCTCCCTCAGCAGTGTACTTCGGTCCTTCTGCCTGCTCTGCTCCCCGCTCTGGCTCTGGTGAATTCTCTCACCCTCCCGCGCTTCTAACTGTACCCAGTGCTTGTATGTATGTATGTATGTATATATCAATCAATAAATCTTTAAAAAAAAAATGGATTGAGCAGACCCCATAACAAATGAGAAAGAAAAGTGGAATCTGTCATGGACAGATTATCGTGGGGGCACCCATGGACATACCCCTCCCCTCCAGGGGAATAGTCCTATGACTGTGGGTGTCCCCACTTTAACTCACCTTGGGCTGGACATCCCCAGGCCACAACTTGCTACCTGCTCTGGCCATTCTCTCTTGTCTGTGGAAGGGGAAAATGTAAGAGGTTAGACCCGTTTAATTTACCCTCAGTCCATGTGGTGATCTTAATACTGGCTTGTGCGCACACCCTGTGGTATCTGATGAAATGATTTCAAAGACCAAACTCTGATTGTGCCACTTCAGGTTGCAGGGCTTCTGAGAGGAACTGTTCTGTCTTTAGAGTTTAAAGTTATGACAGATGTAACAGGAGTGCCTTGACCTTGAATGAAAGACTGGGCCCCCTGATCATCCGATGAGGTGGATCCCAAGGGAAGGAGGCTATGAAAGCACCGGTGGTGCAGGAAGGTACTCAAACGGCAGGGATGTATCAGGGAGGGGTCCCGGCCTTGGCTGTAGAAAGTCTGGGTGAGCTGCTGGTCGAGCAAAAGGAGAGGAAAAATGGATTTCCCAGGCAGAGGATTTGTTCACAGTGGCAAAGGAAAACGATAAGGGCTGCAGGACAGTCCACAACACGCTCCACTGCCGAAAAGCTCCCTGGAATGCCCCTACATGTGCACCGGCCAGATGCTGCCCTTAGGAAGACTGGGAGTATGTTTGTCTTGTGGGACCCAGGAATGGGAGCCTGACTGGCCACCAGAGCAAGGTAATGATGGGGTAGCCCCTGAGCAGCAATAACTGGGATAATAAACACATGTACAAGCTCCCCTCTGTGAGGTGCTGGCACGATGTAGTGCAGCAGCGAGGACGCTTGATAAAGCCAAAGGTCTCTGGAGGCTATAGTTGGCCCTTAAATGTCTGACTAACTAGAAGCCTGCCTCTTGGCCACAGCGTTGAAGATTCTAGCTAACGGGTCTCTTCCACAGGAGGACTGGGGGCTGCGTCTGACTCTGCGCACTGTGCTCTGCGGATGGGAGCTGGTTCAGACGTCTTCCTCCTTCAGTTACAGAGCCTTAGGCCTAAGTTTCACTAGTTGCCAGTGACCTCAAAGTGGATGGTAGGGGGCATCCCCACGGTACCCCTCCTCCTCCATACCCAAGGAGAGTACCTTTTTGTACTTCTGTATGCAAATATATACAAAACTGTGGGCCACAAGCACACATCCCACTTAAGTCAGGCAACCCAGCACTACGCTCCGGGCACGGGCCCCAGTACACAGGCTCCGAGGCAAGGGTCCACACCGCAAAACTGAGATGCTGGCAACCCTGGGTGAGAACAGCATCTTCTGGTGAGCTGGAGTGAGGGAGAGTACAGAAATGACACCCATGCGCTGTGGCCCAGGGCATTTTAGTGGGCCCCTAGCTGTGTGCCAGATTAGATGCTGCCTCTCGGGCTGATGCTTAAAATAAGCAAGCAGGTCTCCTTGCACATACGGCCTGACACGTCGCTGCCTCTGAACACGAGACCTTGAACAGTCATTTCTCGGTTCACTATACTCTTGTGCATGCTAGCTAGTGCCATTACCTTGGAAAGCTAGATGTTGTGGGGGCTCATCTCAGGTCCAGGTCTTAAAATCTGGGGTATCCAGTGTAGAGTTTTGAACCCCTCATGCCTCAGTGAGAGGCTGGGTTTTGATTTCTCCCAACATTGCACTGTCAGGGATGGAGTTTATGGCAAGATTGTCTCTGCTTACCTGCAATAATGTGGCCTTTTTCTCCTTCACCCGAAGTGTAAGTTCAACCAGTTTTGAGGTTTTTTCCAAAGGAAATTGTTCTATATGTATCGAGGTGAGTTCAGGAACTTCCTGTTGTCATCTTGAACCCTGGAAGAATTTTTAAACAGTCAAAATTTGAAATAGTGGGGCCTCCCCGGTGGTGCAGCGGTTGAGCGCTGGGTTGCAAAGCTGCCCGCAGCCTCTGCAGCGCCGGTTCAATCCCCGGCTGAGGGTCCCACATGGCGCGCAGACCTCTCCTGCCTCCCGCTGCTCCCCTCAGCAGTGTACTTCAGTCCTTCTGCCTGCTCTGCTCCCCGCTCTGGATCTGGTGAATTCTCTCACCCTCCCGCGCTTGTATAAATAAATAAATCTTTAAAAAAATATTGAAATAGTGGTCACTAGGGAGATTCTGGAAATTGAGATTCCTCCTATCAGCTCCTATACCAAGACAGCTACGAATTCCTCTATCCAGAATCTGAAACTTGAATCCAAACTAACAGTTTCCAAATAATTATGTCAAAGTTAAGGAGGTTTTACTTTTATGAAAGCTGTGTGACATGCTGTAAAGTAACATTTCAGAAGGAAACAACAAAAATGCATTCTCCATCACACCCCCCCAACTATCTTCTACTACTAGGAGAATGAATATTGTTGAATTGACCCCATACTCAGCAACTTCTCTACACCTTAGTGGTGGTTTTCAAGAAAAATATCCTACTTTTTCCCTTCAAGCTCCATCCATGTTGCTGCAAATTGCATGAGTTTATCTTTGATCGCTGAATAGTATTCCATGGTGTATATGTACCACATCTTCTTGATCCAGTCATCTAATTTTGGGCATTTGGGTTGATACCAAGCCTTAAACAGTGCTGCAATAAACATAGGGGTTCATATATTCTTTTGAATCAATGTTTTTGTGTTCTTTGGGTAGATCCCTAGGAGTGGAATTGCTGGGTCATATGGGAGCTCCATTTTTAGTAGACTGAGGAACCTCCACCCAGCTTTCCATAGTGGTTGGGCCAGTTTGCACTCCCACGAGCAGTTTAGGAGAGTTCCTTTTTCACCACATCATTGGCAACATTTGTAGTTGCTAGTTTTTTTTAATATGCCATTCTTGTGTAAGGTGGTATCTCATTGTGGGTTTGATTTGCATTTCCTCTTTGTATAAGTATCTTCTAAGTTCTTCTGCCCATTTTTTGACTGAATTGCAAACTTTGTTGAATCATGAGTTCTTTGTAGATCTTTGTGATCAGTCCCTTATCAGTTGTATGGAAAGGAAAAATTTTCTAATCAGTGGGATGTCTATTTGTTTTGGTTAATGTCTCTTTTGCTGTACAGAAGCTTTTTAATTTGATGTAGTCCCAGCTGTTTATCTTTTCCTTCACTTTCTTTGCTTTAGGTGATGAGTCTTTAAAGATATTACTGAGATGTCTGTCATGTAGTGTTTTTGCCTATATTTTCTTCCATATATTTTATGGATTCAGGTCTTATGTCTAATTCTTTGATCCATTTTGAGTTGTTTTTGTGCATGTTATGCTCAGTGAAATAAGTCAAAGAAGAAAACTACCAGATGGTTTCACTTATAGGAGGAATATAGGGGATCAAGGAAAAATATAACAATAAAAAATAGACAACTATATAAATCAGAGACATTCTGCAGGGGAGGGAAAGTAATCAAAACGAGGGTGGGAAGAGCACCCTATGGTGATGGTGCACGGGTGAACCAGTGGTGGAAATTCTATGGGGACTACACCTGAGAAAAGAAAGCAAATATTGTAAGAAAAAAGATTTTTAAAATACCCTACTTTTTGTATAGTACTTTACAATTTACAAATCTGTTTCCTCGGATGTTATATCTCCATATTCCTACCCTACTGAGAAAGGAATTGGCACAAAAATGTTAAGCTATTTTCCCTAGGATATCCCCCTTGATAAAGAATGTTAAATTTTTTGGACAAGCTCTTGCTGAATGTCGCAACTCGATCTCAACAAGGCAACATTTGGAGATAAGGGGGAAAAACGCAGACAAGAGACAAATCACAATCCTGTCATTCTTGTCCAAGGACAGGGATAAGCCAACGTCAGAGCTGACTATAAGTGCTTCTGGGCAATCCAAGTTCAAGGAATATCCCTACCTCCAAAATGTAAAGACAGGCTCTGAGCTGACTAACCACATTATAAAACATGCTGGGCTCTGCTTTTTTCCAGGTTATGAATAGAGTCCTTCAGGCCTTAAATCACTTGAATTCTATTTCAGAAATGGTAGTAAGAAAGTTCAAATCAGAAAAGCACAATTTTTTTTTAAGAAATAGCAACAAAAATCCCTCAATAAAACAAAATTCAGCTACTGGGATAAAGCATTTACCTCTTGGGGCTCTTCCCTGTGAAACAGTTCAAAACTCTGGAAGATCTAAAACTACTGAGAACTTGTTGCCATATTTTCTTTATCAAACAAATTTTCATTACCTTTTAAGCACCGCTTACCACCTTTTGGACTCAGTTGCTCTTTTGAATATATTTTACTTATTTCAGTAAGATAGAGGGATATTTAAATAGTTTACAAAAGACAAACTGGGTTTATCTATATGAATGATACTTATGTTAGTCTTGATTTCAAGTGATTTAATCTTATTCTCCATTTTAAAGGACAACTCTAGTTCAGTTGCAAAGAAACATGTCAGTATCACTTTAGTCATATCAATGTTATATTTAATCTACAAAATGAGCCAGCCACAATTTAACATGATTGGAAGATTAAATTTTCTTGGAAAGTGGCCAAACCAGTTTACAGTCTCTCCTGTGTCACCAAGACAGCTTGCTCAGATGCCTACCTCTTACGTTCAAATCACATCTCCAGCATTTACATGTTAAATAACCTTGGGTTTATTATTAACCTTTCTAACCTACATTATTATTAGATAAGGACTGGATTATTATGGATCAGATAAAAATCTTGTTTTTAATTCCATTTTTGCCTAAACTTTGTTTTCTTCTTGGTGGATGGAGCAAAATATTTGCACGTCATATACCCTATACTCTAAGGAGTTTAATATCCAAGATAAAGAATTCATACAACTCAACAAAAGAAATGCATGACCTCACTTATTAAAGTAAGAATGTCCTATATCAAAAAAGAACCACAACAAGGTGTTGGTATGGGGGGAAAAGGAACCATCATACATGGAAATCAGTGCAGACTCTATGGGAAGAAGTTACTATATGATACAGCAATTTCACTTCTAAGTAACCAAAGAATAAACTGCACGAATTCAAAAAGATAATATGCACCCCTATGTTCATTGCAGCATGACTGACAATAGCCTATTTGTGGAAACATTCTAAGTATTCACTGATAAGTGAAACTAACAACTGGTTCGTAGATAGACAAGTCATCACAGGAGACTATCCAGATTGTTGGTGCAGAGTTGTTATAATCTAGTGGATAAATTCGTGAGAGGTTAGAATCATACACTCTTCCAAGATTGAATAGACTACCAATTTCATTGTGTTACTTATAATTAATCAAAAGCCTCCCCACAAAATTCCATGACCAAAGGTTTCTATTGGTACCTGCCAACCCTTATCAAAGCATTCCAAAAAAATGGAAGAGAACTCTTTTGGACTCCTTTTAGGAATCCAGCATTACCCTGATACCGAAACCAGGCAGGCATGTCACAAGAAAATTACAAGGCAACATCCCTGATGAGTATAAATACAAAAACCCTATGAAAGATATTAGCAAACTGAATTCAAGAATACATTAAAAGGATCATATACCACAATGAAGTGGGATTTATTCCAGGGATGCAAGGATGGTTCAGCATCTGTGAATCAAATGTGATACATCATACTAACAAAGGATAACAATATTATAATCATCTCAATAGATGCAGAAAAAGCTTTTGAAAAATTCAATATGCAATTATGATAAAAAGCTCTCAACAAAGTATATATAGAGAGAATGGACCTCAGCATAACATCATATTCAACAGGGACTAATTGAAAGATTTTCCTCTAAGTTTAGGAACAAGACAAGGTGCCCACTAGTTTTGAAAGATTTAGACATAGCAGATAGACCAGAGCAAACGGAAGGTACTCAAATCAAAAGAAAACATAAGAGTCTCACTATTTACTGATGACATGTTATATACAGAAAAGCCCAATGATGCCACAAAAGAATGTTTAGAACTAATAAGTAAAGTTGCATGGAACAAAATCAATATAGAAATTGGCTCTGTTTCTATACACTAACAGTAAAGCATCAAAGAGAAATTAATCCCAGTCAATAGAACGTGTGTGTGCATATACATATAATGAAATACTCGGCCATAAAGAATGAAATCTTGCCATTTGCAACATGAATAGACCTTGAAGGAATTATGCTAAGTGAAATAAGTCACACAGAGAAAGAGAAACACTGTATATTTTCCCTTAGGTGTGGAATCTTAAAAACAACAAACTCATAGGTAACAAAAAGTAGAATAGTTATTGGAGGGAGGAGGGTCTTAGAGAGTGGGTAAGACAGGTAAACTGGGTCTAGAAGTACAAACATCATACATAATGCAGAGCAGAATTAAAAGTTGCCAAGAATGCATCTAAAGTGATTATCTTTGAGATGTGATTGTATATTTTCTCTTTAGATGTTTCTGTGTATTAAAATTGTATGTAACTATTACTCTATAATCGGAAGTATTTGATGTTTGCAGTCCTAAAAGGGACGATTATACAAAAAATTAATATAAAAAATTAAAAGCACGTGTATTGTCTTAAAAGTAAGCTTCATGAGTTTTTACCTGCGATTAAGTTTTTATTAGTGAAACAAATTTCATCATTTGACAATTTCAGGTTTTGGGCAATGTCCTACAAATAATGCTGTATACTTTAGGGTATACTTTTTCTACTCTTATTTTAATATTGAACTGAACTTTGCATATTTTCACCTGTATACTGCCTGTCATAAATCATACGGTTCTTCCAACACGCCCCAAATTCATCTTAGAAACACAGAACGCCAGAATAATGTGTACCATAGAAAAGATCTATTTCACAAGTAGAATATTCATGATTTTGGGTCATTGTTATGCCCACAATGTACCTTATGCTTAGTGTCGGTGACTGTAAAGCCAGCAGCATTAGTATCCAGAGTGTTACTCTGGACCAGCGTCATAGATTTATGTAAATGTCTTGCTCCCCTGGCACATCTGAGGTTAACAATCCCTGACCTAATCCAGCAACCTCTGTTTGCCCATCTGGATAATGACAACTCCCTTCCCCAACTCTACCTTTGCCAATTTGGATTAAATAATGTCAGTGACCTATAGTGCCTGCCAATAAATATAGAGAGAAGCAGTTTTTGGCTAAGTTTAGGCAGTGTAAACGGAGTCAGTAGCACCATGGTTGGGGCAGTCTTTGTACCAAAGTATCAGATAGATTCAGCAATCAATTTGAAGCAGAGACTTGATCTTGATATACAAAAATTACCATTAATTTATATGCCAGGAACCTCATTAGTACATGGTCTCATGTAGTGCCCAGGTAGCCTCTGTGGCTGGTTTGTGTAACTAAGGTGTCCAAGAGCAACTTGTCCAGGTTTCCTTTTTATTTTTTTTAATACTTCCCCCACAGACATTCAAGGCTGAGCTACTACATCACATGTCATCGGGGATTACAGTCTAGCTTTGCAAATCATTTTTTCACTAGCCAGACCTTCCTATTTTAGAGGCAGTGTGTACCTGCAGCACTTAGCCAACATCTGCACTAACTTTGGGAGGGAGAGATGTGGAGGGATGTAGGGGAGACCCCAGAGAGAACCATTAGAAAATGAGGTGTTGATCTGTCAAGTGTTTGAGTACTGAAAGCTACAGCCACCTAGAAAAGCAGATGTTGCTATGCTAGTAATGCTGTTTGGATACAATGAGTTGGACATGGAAAATAATAATTGAGATTCTAAGGGAAGAGGATTTAGTATAATTTGGAAGGGGAAATCTCTCAAGTTTTATTTTTCCCACTGATATTTCACAGCTAGAAAGGATAAAACTCTCCAAGTCTTGAAAAAGACTCTTGGCTCTGACAGCCCTTTTAGGGAGGATTCAGAGTATCATGTAATTTTAATGGAATTTCTTTGATGTTGATCAGACTAATTTTCAATGTATTTTATCTTCTCAGAAGGAGTTTTGGAACACCTACACTAAAGCGCAACAAGGAGAGAGTAACAGAGGAAGTGACTGGTTTCAGTTTTACCTTACCTTCCCACTCATCTTTGGCCTCTTCATTATCCTCCTTGTCATTTTCCTAATCTGGAGATGCTTCCTGAGAAACAAGACTCGCAGACAAACGGTGACTGAAGGCCATATTCCTTTCCCTCAGCACCTTAATATCATCACTCAGCCGCCCCCACCAGATGATGTATTTGACAGCAGTGGATTGTCGCCAGGCTTTCTGGAATATGTAGTCGGACGCTCAGATTCTGTCTCCACTCGCCTGTCTAACTGTGATCCCCCACCCACCTATGAGGAAGCCACTGGACAGGTGAGCCTGCACAGGAACGAAACAGAGCCTCACTTAGACCCCCCGCCAGAGTATGAGGACATCATCAACTCCAGCTCAGCCAGTGCCATTGCTATGGTGCCTGTGGTCACCACCATCAAATGAAGCTACATTTTTTTTTACTATAATCATTTTTAAATACTAATGAAAGAACTTTCTAGCACTTTACCACTACATAAATGTGCATTGACTCATTTTATTACTCTTACAGCATACCACTTCACATTTTCTGATTTGATTTTCATTAGTTTTGTTTCCTATTATAAAAACATTCACGCTCATTTTTGCTAATGGAAATATGTGTAGAAAAACATACTAGTGGAGGTCTTCATGTGCCACGAGGAGCTATACATGTGTGTATATATGTATATGCATATATGTGCAAGTGTCTTACAAAATATTAACTTCTGTCTGAATCATGTGTAAAGAGAACATTACTCACCAAAATTGGGGAGAAGGGCACCAACAATTTGTAGACTAGACAGCCAGCAACATGCTGTTGGATTTTGAAAATAAGATGAACTTGGGATGTTTTCTAACTCTTACTGGCTTTTATTAACCTTTTTCCTTCACCTACCTTCGAAGGGAAAAAAAATGTATGTAGTCGATCTCCATTTTAGAAACATCTCCGAGAGGAAAGGCACCTTAGCTTAGTGTGTGTGCCAAGACAACTGTTGGTCATTAGCGGCACCTGAGCTAGTTTTGGAGGGATCATGTTGACTGCCTCCCAATCCTCCCCCCCCAAAAAAAATTAAAATGTTTTGTGTGTTTGACGGTCTCATGCTCTTTGTATTAACAACTTAGTGGAGACGAATTTCTGGTAACAGTGTCTCCTGAAGCAGATCTGTGTGTCAATGGCAGGAAATAGATGTGAGCATGCCTTTGCTCACTGGGGACAATGACTTCTACAGTTTCATCGCCTGTTACTCTTGTCTACTCCCTCGCCTACCACCACAAAATCTTCAAGTACCTAAGAGTTTAGTTAAAGTTCTAAAAATTACTTTCTTAATGTTTTCATATAACCTGACGTCTTTGCCTCAAGATGATTAAGAGGCAATTTTCCATTCCATGAAGAACTGTGATTTTTATATTGCTCCCTAGTTGGTGGAAGAAAACTGCAGTCTGTGTTGTGCCAGGGGCACAGTAAATCTGGTTTTAACTTCACAAAGCCCGCATTTTTGTTGCTCTTTCATTTTGTGTTTTCATCGGATTTTCTTTTAACTACAGGATTTTTACTTTTCCCTTGGAGCAGAGGGAACAGACTGTGAATGAACTGCCAACATAAACTGGCTCAGAAAGAAAAAAAGGGACTTATGTAGTATGAAGTCCCCTTATATAGGCACGAGTGGCAAATTCATTACGTCTGTTCAGGGCAACGTCTGCACCACGCCCAAGTCTCCTGTGTGTTGGATAAAATGTTTGCTGAGGTAGAAGTGATGCTGACTGTAGGTGTTAACACCCTCTGCCTAGTCTCTGCTGACCCTCCCTTCAATCCCACCCTCAGGGAAGGGAAGGCTGGCAGGGAGAACAGTAAACTAGAAATCAGGTGGATTCTAGATCTCTTTCTATGACTTCTATGACGCATTTCCATTGTACTTTGGGAAGGACCATAGGCCACCCTCAAATTTCTCAACTCAAAAGTAGATCTTTGACCTGCCCTTTTCCATAGGCCCCCACTCCTCCCCCTGCCTCTGGGCTTAAAAAGGATCTCAGGAGATGGAATGTGTGAAACTAAGTTGTGAGCTGTGAAGGGCTATCTAGGGGTCCAGACATAGCAATGCTCTGACTGTGGTGAAGGGACAGCTTTCTGAGTCTGTTTCCCTAAAATGTATCAGTTTTCACATAGTAAGAAAAGGAGCAGACTCCAAGTGTGTGGGTGTTAGTTAAGCTCCTGACATTCCCTGGTCTGTATCACTGCTGTACCCACTTAAAGGCCACAGCCAGCTCAGCACAAACAGGATTAAGCAAATATCAAAAAGGAACTGAGACGTGTGTTAACAGATTTTGTAGCTTTCGCAGACTAAAAATGAAAAAATCTTGAGCCTGATCTGATCTCAGCAGAAAAGAGTGTTGTTTTGAATTTGACCATAAGTATTTGGTGATCTCTGGCTTTTAAAGTTGAAAGTGGGGGCGGGGCCTCCTTGGTGGCACAAGGATTAAGACGCAACCTCTGAAGCTATCTTCAGCCTCTGCAGCATGAGTTTGATTCCTGGCCAGCCAGGGAGCTACCCACATGGCATGGCAGACCTCTCCGACTTGCCCGCTGCTCCCCTCAGCAGTGTACTTCGGTCAATCTGCCCGTTCTGTTCCCCACTCTGTCTCTGGTGAATCCTCTTACCCCTCCCCCCACACCTCTGGCCTGTACCCCAGCTCTTGTATGCCTAAATAAATCTTTAAAAAAAGAAAATTCTAAGTGGGAGTATTTGATCCAGTGGTGGATATGTGTGTGTGTTGGTTTTGAGGGTTTAAGTGAAAAATAAGACTCCTTTTGTGTAGCCTTATGTGGTCACTAATATCAGGCCTTAGACTAGACCAGCAGTTTTCAGAGTGGTCCCTGGGCCCCCTGGAGTCCTTGAGAAACTTTCAGGGGATCTGTGAGATAAATCATGTTTGTGTTATTAAGAAAATAGCCTTTTTTCTTTTTCACGCTCTCAAAAATAGTTAAAAATATAAATGCCTGCTTCTCACAAATCTTTTTTTAGAAAATATGGATATTTTCTTTATAATGTTATTTGTGTTAGCATGTAATGGACATTTAAATTTTTAAATATTTTAAACTTTTTCTGTTTTATTATTTAATATGGCAAATACTGATAGACAGAATCTATGCATGAACAAAAAGCCCACTGGCATCCATATCCCAAATACATTCTCAGAGTGTAAAGGGTTCTGGAGGTGCAAAGGATAGAGAAAAGGGCAGGAGCTTATGTTACTAGGTATCTACAACTTGGTTTTACATTTTAAGCACCTCATACTGGAGTTAGTACTGCCGCTTACAAACCAATTACTGTGTCAAAATGAGTGTCAAACCTTGAGGCAAAAGCCAAATGCTTAAACTGATCAGTGACTATGGTTTTTTTTTTTTTTTTTTTGGCTGTTGGTCAAAGAAGATAACCCTACACTTCTTAAGGATAAGTGGTATCAGTCAGAGGCACCCCCACAATGACAAGATAAATTCCATTCCCTTCAAGAAACAGTCTCTTAGTTTGGTTGGCTTGATTTGGTTTGGATTTTACATTTTTAAAAAGCCCATTTGCTATCCCATCTGACTTTATAAGCTGAGTTTCTTAACATGTGTTATAATTACAGGGGTGTGTCTGGAATAATATCAATATATATTTTTATGTGTTTGCCTTATCTGATTGATATTCACCTTTGATCATTTCTAATAAAGGCTTATTTTTGCAGCATATATGCAGTATCTTTCTTAAGCAATGACTAAACTGAATCAACCAGTTTGCATTTTAATGAAGAAATGGGTTCAAGGGCCTTCCAGTGGAATGTTTTCCAAACCCTCACAGGAAGTGCTTGAGTCTGGAACCTTAGAACTGTCACTTTCCGCCTCCCTACTTTGAATGTCACAATGAATCCTATCTGCTTAAAGTAAATTAAAGGATCTCCTTTTGTCCTATTAGTACCAATGCTGTGTTTCATTGTTATGATGACTTCAAGACTAATCTGATACCAGAACTGTGGAGGTGGCTTTAATTTGGTTCTGTGTAAATAGCATGTATTTTATTATGTCACATTTTAAAATTGTTTACATTAAATTATGGTATTTAACTGTTTTTATGTTTATACTAGGTAAGGTTTTTCTTATGTGTCTGTGGTTTTGGTATGCTAAATAAAGCTATTTTTAAACCCAAGAGATTCTTCTGCCATATATTAGTTATATCATCAGTAGATGGTAAACATACTACATAAGCTCTGTTCATTGTGGTTTTGACAAGGTAGATACGTTTCTCTTATGAATTCAGGGAATGTTGCTCGACAAATTACCTGGTGAAACTCTCAAAGTGTTCTCAGCATAAAAAGGAACTTTCCATATGGCTTTTGAATTATGCACGCATGATCAAATGGGAATACTTGCTCCAAAGGGACAGATCGAGCTCCCTGCTGTAATGTTGTTTTGTGAAGTCCTGAGGGTACCAAATACCAAGGAACTGGTTTTTCCCCCCTTAGCAGAACAGCTTCTATTTGCCATTTGAGAAGATGAGAAAGAAAAGCACCAGGTGTAAACTGTTGTGACTGTTGTGACCACAGGGCATCTTCCTAAGCATAGCTACCTTGAAGACCAGAGGCTAATACAGCCTGTCGTTAACCAAACAAATGCAAAGTGCCTACCTTGTGTAAAGCACCAAGCAGGTTAGAAAGTGATGGTACCTATAGCCCTTGTCCCTGGGGATTCTGCAATCTGCTTAAGACTGGAATACCCTTCCAAAATTAGAAACTTGTCCTAATTTTGTGTAACCCAAGGGTCCACCTCCAGCTCACAGTGACTCTTTTTGCTTGAAATCCCTTGGTGTTTACCAACAGTCCTTTTTATCACACAGTCCTGTATATCAGTTTGTTTTATGTTTTCAACAATGGAAACTTTCAAAAAATTTTTCATAAAACTCATTAGAGATGAAGACTATCGTGGCGGACTACAGAAGGGAAAGCTTAGAACCTGACCATCTGTGACCTTCCTTGTCAATCCTCCTTATTTCAGGTCAGAAGTCACCGTTCAAACACTGGAATTCTATAAACATGATTGGAAAAGCACTGTTATTTATTGGGTCGTCAGAAAAGCCATGACTTACTTTTTCTCTGTTTTTCAAGCAAAAATGTGTCATGACTTCTGACAACCCGGTAATATCCACTGATGTCTAATTTATAGTTCCTCATCTTCACGCACACACAATCCACAGACTCTGCTCTACTAAAACTACATGGAGTTCAAATGTTCTTTTTGGTCCAGTGCCTAATTCACAAGGATGCTGCACTGGCCACCAGTATACACCATATAAAGATTTTGTTGGAAGAGAGAACCACGGAAAGTTAATGCTTCTAATTCTTGGTTTACATTCTCTCCATCATCGCCACACTTTATGCGACATTTTCAATACTCAGTCCTTTTGCATCTGTGCAAAATGACGTTTTTAATATATTCATATTGAAAAGCACAGTGATGTCAATGAAAGCAGCATGGAGTGGGAAGTTCTTCTACAAAAATGCCTGTTCTTCTACAAAATCAGCAAATAAACTGGCAAAACCTCTCAGAATCAGCTTCGTCAGAACTCTGGAAACTGAACTGATAGCAAACAAGCAAGAAAAAAGCTTGAACTTACCCGGGCCTTATCCCCTGCTTCCCTTTGCAGTGGCACCTTGCAGGACAACCACCCACACTTCAGGCATAGGTTTCCAGTATCAGAGCACACAGAATGGACCTTATTCTCAAAGAACTGAGAGTTGTTCCTTAGTCCTGAATGTTGACTTCCTGAAATACCACCTCACAGGGCTTACCTTATTTCACCTTACTTAGAACTTTACAACTCTAGCTGGAGACAACTACTTGGAGGGTTTTTTTTTTTTTTTTTTTTTTTTTTTTTTTTCCAAAAACAAAGGTCAATGCATGAGCTGTCAGAATGAAATGCCTGGGACGTGAAGAGAAGCTTCCCATTGAAAAGCAACCATGTAGTCTTAGGAGTCTAGAAGTACAAGCCATATGCAGAACGGGGAGTGTGCTCCCAAAAAAAAAAAAAAAAAAAGAGAGAGAGAGAAGGCCCTATACCTCACCTTTGACCTTCAGGTTGTACAGAAGCAGGAAGTGAAGTTTATGGTAGAGTTAGGTACTATCTGGGAGGGAGTGCGTGCGCGCGCACACACACACACACACACACTCTCACACACACTCTCGCACACAAAGCACATCTACCAAAGCCAGGATCATTCTTTGGCAGGGACAGGAGGTTCTAGATGTTTAAGAAACACCCCTATCAAATCACTAACCAAACACTGTAACAAGACCAGTGGCCACACATGACTAAGAATATAAACTTTACAAAGCAAGTTTAAAATGCCACTAAACCAAGTACCAACGAGAAAAAAACAGCAAACAAACAAAAACCCTAAGGAGGGGGCAGAATCTAATTTCCAGGGTTGCCATATAACATTAATGCCTAGTCCCACCAACTTCTAGGTATAGTGCCCAGTCCCAAGCATCTGGGTAGCATGGCCAGAGAACCCAGGAAAAGGTGTAGCCCATCCTCCAAGCCTCACTTAGGCAAGGAAGCAGTCAGCGGTCCTATCCAGTTCTCAGTGGCACAGCCCCTTGACCTTAGAGTGCAAGCAGTGACCTTGCCCAATAGACCCTGATGGAAAGTTCCACCTACCCGAGGACATGAAACACAAAAAACAAACTGAGCTGACTAGTAAAGAGCTGTTTGCCAAAGTAAACCTGTAGTGTCTGGAAGAGGAGACAATGTACTCACATGCACAGATGCCAAAGTAAGGAATCCATGATCCCAAAAAATCAGGTAAATATAATACCACCAAGGAAACTAATTCAGCTGTAATAATAAACCCTAAGGAACGCAGTTCTAGATGAAGGGGCTCAAGATGGCAGAGAAGATCCTGATCTTCCCTCCTCTCCACAGACAAAAGAAACCTGCACTCCACAGGAGCACTGCCTTTGAGAGAGGAGGAGGACTGGCGAACCAGCTTCCACATGGAAAAGGAACAGAAACCACGGAAAAGGGCAGGAAAGGCTGAGACACAGCTGCATCAGGAACGCCACTAGGCACCGTGACCCAGGATTGGAAGGCCATAAGTGACACAGAGACTCTAGGAAATGTAGGTATTACTTCCCACATCCAGTGTGCAAGCATGTAGGAACGGCACCAGAGGAGAGCACCCACATTCAGGTGTAGACAACAGAGGGCTCTCCTCTGGAGCGGAGTCTGGGGAGCAGAGATCCTGGGCTGAGCACAAAGGCAGCGGACTGATGGGCCTAAAGAATCTACACTTGTGTGTCGAACCTCACCTGGAGTAATGGGAAGGGGGAGTTTCTCTGAGTGGAGGCGATGCTGGGTGCTGTCTTAGGGGCTCTCTTATTTTTCTGTGTGGTGCTGGGGCAGGCAGATGCCACAGTGATTAAAATCAATAGGAAAGCCAGGGTCAAGGAGCAAAACACCTCACCCCTTTGCCACAGGCAGTGGTTGTTATGGTTTCCAGATAGTTCCTGTGAATTCTAGAGCCACACTCACCCCCAGGAACTGCCTGCAGCCTGTGCTCATAGCCCTGGGTTCTGGCAGCTGGAGCTTGTGCCTCTGAGGATAATTGTGGAACCAGCTGGGAGCAGACTAAAGTCAGGGCTCCCTCCCGGGGCTGTAGCCCCAAGAAAGGCTAGCACAGGAGACACTTTCCTACAGGCAGTTCACAGGACTCCTGTGAGACACCTACCCAGGCCCCACCTGAATTTCCACTGACTTCTAGGCAAACTTAGCCACTACTGGGGCTGCATTCACTCACAGTAACTGCCTGCAGCCAGAGCCCACTGCCTTCCAACCATTCAGCTCTTGCCTGTGCCTCTGGGGAAAAACTGCTTGCAGAACCTGTTATCAGAGCTCGGCTGAAGCTGAGCTGTCAGTTCCAGGCCTGAGACTACAGAGAAAGCTCTACCTGTGGAAAGTGCCTTGAGCTGGCCTTGGTTGCACATCCCTTCCTCAGTTCCAGCAGCTCAAGGCCCCTGGGAGGCTTATGCCCACAGCAATCTATAGTAGCAACGTCCTTGCCTCCCACCACCCTCCTTCCCAACCAACAGGCTGGTTTCTCAGGCCACGCAACCACGATGACTTGTGAGCTCCAGTCATACTGGTTAGAGGCTTCTATATACCAAAATAAAGCTCAGCATGCTGGGCCAATGCCCCAGACCTCCATTCTGCAACATTCAACATAAGGCCATTACATCAAGGCTGAGAAATAAAGATCTTTAGCCTAAGCTACAGAAATACAGATAATGAAACAAAATGAGGAGACAGGAATGTATCCCAAATGATTGTTCAAGACTAACCCCCAGGAAAAATCCTAATGCAATAAGAATTAAGTAAACTATGTGAAGATTTTAAAGCAACAGTCTTAATGATGCTTACAGAAATTAGGAGAGGAATGGATGAAAAATGAGAACTACAACAAAACCAGAAAATAATAAGGTTCAAAAGAGACAGAGCTAAAGAATGTAATAACTGCACTAAACAATACAATAGAGGTGTTCATCAGTAGATTAGATGAAGCAGCAAAGAGAATCAGTAACCTGGAAGATAGGGTGATAGAATTTATGCCAGGCATGCAAGCAGAGTTCAATGTATGCAAAACAGACCAGCGAAAATTAGAAAAGATTTGAGTGCTGGGTTGCGAGGCTGCCCACAGCTTCTGCAGTGCCAGTTCGATCCCCAGTCACCGGCGAGGGTCCCACAAAAAAAAGAAAAAAGAAAGAAATGAAGATAACTGCAGTAATTTATGGGATAACATCAAGAGGTACAACATCCGCATTTGTAGAGGATAGAGAAAGAAAAGAGACAAAAATCTTATTTGAAGAAAAATACCTGAGGACTTCCCTAAACTGTGGAAGGAAAGAGACATCCAGGTAAAAGAAGCTCAAAGATTTCCAATCAAACCCAAACAGAGACACATGGTGACACCCTAAATTAAATATTAAAAAATGCAGCGAGAAATGTCTCAAATTAAACTAAACTTACACCAAAAGGAACTAGAAAAAGAGCAAATGAATTAGAAGTCAGTGGAAGGAAGGAAATAATAAAAACCAGAACAGAAATAAACAAAATAGAAATCAAAGAAACAATACAAAAGATCAATGAAACCAACAGTAGGATGTTTAAAACCAAACAAAATAGACACTTTTAGTTAGGCTCACTTAGAAAACAGAACATTAATAAAAATCAGAAATAAAGATTACAACAGGTTCTATAGAAATGCAAAAGATCAGAAGAGACTGCTATAAACATCTACATGCCAAGAAGACAAGCAACACGAAATGGAAAAATTCTTAGAAGCATACAACTTTACAGAATTAAATCAGGAAGAAATAGAAAACCTGAACAAAGAGATCACAAGCAAGGAAATTAAAACATTAATAAATGTCTTCTAAAAAAAAAAACAAAAGACCAGGACAAAGAGGGTGAACTAGTAAGTTCTATCAAAACTTCATAGATCTTATCTACCCACCTTTGTCAAGCTTTTCCAAAAAAAAAAAAGAAGGTAAGAATGCATCCAAACAAATTTGATAAGGCCAACTTTACCAGATACCAAAAGTAGGCAAAAACAAAGAAACTACAGTTATCTAGGATGAATACAGATGCAAAAGTTCTCAACATAAACTAATCAAACTGAATTCAACAACACATTAAAAGAATCGTACATCATGACCAAGTGGAATTTATACCAGGGATTCAAGAACAGTTCAATGTATGCAAATAAATTGATAGGATGCACCCCATCAACAAAAGGATTAAAATCACATGATCCTATCAACCTATTCAGGGAAAGCATTTGACAAAATTCAAAGACCTATTATGATGAAAACTCTAAATAAAATGGGAACAAAAGGAAAATACTTCTACATAATAAAGGCCATACATGAAAAATCCAGAAATAAACCCACACTTATAGGACAGGGAATCTAGAGTAGTCAGTTAAATAAGCAAAGTCTCTTCAAACAATGATGTTGAGAAAGCTGAAAAAACACATGCAAAAGAATTAAACTAGACTATCTCACATCACACACACATATTAACTCAAAAGGGATTATTAAAGACTTGGCTATAAGATCTGAAACAAACAAACAAAAAAAAATACATGGAAAAAATTAACAAGTGCAAAACACTCCAGAACACTGACTTCAGGGATGTCTTTAGAGACTTGAGTCCAACAGCAATGGAAATATATGCAAAAATAAACAAACGAGACTACAATAAACTAAAAGGCTTCTCTGTACAGTGAATAAACTTTTTGAAAGGAAAAGACACCCTATTAAAAGGGAGAAAATATTTTCACATCAGACATCTGACAAGGAATATTATCCAATATCTACAAAGAATTCATACAACTCAACAGAAAGAAAACAAATATCCCAATCCATAAATTATATATATACATACACATATATGTACGCGTATGTACATACACATATATGTATGCGTATGTACATACACACACATACAGAAGAATTACTCTTTTCCAAAGACATATGGCCTAATCCCTATGGAAAAGAGTATGGAGGTGTCTCAAATATTAAAAATGGACCTACCCTATGACCCAGCAATCCCACTCCTAATATCTACCCAAGAATGCAAAAACACTCATTTTAAGGGAGACATGCCTTCCTATGTTCATTGCAGCACTATTTACAGTAGCTCAATTATGAAAACATCTATCCAAGGATAGATGAAGGGGTCAAGATGATGTGGCACATATACACAATGGAATACTACTCAGCTATTTAAAAAAAAATAAAATATTGGCATTTGCAGCAACATTGAGGGAACTGGATGGGATTAAGTGAAGTCAGAAAGATAATCATGGGATGATTTCACTCATGTGTAAAATAGACAGAAATAAAACAGAGGGACACACAATACTAAACCAAAATGAAGCCTAGAAATCTGACTACAGAATGAGGCTAGCAGAGGGGGAGAGAGGCAGGTGGGGAACAAAGGAGAGAGGGGCCCCACAGACAATGGGAGAGGATTATGGGTGCCGCGTAGCGCGTATGTATGGTAACATACATCTGAAGAGGCACGAACCTATCCCTCTCAATCATGTACAGTGTTGTAAACCAACGTTAACTCAAAAAAATGAAGCAATAAAAATAAAAGCAAAGGGCACAAGAGTGAGCTGGAAAGCGGGGATGCACTTGTATGGGGAATAGAACCAAAATGAAAATGCATACATTGTGCAAGAATGAAAAATGATGTAAGAATTATATAAAATATCTTTTTAAAAAAGTGTGAGCTGGGAAGAGCTGTGGACAGAGCTCCTGGCAGGAACACCAAGAGAATCAACAGATTAACAGCCTAATGCCACTCTCCTCTATGTGACAAAAGCTGTCCTCTTTCGCCCACGTCTGAAAAGGATCTGGAGCTCCCCCGCCAAAGGCTGTGCTAGTGTGGGCTTTATGGGTCACTGGCGCTCACAAGTTCAGTTCACTATTTACTGATTTTGTTCCAATAAGCATCAGGTATTGGCTTTGGTTGACATTTCCTTTAAGCGGAAAGGAATTTACAGAAATCCAAACAAATTTCAAGGGCCAGTTAGGGCTACTGATGGACACGGAGAAAGAACAGAATTAAACAGGTGTCTGTATATTTACAAATCAACAGAATATTATACTCGGTCTATGTCTCACGGATACAGGAATCTTACAAGGATTAGGTATTACAACTACTTCTTGTGCATTCCAACTTCGTATACACCTATTGTTAAACCTATACAAATTGGGCTGGCAAAGTGGACTCCAGTAATGTTGCCAACTTCTTGCAGAGTGGCAAATATTAATACCACTTGAAGAGGTCACAAACAGGCATCTCCATGGTGGCACAAGGGGTTAAGCATCAGAACTATGAAGCTATCCACAGCCACTGCAGCACAAGTTTGATCCCCGGCCAGGGAACTAACCCACATGGCACAGCAGACCTCTCCTGTCTCCCCAGCTGCTCCCCTCAGCAGTGTATTTCAGTCAATCTGCCTGTTCTGCTCCCCACTCTCTCTGGTGAGTCCTCTCACTCCCTACACATCTGGCCTGTGCCCCAGTTCTTGTATGCATAAATAAATCTTTTATTAAAAAAAGAGGTCACAAAGAACTTGCAGCTACAATTATAGGATTAGAAAAAGCAGGAACGTTGTGCCCTATACACAGCCCGTGCAGCAGTCTTGCACAGAGTCAGTAAGAAAACCTGATGGGACATGAAAACTGACCATGCGTTACTGAGAGTTAAATAAGGTCACTCCACCACATGCTCCTGTCCCCATCATAGCTGATCCGCTTGGTCAAATTTCAGCTCCGCCACGGTTATATGACAATGTCTAGGATTTGTCTAATGCTTTCTTCAGCATCCCTTTGGATATCTCAGCCCAAGATCTCAACCCTTTATTTGGGATGGGTGACAGTGGACTTTATTTATATTCCCACAAAGATAATTACACAGTCCCCCTATTTGCTACAATCTAGTGGCTAGAGATCTGCAAAGGTGGGAGGGCTGTCCTCAGTGAGAGCGTTTTATTACATTGATATGTTAACCTGCGGTGACTTGCCTTTATCGTCTGAAGCTATCACTGTTCTGCAAGAGCTCCTGGTGTTATGAGAATGGGCAGTCAACACCAGCACGAGCCAGGGATGGGGACAGTCAGTAACATTCTCACGAGTTGTCTGGTCAGGTCAGAATAAAGTCAAGTCAGATGCTTGACAGATAAAATCCAAGCTCTCCCAGTGGCCACCATGTCAAACCACTACCCACTGTTATGGACTTTTTAGGATAATGGAGAACTTTCATATCCCACCTAGGCCAAGTCCTTTGTCCTTTATACAGACTGGTTAAAAAAAAAAAAAAGTGGGAAGAAGCCTTCACCCAGGAAAAACTTTTAGCACAGAAGGTACACGCCTTGGGCACATTATTGGCAGGGAATGCAAATTGGATGTAGCCAGTCTCCCTGACGGGTCTGGACAGGGTTCGTGGCAGTGGCCACAAGGAAAGGCATTCCTTTAGGCTTTCTGTCACAATTATGGAAGGGGCTGAAATTAGATGCAGCCCTACTGAGAGAGAGTTAGTAGCATTTCTGCCCTTACAACACACAGAAAAGATGGCACTTTACCTATTAAGGTGAAGATCTCTCTTCCTGCCAGAAGACGGATTAGAGAGATGTTTGCAAGCCCCGGGAGAGTGTGAGCCCAGCACACGCACTACAGAAATAGCACACTGCTGCTCACTTGCAACAGGCAAACAACAAATCAACAGAGTATTATACTCCGTGCTCTTCCCAAGAAAGCAACAGTGCTCCTTCCAAGAAAGCCCTTTTTCAAAAGAAATGCACCACCCATTAAGTCCAGTCATGCATGTGGACCCCTGAGGGCTTTTCTTCAATCCCTGAAACAATGATGAACATATAGACAGCGCTTGTGGGGAACTGGGCCCCACCTAACGAAACTGATACACAGATGGCAGGAACACAGACAACTGCTGGCATGATGTTGTCACTTCAGCGTGCTCGGATTCAGGTATTATTTGGGGAAAGGAGACAAGTGCTGAATGGCCTGTGGCCTGGACTAAGAGCCGTATGGACGGGGGTGGCATGGAAGCCCATGCCCTTGTCTATGGGCATGGACAGCTGCGCCAGCCACCAGGGGCTCACCATGTGGATGGCACAATGGCATCATCATGAGAAATGGACAATCCTTGGATTGCACAGGGATGGGAATGATGGGGGACATCTGGGAAAGATATTCCCTCCCCACTGGCCACTTGGCAGTGCCTCCCTGACCAAACTGACAGCGACCAAGATGCCCATTTCCTGGCAGAAAGACCAGGAATGGGCTAAAGATTTTTCACCTGCCTTGCAACCCACCACGGGGCTTGTGGAGAGGAAGAATGGACATTTGAAAGACATTTTAAAGAAAACCACGCCAGACCATTTTTCCAGGGATGGATGAAATCGTTAAATGAAGCCATCAGATCTCTGAACACGGCCTCCACCGCTGGGCATCCTCTGCTGTCCTTCTGGGTCTACATCACAGACCATAAGAATTTGAGTTTCAATGTATGGAGTGACCACTAATTACAGGCGAGGGGCTAGTGTTGAGGTTGCCACAAGCTTCATTGCCAGGCACTAGAAACTTATACCAGGGTCTAGACTGGAAAGTTCAAACCCACTGGTGGGGGACTGTACTCCCCTGGGGAGTAAGGGATAGAGGCGCACGTTTGTTGCATACTCGTGTTCTCTGATGGTCCAGGTCTCCAACAAAGTCTACTCACCCTTGCTAAACCTCATCCCCTGGGGCTCCTGTTGTCAAGATCACCTCCACACCACAGCCACCTCTGCCTCGCATTGGACTCTTTTATGGCCTCACTGCCCTCGCCGAGTACACACCATACAGACATTCCTATAATTCCCTGGGTTAGCTACGCCTCCTAGCAGAAACCTGACATAGCCATGGATGCTTTCTTGGTAAAAATGGAAATGGCATCTTCAGGAGAGGGCGCGACCTGATGTCAAAGGCCTTTCTAAATTACAACATGTGGCCCATGTTGAGGGAAGTGAGGAAGTGGTAACAGCGCCCTACTTTCCTCCTCTAGCTATTTGGGAACCTCGGGGACCAACGTCTGAGAGAGACAGTGTTCTTCATCCATGGCTCGTAGGAGGACGGCGCCACTCCACGTGGACTCCGGCCCCTGCCTAGGTGAGGCGCGCACTCCCAGCTCAACACAACTGGCAGAACTTGTAGCTGTTCACCCAGCGCTCCAGGCAGCCGAAAGCAGAGGCTTTCACAGCTCCACATTTTTACAAATTGCTGGACTTTTGCTAATGGCCTTGCAGTTTGATCTGGCTACCGACTAGGGACAATTTTCTCATATACAACAAGTCCATCTGGGTACCCGCTGGGGGCATCCAGACATGGAAGGAATTACCAGGGTTCCCAATCCCTACCATCGTTACTCATGTCTACACACACATTAACAACTCTACCCCAAAAGTCATTTATGCTATTGCAGACTCCCTCCCTCAACCCTCCACACTCTGTCCACTACAGGTGGCTCAGGGTACTAACCCCTGACACCAGTTCATGAAACAGGCCCATGAATCAAATCATCACTAACTTCATGCCTTAATAACTTGGACACAGCAGCCACGGCTGTGACAGGTGAGCAAACTCTCTGCTCCCAAAACCAAACAACTGAAGCTGCCCAAAGGAGACGTATCCCCTGGGAAGTAAGTCTACTCCTGCTGGCAGGTTCATCTCATTGGACCCCCTACGCCTCTCACTGGGGCTTCTAATGTGTTGTCACAAACACTGATAACACGTGGGGCTCCTCATGGGGCCTCACCCTGGGAACTCTCTCTTACCAAATGTATTCTTGCTCCCTTCGGATCACCAGGCATTTACTAACTGACCGGATACTTATTTTACCACTCAGAAGACTCAATGGTGGGCTCTGCCACACAGAAGTCTTTAAACACGCCCAGTGAGATTACTGCCCCCAGGCAGCGGATCTCCTGCACGTCAAGTACCGCTTCTTAAAGCGGTACTATTTACATTATTTTCAGGCAAGTGGTCCCCAAAATGGAGCAAACTCATAACACTGGCCCTGATCTTACTTAATCCATGTCCCTGGCGCCTCCATATATCACATCCCAACTGTTATACTCACCCCCATCCCACTTTTAGTGGGATATCAACTCGGGAAATCCTCAAGCTCTTGCCCTCCAGGACAATGCGCTTGTGTACTCTGACTCCACTTGCCCCTACCACTATGAGTTTTCCATCATCTCACCATCTGATTCACACTGATCGTCTGATCAAGGTTGGGTAACCCAATATGACCCCCTCATCTTGAAAGACCCTCACACCCCAAGCCAAAAGTCCACCAGGTTAGTTCGTGTAAGATTGTTCCTTTGGAAACCGTGACAGTGGTGAGCACGTTCTGAAAGGCGTGAACTCCATGCCAGCTACCCTACCCCAACACAGGGACTACAAGTGCTGACTAATGAAACTAAACTCCACTCATTTACAGGAAGTAGGAATCATCAACCGAGAATCAACCAGTGGGTTGAGTGTCTGAAAGAGGGAAAGCCACTCCATTTGGTAAATGTTAAGCCCTACTCGGAGATGAGAGCATAGCAAAAAAGCTACAAACTGGGGCCTTTCCGCACACTGGACAACATAAGCCACAACTTTCCTGCCAAGAGCCACACACTCAATATGCCAATAGCTCAGTGAGAAGGAACCTGTCCCAGGCCCATCAAGTACCAACGTTGTGTGGCCTGGAAGCTAGGGTCACTGAACACAACACTTGGAACCATCACATGGATTCAGGCATAATTCATTTCATCACACACCATGGTGTTTCAAGATAGTGCACAAGAGCGGCCAACAAAGATTACAGAGGATAGTCGGTATTTTTTAGCAATAAACTATTTTTTTAAAGATTTATTTATTTATGCATACAAGAGCTGGGGTACAGGCCAGAGGTGTGGGGGGTGAGAGGACTCTCCAGGGACAGAGTGAGGAGCAGAACAGGCAGAGCCATTGAAATACACTGCTGAGGAGAGCAGCGGGCGAGGCAGGAGAGGTCTGCTGTGCCATGTGGGTTGCTCTGTGGCTGGCCGGGGGATGGAACTCATGCTGCAGAGGCTGCGGAAGCTTCATGGGTTGTGTCTTAACCCCTTGTGCCACCAGGGAGGCCCAATAAAGTATTTTTAATTAAGATGTGCAATATTTAGTCATAATGCTGGCATAATGCATAATGTCAGCCTGCCACTGTGGGGGGCATGTTTTGAGTCAGGCTCCTTTTTGTCTCCAGCTGCCATGTTGAAACTTCTAGGTAAAAATTGAACAGCCTGACTCAGCCATTTGATAACTACCAAAAAATAAGGGCTCATCTGCTGATCATGAAAACAGGTCCACACAGCAGAACCTCCTGTCTGGAAACCTGTGCCCACCAATCAGAGGCAAATAGATCTGAGAACCAATCCATATATTTCACTGCAACTGACCTAAACTCAAACCATCTCCCTGGCCTGATCCCTTAAAACTCCCCTGTGCTGTGACCCTGTTGGTACACACCTTGGGGGGCTGCCCTTTGCACCCTAATTGTGATTCCTATTCTTGAACAAACACCTTCCTGCTTAAAGCCTGATTATGTCTCAGTCGATAATTTTGATATCAGAACGGTGGGGTCTGCGATTGCTATGCACCCCCTATGGAATGTTGCCTGGAAATTCCATTCAAGAGCTACCCACATATTAGCTACTTGTGCCAGAGAATTTTATTTCCTCTCTCCTCCCATCTCAGTACTGCACTCCTGGCCCCAAACTCCTGTTCCTTTTCAGTTAAATCCAGCCTTTATTCAAGATTTGTTGGCACCCCTGAGCGCTATCCATTTGGTGAGTACAATCTTTCATTTTTTCTGTGGGCAAAAGTGCCTCCCTTTGGCAGGGTATGTATATGTGAGATCCACTCATTTTGAGGCTTCAAATTTGCCTTCTTCCAGATGCAGCAGGTTTATGCAAAAATTCTGGGCCATTATCATGTGCTCATTGTGAAAAGTGGATTTGATAAATTAAGGAAGATGTGGGTGGAGAGGCTTTTAAGCTTTCAAAACTTCTTTGTTTAAACCTGTAGATTTAAAATAAGAGAAATTCTGAGATCTCATTCTTCTCTTCCTCTTTCCACTCTATGACCTCCTGTCTTTTTGAATCATTTGTCATAAGAAGGAAAATAATAGGGTCAGGATAGGTCTTCCTTTCGCTCTTGGTGTGCCAAGAGCTTGGCTTCACTCCCAAATAACTGCTATCCAGTGTCTGATAGGAATTTTTATCTTAAAACCCTTTGCATGACCAAAATGCAGCTCTAAAAGCAGTTCTTAAAGTCATTCTACCTAGTCTTCAAGAAATCTTTAGTAGAACCATTCCACTAGAAGGCAAGCTTTCGAGAGATAACAAAAGAAAGATGAAAAGGACAAAGGAAAGCCCTTTCCCCCCCTAAAATCAGCTGCTGAGGAAATTGATGTCCAAGCACAAGCACATGCAGTACCTTTAAATGATGCCCTGGACTGCCTTCTTCATGGTTTTGGTATGACTGTGCCCATGTTGGTGGGTAGCTGCCTTGCCCAGACTCTGGCCCATGACTTTCAAGTTGTTAGAAGAACAATAAGGAGCAGATGCTGAGCCTGTGATGACATTTTGAATGAACTCCACCCCCTGACGTTTTTTACAGACTCTGCTCCCATCTCCACTTCAAAGACATCTCAGATACTGAGAATTACAGCTCCCAGCAGGTGATGAACCTTATTTCCAGAATGGAATGGGGACTTCTGGGAACAAGGGGCAGAGTTAAGTGGCCATGTTTGAAGACATGCATGCTCTTGCTCTCTTGCTCTTCTGGTTCTGACTCGCACCCCGGTACTGACAGAAAAGATTCATGGGAGAGACAAGTGGGTGAGAGATGTGGGAGGCTGTTCCTGGTTATCGGCAGAGACAAATGACAGCCATCATCTTGACCTCATTGTGGATTATGTGGTACATTTTGAATTCTGACCCTTTCCTTCTGTCCCAACTCTCTGGGACCTGCCGAACCCCTCTCTCATTCCTTGCTGGAAGCTATCTTACACTTACGGCCAAATTTCAGGTCTCAGCAGCCATGTTTCAAGATGAGCCCATTTGGCTGGGCATTTGCCCATGAAGGGATGGGTAATTTTTGTAGTTTATTAGAAATATCCTTTCTTCTCTCTCTATGCACACCAAAAAAAAAAAAAAAAAATCTTTCATACTAAGAGTCTGCTTCCACTGCCTTCTTGCATCCATGGCCAAATTCTTTTTAGAGCATACACCCCTTAACAGTTTGGGGTCCCTGGGTATCCTCAGTCACTCACTAACAATGTGATTGCTTGTTGAAGGATTCAATTGTTCTTTTATAAATTAATGAGTTTTCGTATTGTACCTGACTCATGGCAAATCATTTTTTTCCCT
Organism: Talpa occidentalis; assembly: GCF_014898055.3. NCBI lineage: Eukaryota > Metazoa > Chordata > Mammalia > Eulipotyphla > Talpidae > Talpa > Talpa occidentalis. Next base: position 66,171,988 of record NW_023601543.1, on the reverse strand, counting down.
GCAAACAAAATTTAAATAAAAGCCATGAAGTTTGTGTTTATGTCTGATTGTATGTTTCTGTGTGTCTCTCCACATTATACTGTTCTAATATCTGGATGACATTACCAAAGTTAACTTACTAATGAGTTTTATTTAATTATAAATGTTTATATAAATTATTGCTAAAACTGAGAAAAATAATAGAAACTAACCCAACTGATTTTCAAATTAATGTGATCTGGGATAATTTTTGGTAAATGAAAGCTAGTTTAATATTAGACAGTTTGATTTCAAACAGGCATGTCTTTAATGTTATGAGCAATAAGTATTTTTTATTAACTAAAGAGATTTGGGTTCTTAATAAACATGTGTTGTGCTATCTTGAAAAGCTATACTATGAGGAAGAAACATGAAAAGTATATTTCAATCGAAAGCATGCTGGTATAGCAGACTGTATTGTAAATTCCCAGAGTTGACTTTTACTTTTTGTAATACTAGTGCTTAATTCAAGCTTGAGGCCAAGCATCCTTATCAAGGAAGCATCTGTTTCAAAGAGGCCTCAAACACATGGCCTAGTCATGTGACTACATAAGACCCAGGCCACCATGCTCCTCCCCCAACTGTCCTTTGTTTTACAGATCCTGCCTGATTAGATAACTGTCCAATGAGAAATAATTATGTCTTTCCTTTTCCCTTCTTCTGTCTCTCTTCCCACACTTTAAACTACAACTTTTACTATTGCTATGAACCAAAAAAGAGTACGTCCACAAAACCCTAAAACCCTCATCTTCAGTGCCAATAAAAAAGCTGTACCCCAGACCTGGCTGGCTTTCGTGCTCGCTGGCTCTCTTCCCACACCACCAGCCTTACTGTGTCATTTCCAGATCTTCTTAGGAGGGACTATTCCTTTTCAAACTTTCCTAATGGTTATTGCTGAAAAAGGCATCCTTGTGACCATCAGAACACTAACTATTGGTCCAGTGATAATATCAACAGGTCAGCATCAGCACGGACAGTTCACAACTGCTTACATCTTACTTTCATTAGAAGGCAAGGTTCCTCAGAGTTATGAACTCTAAATTAATGGATATTAAAATTAATGAAAATAAAGAAAATATTTCTGTATAAAAAAAGTGAGATGGTTATTTTCAATAAGAGAAAGTATAAAGAATGGAAATGTGTATTTTTATTAAGAAAAAGAAGATAAATTTTGCTCTAAAGAAAATACCAACTTTAATGTGCTTGTTTTGAGAAACTTGCGTGGTGTACCATGGCCCGGAAGAAGTGATTAGATTCACAGTGGGCTGACCTCTAGGGCAAGTAGTTTGGCTAACACTGATGCCTCACTAGAGGTTAAAGTACGAATTGCAAAGTAGGAGGAAGAACTGAAGTTAGAGACTTTAGCATGCAGCCCAGCAAGGAAGGGAAAACAGAAGGTGCTGTAGATTAAGGTGGAAGCACTTGTGACAAGGCCTTATTAGGACATGTAGGCGTAGAATCCCTAAGAAAAAGGACAAAATTTAAATAGTAATTACCCTAGACTTCTAACAACAACAGAAAAATATGCCACAAAACTCCTAGAATTTGATTTTCTGTCCCTTTAAGTTGTAAATCTTTTTTTTCCAGTTTCATTTGAACATTTATTTTTTTAAGGTTTTTTTTTTTTTGCCTCAAATGGCAAAAAAATAAAAAAAATCTTTAAAACAAGGAAAAGTGTTTGTACCTTTCTGTTTGAACTCAAAATATTAACCAAACCACTTTCTACTGTCAAGGAATGAGTAAGGTCAAGTTCACTGGAAATGCTACAAATAAAGGCTTATCAAGCACAAAGGCCACTACATAAACTGTTCTTCTCAGGCGCCCCCCCCCCGGTGGCGCAAGGGGTTAAGCACTGCACTGTGAAGCTGTCCACATCCTCTGCAGCACGAGTTCGATCCCCGGACGTCCAGGGAGCTACCCACATGGCCCAGCAGACCTCTCCTGTCTACGTGCTGCTCCCCTCAGCAGTGCATTTCAGTCAGTCTGCCTGTTTTGCTCCCCACTCTGTCTCTGGTGAATCCTCTCACCGCCCCCTGCATCTCTGGCCTGTCCCCCAGCTCTTGTATGCATAAATAAATTAACATTTCAAAAAAATAAAAATAAACCGTTCTCCTCACCTGCTACTCTCTCACCTTCCCAAAGAGTAACTTCCAAAGCATGTAATAAAATTCACCTTAAATATTTAGGATGAGCTGCAGCATTTCTTACAATGGCATCAGTTAGTTTTTGGGGGAGGTTGTAGCTTTGAATTAAGTTTCAAATGAGGTGTGATTAGACAAGCCTAGTTGAGGGAGTCTACCCAGACATTCTAGCATAGCCTCATCTGCAGAGATTCTAGCACCTGACAGAAGCCTGCTTCACACCTTTATCTGGGCTCAGTGTTCGCCGGAAACTTGCATCCTTAACTCAGAGCCAGTGGGTCTGTCTGGAGGCCTGAATAATCTATAATTACTGCGTTAAGAGTCTTAACTTATTTACTGATAACTTTCAAATTCTAGCATCAAAAATGGTTACATTACTGAGGGCTCAGCGTGAAGACATGCTATGTTATTATATGACATACATTTTTCAGAGGAAGTCTGCTTTTCTCCAGCCTTCTAAACAGCAGCCTCTAGAGATAATCCAATGGGAGCTTTAATTATAAATTGAGGGACAAGTTTTAGGAAAAATTTTTTTAGAATAAGTCTCTGAAAACAACCTGGGAGAAAATAGTAAGGTAAATCAAGTACAAATACTACTTGTCCTAAGCTATATTTAGCACAAAATACAAATAATATATTGTAATTTTATTCATTTTTTCTATTTTTCTGACTGGTTAGAGTCAATCAAAGCCTTAGTAACCAATAATTTTCACATCTTTGAGGGGTCATTGTACAGAACATGAAATTAGGTGGCACAAGCTGTCAACAGAGCCACTGTAACACCACAGCTGTGGTTATTTATGTTTTCTGCCTAATCTGATCAGAAATGCAGAGATGTTCGATATCATGTGAGTGTTCTCTGTTGCTGAGCAAGGCATCATTCAAGAAAAGTCTGCCAAATTGGACCACATTGATGACAGGATCACATTAATAACCTGAAGTTGTAAACATTATCAGCCTCTGAAATGTAGACACCTAGAAGATAACCAAAAACCATTCTAAGAGACTGAAAAAAAAAGTAAGGACTTCAAATACAGACTGCAAGAGAATCTCCTTTGAATTTCAATTTTCATTAGAAATGATGGATTCTACCAGTCAAAAAGTGGAGCTAAAAGACACTTCTCCAAAGAGGAAATGCAGGTGGAAAACAGGCACATGAAAAATGCTCAATATCCCTTAATAATCAAGGAAATGCATATCAAAACCACAATGAGAACATCACCTCACACCAGTAAGAATGGCCCACATTAAAAAAACTAATAACATTTTGAGTTGATTATTAACTCAAAATGGATTAAAGAACTAGACATAAGACCTGAAACCATAAAATACATAGAAGGAAATATAGGCGAAACACTACGGATTTGCACATCAAAGACATCTTTACAGACACATCACCCAAAGCAGTGATAGTGAAGACAAAGATAAACAGCTGGACTACATCAAATTAAAGAGCTTCTGCACAGCAAAAGAGACAATAACAAAAACAAAGAGAAACCCCACCAACTGGGAGAACATTTTTGCACCCAACACTAATGATAAAGGACTGATCACAAAAATCTGCAAAGAGCTGATGAGACTCAGCAACAACAAAGAAAATAATCCAGTCAAAAAATGGGCAGAAGAGCTAAAAAGAAACTTCTCTGAAGAGGAAATGCAAATGGCCAACAGACATATGAAAAAATGTTCAACATCACTTGTCATCAGGGAAATGCAAATCAAAACTACCATGAGATACCATCTCACACCAGTGAGAATGGCACATATTAAAAAAACTAGCAACAACAAATGTTGGCGAGGTGTGTAGAAAAAGGAACTCTTCTGCACTGTTGTGGGAGTGCAAACTGGTCCAACCACTATGGAGAGCTGTGTGGAGATTTCTGGACCTACTAAACATAGAGCTTCCATATGATCCAGCAATTCCACTCCTAGGTATTTACCCAAAGGACACAGAAACATCAATTCCAAAGAGCACCTGCACCCCTATGTTTATAGCAGCACTGTTTACAATAGCTAAGCTTTGGAAACAACCCAAATGCCCAAAATAGATGACTGGATCAAGAAGATGTGTACATATATACCATGGAATATTACTCAGCATTCAAAAAAGATAAACACATGCAATTTGCAGCAACATGGATGCGCTGGAAGGGATCATGCTCAGCGAAATAAGCCAAAAAGAAAAGAAAAATACCGGATGGTCTCACTCATAGCAGGAATCTAGAAAACTTAAATAAGGGACGAGGAAAATGAAAATAAGAAAGTGAAAATCAAAATCAACAAAAAAAACTATGAACCAGAGACACTTTTTGGGGGGCGGGAGGGGAAGGATTGGGTCAGAATGGGGCGTTTTGCAATTGTATGGGGAATATAAAAATAAAATTTAATATTAAAAAAATAAATAAAATTAAAAAACTAATAACAAAAAAATGCTGGCGAAGATATAGAGAAGAAGGAATCCTTTTGCATTGCTGGTGGAAATGCAAACTGGTCTAACCACTATGGAAAGCTGTATGGAGGACCCTCAAATTACTAAAAATGGATCATGACCATTACATGACCCAGCAATTCTACTCCTAGGAATCTACCCAAAGGACATAAAAACATTAATTCAAAAGGAAACCTGCATTCCTATGTTCACTGCAGCACTATTTACAATAGCTAAAATATGCAAACAACCTAAATGCCCCAAAACAGATGACTAGATCAAGACCAAGAGACACACTATGGGGGTGTGGGGGCAGAGGTAGGAGAAGGGAGTAGGATCAAAACAAGGGGGTGGGAATTGTATGGGGACTATAACCAAGATGAAAACACATACATTGTGCCAAAATGAAAAATGATGTAAAAAAATATTGAAAAAAAAATAAGATGTGGAATACTATTCAGCAATCAAAAAAGTTTAACTCATGCCATTTGCAGCCACATGGATGGGGAAGGTATTATGCTCAGTGACATAGGTCAGGAGGAAAAAAGGAAAATATCAGGTGGTTTCACTTATAGGAGGAACACAGGGGAACCATACAAGGGATCAGGACAAAAAAAAGATAAAATTAGCAGGCAAACTATAAATTGGAGACATTCAAGGGGGGAGGGAGAGGGATCAAAACAGGAGGGAAGAGCACAAGAGTCTATGGGGACAACACCTGAGAGAATAAATCAAACATTGTACAAAAGTGAATAACAATGTAAAAATACATAAATAAAAAAAGAAATTAAGCATTCTAAAAGATGAAAGAAAACAAGTGTATACAGAAAGTAGGGTGAGGGGAACAGAATGTGCTTTTCTGGATAAAAAAGTAAATGACATGGATTTTCTTTTTGTAAAAGAGGGAAGAGAAAAATAACTTTGTCTTCAAATAAAATGTGTGTTCCAAGATGAATAAAGAAGTAGGACAAATGCTGGGCACTTGTCCAAGATGGCAACAGAACAGGTTCCTTGCTCACATCTGAGAGGAATAGCTAACAGTTAACCAGAGGGACGCGACATTGAGAGAATGCCACAACTTGTGCAAATGAAACATTCTTGGGCAGTGGAGACCAACACACACTGTACGGAGGAGACATGGAGAAGATTCATGCTTCACTGAACAGGAGCTGGGTTGAGAGAGATGGCTGGAGGCTGCAGTCTGGGGTGGGGTGCACAGATGAGAGGACTGTCACATCAGCCAGGAGACCCCAGGCTGACAGCATGAAAATGGTATGGAGGCATGCACTCAAGACAGGGGAAACCCATACTGAGGAGCTCAGTGGCCTACACAGGCTGATAGCATCGAAGGAAAAGAATATAAAGCAATTTAGACGGCACAACCTCTCCCCTACCCCTCTGGGATGGTGCTGACCTCATGAAGGGGGCTGACAAAGCACACACTGTCTAGCCCTGGATGTGGAACACCACAGGGGTGGGATATCAGTGGTAACACAAAAGCGAGTCCCCCACCCCACATATTACCACCACCAGACACACACTTTCAGACCCCTCTTCTACCCTGTTGACTCAGCAACTGCAAAAGCAGGTCTCAGGAGCTACAGGAGCAAGCAAAGCCTACAGAAAATGAAATCAGGGCCTCCCTGGTGGTGCAGCGGGTTGGGCACTCTGCAGTGCCGGTTCAATTCCTGGCCAGCCAGGGAGATTCCCACATGGCACGGCAGACCTCTCCTGTCTCGCCCGCTGCTCCCCTCAGCAGTGTACTTTGGTCCCTCTGCCTGTTCTGCTCCCTGCTCTGTCTCTGGTGAATACTGTCACCCTCCCATGCCTCTGGCCTGCACACCAGTGCTTGTATAAATAAATAAATCTTAAAAAAAATGAAATCAAATCAAACCCAAGAGCCACCTGTGGGAAAAATAAAAGGATTTCAACTCTCCAAGTTACTGCTACAGATAATGAAGAAAATAAGGAAAATTTTTAAAAACAGGCTGACAAAAAACACATGACATCTCAAGGGAATATATCACAAAGAGAGCACAACTCTGCAAAATGCAATCACATAAACATGGAAGATTTTATCTCCCTACCATATAAAGAGTTGTGATAGACATAACACAGTAAGGCAAATCAAAGTAAACAAGAGAACTCAGAAAAGCTAATCCAAGAGATATAAGAAATTCAGGGGAAAAAATGAGTTCAGGAAAAAAAAATCAATGAACAGAAGGTAAAAAATGGAAGCTTTAAATAAGAAAATAATGGATTCATAATGTCAAGGGCTCAGTATATAAGAGCAAGTATTCAAGAGAAATCCATGGAAGAACAGAACAAATAAATCAGGACCTTGAAGATATTAATGCACAAAAGAATCAGGTGAAATAAAATGTAAAGAAAAAAATGAAAATATATCCAAATCCACTGGGAAAGGCAACAGATGAACCTACTGGACATTTATAGGGCACTGCACACCCCCAAAAAGCTGAGTGTACACTCCTTTTCGGTACACATGGAACATTTTTGAGGATAGACCACATAGTGGGTCATAAAACAAATGTCAATAAATTCATAAAGGTTAAAATCCTATCAAGGATCTTCTCTGATTGCAATGGTATCAAACTAGAAATCAACCACAAAAAGTGTGAAAAAATGTGGAGACTAAACAACATGCTACTGAATAACTACTGGGTTAATGAGAAAATCAAAGGAGAATTTGAAAAATACCTGCAGAGAAATAAAAATGAAAACATGAGCTACCAGAAGCTGTGAGATACAGCAAAAGCATCTCTAAGTGGGATATAAATAACAATACAGACCTACATCAAAAAAAAAAAAAAAAAAAAGCCTTCAAATACTCTAACCTAATCTTATACCTTAAGGAACTAGGGAAAAAAGACAGGCATAACAAGTCAGTAGAAGGAAGGGAATAAGACAAATCACAGCAGAAATTAACAAACAAATAAAAACCCAGTATGAAGAAAATGAATGAAACCAAAAGCTCTTTCTTTGAAAAAATTAAAAAAAAAAAAGCGGGGGAGGGGTGGGGAGGGGAGAAACCTCTAATAATGCGATCATAAATGAAAGAGGAGAAGCTCCAACAAACATAAGGCTCATAATGGACTACTATGAACATCTTTATACCCATAAATTGGGCAACTTAAAAGAAATGTACAAATTTATAGGACACAACATTATAAAAATGAATCTGAAAAAAAGGAAAATCTGAACAGACCAATCACAAGGAAGGAAATTGAGGTAGTGATCAAAAGTCTCTCAAAAAAACTAAAGCCCAGGTTCAGATGGTTTCTCTAGTGAGTTCTACCAAATCTTCAAAGATGAATTAATACATTTCCTTCTCAAACTCTTTCAAAAAAAAGTAAGGGAATGTTTCAAAACATATTTTATGAGACCGTTACCTTGACAACAAAAGTAGACAAGAACATCACAAAAAAAGAAAACTACAGATTAGTTTCTCCAATGACCATAGGTGCAAATGTCCTAAACAAGATCTTAGCAAAACTAATTCAACAATGCATAAAAAAGATCATGACCATGTGACATTTATTCCAGGAAACAAGAATGGTTCAACATTCACAAATCATCCACTCATACACCACATCAGAAAAGGAACAATAAAATCATGGATCTTATCAATAGAAGCAGAGAAAATATTTGACAAGATTCAACATCCATTTATGATAAAAGTATGACCAAAATGGGGATCGAAGGAACATGCTCCCAACATAGTGAAGGCCATATGACAAACCTACAGCTAACACCACAAATGATGGTGCAAAAACGAGACAGTCACATGTACAAGAGTGACACTAAACCATTATCTCAAACTATACACAAAAACTAAAAAATGGTTAAAAACCTTGAATGCAAGACCTGAAATTCAAAAATATATAAAAGAAAACATAAGCAAAACATTCCAGGTCATTGGCTTCAAGGATATTTTTGAAGACTTGACACCAACAGCAAGGGAAAGAAAGCAAAAACAGACAGGATTATATCAAACGAAAAAGTTTCTGCCAGTGAAAGTCACTATTATTAAAATAAAAAGGAAGCCTACTGGGCCTCCCTGGTGGCGCAGCTGTTGAGCGCTGGGCTGCGAAGCAGCCCGCAGCCTCTGCAGCACCGGTTCGATCCCCGGCCGCTGGGCAAGGGTCCCACATGGCGCGCAGACCTCTTCTGCTGCCTGCTGCTCCCCTCAGCAGTGTATTTCGTCAGTCTGCCTGTTCTGTTTCCAGCTCTGGCTCTGGTGAATTCTCTCACCCTCCCGCGCTTCTGACTGTACCCAGTGCTTGTATAAATAAATAAATAAATCTTTAAAAAAATTAAAAAAAAAAAATAAAAAGGAAGCCTACTGAGTGGGAGAAAATATTTGCACATTATAATCCAACAAAGGACTAATATCCAGGATCTGAATAAAAAGAAATCTAGTAACCCAGTCAAAAATGAGCAGAACAGCTCCAAAGAAAACATGCACATGGTCTTCAGGCACATGAAAAATTGTTCAGCATCACTTATCCTCCAGGAAATGCAAATCAAAACCACAATCAGCACCCCAGGCCCGTGAGAATGGCCCATTTCAAAAAGAGCTGACACAAGAAGTGCTGGCCAGCGTGTGGAGGAAAAAAAGAACATTTTTACACTTTTGATGAGAATACAGATTGGTTCAGCCCCTATGGAAAACAGTGTGAAGGTTCCTCAAAATATTCAAGATAGATCTGCCATATAATCCAGCAACTTCATTCCAGGTATCCACCAAAAGCACATCAAAACACTGACTTGAAGGGATATATGCACTCCTATGTTCACTACAGTACTATTTGCAGTAGCTAAATTATAGAAACAACCTATGTATCCAATGACTGATGAGTAGATTAAGAAGATATGGAATCAGTGCACAATGGAATACAACTCAGCTATAGAAACAGATGAAATCCTGCCATTTGTAGCAACATGGATGGGACTCGGGGAGGATTATGCCAAGTAAAAGAAGTTAGAGGGATAAAGACAAATACTGGATGATTTCACTCCTAAGTGGAATATAAAGGATCAAAATAAATGATCAGAGAAAACTAAAGCAAAACACTCGAGAAATTTGCAGAAATGAGACTACTAGAAGGGGATGGTAGAGGAGAGGTGAAGAAAGAAGGGGCCAAAAGGATATGGTAGAGGGTAATGGGTGCTCTGATGGTGGGCATAGAGGGGTAATATACATCCAAAGATGTGTGGATCTATACCCCTAAATCATACAGTTTGTAAACCAATGTTACTTCAATTAAAAATTATAAAATTAAGAAAAATATGCTAAAAGCTTATAAAATACACAAATGGTAGAGGCTTATGGAAAAGGAATCTTGTAAAAGGAATTTTTATGTGTGGTGAAAGGAAGATTAGAATGGGTATCTATAACTTGACTTTCAGTTAAAAGGAGAAAGCTTTTTTGAATGCAAAAATTCATGCTTCTTATTATCTTTGTCATCAGATCTTTAGTTAACTAAGTAATCCTAGGCTTGTCAATATTAAGAGCTAAATTTTGCTCAAAACTATGTGAATCTTCTAAATATGCACTTGGAATCTGTGTCACTTTAAATGGAAAATTAAGTATTGTTTCATAATAATCTCTGATCTTATTTAAGTGCCCTAATCTTCTGATACTTTTTTTTAAAGATTTATTATTTATTTATTTATTTTTTTAATTTATACAAGCACTGGGTACAGTCAGAAGCGTGGGAGGGTGAGAGAATTCACCAGAGCCAGAGGGGAGAGCAGAGCAGGCAGACTGACAAAGTACACTGCTGAGGGGAGCAGCGGGCACAGCAGGAGAGGACTGCATGTCATGTGGGACCCTTGCACGGCCAGGGATCGAACCGGCGCCACAAAGGCTGCGGGCAGCTTTGCAACCCAGTGCTCAACCGCTGCACCACTGGGGAGGCCCCTTCTGATACTTTTGACAGACTTCTAACATCAAATTCTAGATAAAGTCTTGTATAGTTAATTACTATGAGATGTTCATCCAAAGGTTCCCTGAAACACCTTCCTGTAAGATTTGTTCTCCCTTTATAAAAGGAGGGCTATTACACCCATTAGATTTATTTTATGTCAAACTACATAGAATGCTCTGTTAAATAATACTAACCTTAATTTATACTTATTTGTATATGTTTTATTAATATAAGTGTTCTACAAATTATATGAACTTCCTCAAAGTCAGATAACTTCTGGTATAGCACCTGTGTTTCTGGTTATTATTTTAATGTATTGTCTATCAGAAAATTAAGCATAGTTCCTTGCCAAATGCATTATAATGGAATCTTTATGGTCACTTTTTATTATTTACAGAACTTATTTATTATGGTACATTTCCCAATTTGTTTCAGATTCACAGATTCACAGAAAAGACGAACAAATACTCTAGAATAAAGGTTTATAATAAAATTGAATTGGGTAAGGATTTCCAGATCTTATGGAGAAGCTAGATTTAAACAGAGCAAAGATAGGACTGGAGGAAATGAAAAGTATGATCGTAATTTTTATTTAAAACATTGTTGAAATTGAATTTGAGTTAGGAATGTTGCTTTGAGTTAGGAATGTATATGCAATTTTAATTCATGCTTTTCATAATATCAAATGCTAACAAAAGTATAGCAAAAGACATCATAATGGTATAAAAGTTTAAAACAAAATAGATGTTTGAGTTGAGAAAAAAATATTTGAATCCTTTTGAGTATTTAGGCATATGTGTGTTTACAAATAAGTGTACATACATATACTTTTCTAATGTATGTGCACAAGCATGTAAAACTCGGATTTAATGACAAGAAAAAATAATCAAATTAGGATTTTCATATATTAAGTATTCTTGTTTAAAATAATTTATTTGAAGCTATCAATTTGTGTCTAAAATTAACTATGGCACGTGAATGTTGTTTATATTGGGCTATTTACTGTCCGAGTTATAGATATCTACAGTATTTGTGTTGACATAATTTTGGTTTAAAATAGAATGAAAAACTAGATCTCTGAATTCTTATTTTAACATGCAAATTATTTTTATATCTTTTTGTCAATGTTTATTTCAGTATTGAACTGCCAAATCATACTATTGATATTTTCAGTTTATTTTGGAATATTAAAGTATAAACTATTAATGTCTTACCACTTTTGAAACTATCTTCACTTTTACAGAAACTATCTTCACTTTTACTTTTTCTGTAAACATATAGCAATACATGTTTAGCAGTAGCTAGTCATACCAAAAAGATTTACTTTGAGATTTAAATAGTGTGCATAACAGCAAAATGAGGCTTATATGAGATAAAAATGGAAAATGAATGAGTACCTTAACTGATAATTTACTGAAATGATTCTTCAAACTAACATTTCTAGGTTTTTCCCCCATTCTTCTGGCTTGGACTTATTAAAAATTAAAACTTTCATTTTTTTAAGCCATATAAGCTAAAATGAAAGAACTTGATACAAACTTCAGAGAATATCACATTAAATTACCTTCCTGAAGGATCATGCTCAGCGAAATAAGCCAAAAGAAAAAGAAAAATACCGGATGGTCTCACTCATAGCAGGAATCTAAAAACTTAAATAAGGGACAGGAAAATGAATAACTATAAGAAAGTGAAAATCAAAATCAAAACTAGACCAGAGACCTTTAGGGCGGGGTGGGAGGGGAGGGATTGGGTCAGAATGGGGGCTGCAATTGTATGGGGAATATAACATAAAATTTATTAAAAAAAAAAAAAAAATAAATTACCTTCCTGAATGCTGCTGGTGGGACACTCAGAAAGTTTACCTGAATGCCATCCAGCAACACCAGAGGCATTCCAGTGGCAAACCCGAGATGCATCCAGAACTCTTCCACTGGCTGCCCTCAGACTTCTGACTAAATTTGTGGTCTGCTCCCAACTTAACCTTTGTTTTTATTTCTACAGAAATGGCTCTTATTAAATACCCAAGGGCTTACACCAGAACCCTTTGCATTGGTAGCCATTGAATCTAACCTTTCAAAGGAGATATCCCTCTTAATTTTTGTAAACAGCTGTTGAAGCTGGTTAATAAAAGGAAAACTTAGTCATTAGCTCATCATAAGCTTTAACTCTGAAGATGGAAAGATCCCTATGGGATAAAGCCAGGAGACTCTGTTTACTGAAAAAGACATCTCCAACCGGGGCTCCCCTGTGGCGCAGCGGTTGACGCTGGGTTGCAAAGCTGCCCGCAGCCTCTGCAGCGCCGTTCAATCCCCTGCTCCCCGGCCACCGGAGGAGGGTCCCACATGGCACGCAGACCTCTCCTGCTGCCCGCTGCTCCCCTCAGCAGTGTACTTCAGTCCTTCTGTCTGCTCTGCTTCCTGCTCTGGCTCTGGTGAATTCTCTCACACCCGCACTTCTGACTGTACCCAGTATAAAATAATAAATAAATAAATCTTAAAAAAAAAAAAAAAAAAAAAAAAGACATCTCCAACGAGATGGAGAGGACCCAGTCAGATACTCTTAGCCACCTTTAAGGATTTATATTACAGGGCATGGACTCCTGGGTCCATCTTTCTCACCCAAAGGAGGCCTCTGGACCTGAAATCAGAAAAAGTCATCCAACTGGAGAGCTCACCTTCCACTTGACCAAGCAGATGACATCTAATGCAGACTGCTTACACAAGGCTCTGGACCAAGCCAGTGCATCATTCCTATAATATTCAGACTCAACTCTGTTCATCAGATTCTTATGATACTAACTTGTGCCAAGATGGAACACAGTAATAAATCTTTTTATTTATTGATAAATAAAGTACCCTATTGATTTATGCTTTATTAGAATTACAAGCATGGTTTAGGGAAATTACCCTTAGCATCTTCTGTATTGCATTTCGAGAGCTTTTAGCCCTCCAGACAGTAGGAATACCTTAAACATGGATACCCATAATTTTCCCTGGGTAGCCCCAACTGCTACTTAGAAAAACAATGTATTGTTAGGCTGTCTCAAAGACTTGCTGATTGAGGAAATTTAACTTATTAGTGGATATATCACCTAAACCCTCAATCTATTTATGAACACTCCGTGTCTCTAGTAGATCATTATAGGCCCTGTGATGCCCTATATCATTAACTTCCATTCTGGTCAAAGCCACAGTCTGCAAGGCATTTGAAGGGTAGAAGCTATGGTTAAAACTACTTACTGTACTTGAACACCACAGGAATACACACACACATAGAAAAAAAAATCACTGAAAACACGCATTGGCTACAGGAAGTTAAGAAAATGAATTCTCTATATAAGTGGTTTAGCATCTGTCAGTGAACACCATGTCACGGTTTAGAAAAATCCTTTAGGCTCCATGCTGGACAGGATACCATCTCAGACAACATTGCCCCAATCAAAGAGTTTGCCAGTAGAAATGCCTGTGCCTCCTACACCTGGAACGACACCTTACAGATATAGCACCATATCAGAGACTTTGCTGCATGCCCAGATAGCCCCACTCTCCAGTATACAGCAAACCTGGCAGAATGCCACATGGGGACTAAGAATGGGGAATGATGGACTGACTGTCCTGCCTTAGTGGATCAGGAGATCATTCTTGGAATATTATTTTATAGAATTTGCTGTGTGGGTTTGCGAGCTGATCCTAACCTGTATCAAGAGGCCTGTCAGTATGTCCCCTGTGGACTACAGGGCAGCATTCTATCATATTGACTGACTGTGGTAGGTTAAAACCCGAGACAGCTCCCCTGACTACAATACTGCAGGTTATTAATATTCTCACTGCTCACCCTAATGCCTCAGTATCACAAGGTGGATTGTAATGTAAGTGTCTGACAGTTTTGTTTTTTTTTTTTTTAATAGTAATGCAAGCACCTGACATTAAGCTTTTGATTACTCAGACATGGTTAGCTTCAATTAACACATTGCCTGGATAAGATCAGATCAAGAGCCAGGCTGCCCCAGACCCAAGTTCCTTTGTTTCAGAGAACCCTGCTTGATCTAGAAAACTGACTATCTGACCACCTGTTTTTCCCATCCTGTGTTTTCATTTCTGCTGTCATTTTTGTACAGCAACAATATTTCTGAAACAGAAAAATGAATAAAAAATTCTAGGAGGAAATTTAACTAATGAGGTGGGAGATCTTTACACTGAAAACTGTAAGGCACTGATGAAAGGAATCAAAGACAACACAAATAAATGGAAAAGTATCCTGTGTTCAATAATTAGAAAAACTAATATCAATAAAATGACAATACTACCAGAAGCCATCTATAGATGCAATACAATTCTTATGAAGATTCCTAAAGTATTTTTATAGAAGTTGAAAAAACATTCTTAAAATTTATATGGAACCACAAAAGAACCCAAATAGTCAAAGAAATTCTGAGAAACAAAAACAAAGCATGAGGTATCACACTTACTGATGTCAAGCTACACTGTAAAACTACAGTAATCAAAACAATATAGTACTGGAATAAAAATAGACACAACAACAATGGAATAGAATTGAGAGCCAGAAATAAACTCAAGCATGTATGGTCAACTTATATTTGATAAGACAGCTAAGAACATTCCATGGAGAAAAGATAATCTCTTCAGTAGGTGGCATGGGATTAAATGGATATTCACAAGTAACAGAATGGAACTAGATCCTTGTCCTACCACTCACAAAAATTAACTCAAATACATAAATATAAAACTTGAAACCTTGAAATTACTAGAAGAAAACACAGAATAAAGCTCCTTAGGATGTGTCTAGTAACCACTATTTGGATATGAATCTAAAGCACAAGAATCAAAATAAAAAAAAAAAAAACAGATGAGACTAGAGCAAACCAAAAATTTGTGTAGGACATAAGAAACCATGAAGATTGTGCCAAGACAACCTAAAGAAAGAGGAAAACTATTTACAAACCAAGAATCTGATAAGGGTTAATATCCAAAATATGTAAAGTACTTACATAACAAAATAGCAAAGAAAAAAAAATCAACCCAATTGGAAAATGGGCAAAGAACCTTAATAGATATTTCTCCAAAGATACAAGAAAGGACAATAGGTTCATGAAAGATTCTCAACATCACTAGTCATTGGAAAATGGAAATGTCATTACAAAATGTAAACCTTAGCCGATGCCAGGCACACAGAGCAGTCACAACACCCCACCCTGGCTCTGCGGGATCCTAGGATATAGTGCCCACACGCCTGCCCCTCTCCTCTGCCTCCCCCGCTCACCCCACTTACATCACGTGAAGGATCCCTGACCCCACCACGTACCGGAAGCCCCCACACGTACATACGTCACTTCCGCTCCCATCCGGAAGCCCTCCAGCACGCCTCAGCAGCCTTCTGTGCGCGGCCAGCACCAACTAACCGCCAGAACCGCTCGTGCGCGGCCTTCATCACCACCTTCATGGCCGCGGCCCCAGACCCGGCCGGCCCTGCAGGGCCACGCGTGCGCCAGAACTACCAGCCCCAGTGCGAGGCCGCCATCAACCTGCACATCAACGTGGAGCTGCACACCTCGTACTCGTTCCTGTCCATGGCCTTCTACTTCAGCCGCGACGACGTGGCCTTGAAGCATTTCGCCCAGTACTTCCGGCAGCAGGCCCGCGAGGCCAAGCGGCGCGCCAAGAAGCTGATGCACCTGCAGAGCCTGCGCGGGGCGCGCCTCCGCTTCCGCGACATCAGGAAGCCCGAGCACGACAACTGGGAGAGCAGCCTCCTGGCCTTCGAGTGCGCCCTGCGCCTCAAGAAGCGCGTCAACCAGAGCCTGCTCGACCTGCACCAGATGGCCACCTACTTCAGGGACGCCGAGCTCTGCGACTTCCTGCACACCCACTACCTGCGCGAGCAAGTCGACTCCATCAAAGAGCTGGGGGACCATCTCACCAACCTGCGCGACATCGGGGCCCCCGAAGACGGCCTGGCAGAGTACCTCTTTGACAAGCTCACCCTGGGTGAAAGCTCCATGGACTTAGACTGAACTGTCTTGCCCATGGCAGGGGGGGCGCGGTGCCTTCCCCTCCTCACCCAGTTTGCATTCACATGGCAGTACTGCCTTTGCAATACATTCGTTTCAGTGGTTTCTTCCCAGTTTTACAGTTTCTTTCAGTAATTTCCAGTTTTACCCTTTCTTTCAGTAGTTTCTTCCAGTTCTACCGTTTCTTTCTGTAAAGTTATTGATTGCAACAACAACAACAAAAAGGTCTGGTTTATTCGCGTGCACAAAACCCTCACTTTTTAAGTTTTAAACGGGTATCCGGAAGTCTCTCCACCTGCCCATGGCCCATCCTCTTGCAGCTCGGGGTCTCCAGGGATGGAGGGAGAAGGTATCCCATGGGACCCTGGAAATTACAAAATTAAAATTCCCCTTACAATGGGTAGGTGGGTGGTTTGGGGTGGTAGGTTAGCTGGGGATCAGTGCATATATATGAACAGTAAACATATAAAAAAACATTGTCTAGAATTCATCAGTCACTGCTGCTGGGGAAGAAGTGAAAGTGGGATTGAGCAGGGTTCAAATAAAGGTGGTCTTCACTTCAACTCAAATAACAATGGTTAATTATGGGTAGCAAGCTGGGGGCCTTCAAAGTGGTAGAATGTCAGTGCCCCTCTGCAAGCTCTCCCAGGGTGACAGTGAATGTAGGGTGGGCTTTGCCATAGACAAGAGGTGACTTCCTGTGGTCACCAATACCAGGCAGACTGTACTTACATCAATGTATATTTACTCCAGCTGTACCGTATTTTATCATCAAGCAACACAGTACAAAAAAAAAAATCCCATTGAGAAGGGTTGGAAAATATAATTAGGAAAAATATTTTTTATCTATAATTTGCCACTAAGAGGTGTCTTGCATTTCTACCAACCCTGTCACCCTGCTAACCAAAAAGAGAAAATCCTTTGTAGCTGCGTGGTTGTCAGGTGCTGTCAAGATTCAGAAGGGTTGATTGCTGTTTGAATGCCTCAAACTCAAGGCTAGTTCTCTCATGACAATTTTAACTGGTAAGTCACCCCCAACTCCATGTGTTTCAACAAGCTTTTCTTCCAGGTCCTTCCCTAAAACACTTTTTGCTTATTCTTCCCAAACCCTGGTTACCTGAGCCTCCACTTTCTGTTATGAATGACCTCCTACTTGTCAGAGGTGGACTAGAGCAAAAAGATGAACAGGAGGATGAGCCAGAAGTTGGGGATGGAAAAAGGGACCACACTAGGGTGATTGAGAAAACAATTTAAATTGCTAAATCACCATGCACTTTGCCATGGCAGTTCTTAAGCTTGGCTGTATGTTAGAATCACCTGCAGAGTTTTAAAACTCTGGATGCCCTGGACACAACCCAGGCCAATTCCACCAGTCTCTGGGGCAGGAGTTTGGCATCCCAGACAATTCAAGCCAGCAGGCACACATCCTCCATAATCAAAGTGTATTATGCGAACCAGCAGCCTCACCTCAGTTTGTCAGAAACACACTAGTCTTTTTTTTTTTTAATTTGAAGATTTATTTATTTATGCATACAAGAACTGGGGTACAGGCCAAAGGTGTGGGTGTGAGAGGATCACCAGAGAGAGAAGGGAACAGAACAGGCAGATTGACTGAAATACACGGCTGAGGGGAGCAGTGGGCGAGACAGGAGAGGTCTGCTGCACCAGGTGGGTAGCTCCCTGGCCAGGGATCCGACTCGTGCTGCAGTGGCTGCAACAGCTTCATAGGTTATGTCTTAACCCCTTGTGCCACCAGGGAGGCCCAGAAACACACCAGGCTTAAGCCTCACCCAGGTCTACTGAATCAGAATGTACATTTCAACGAGAAGCCAGGGGATGAATATGCACATTAGAATTTGAGAAGCACTCTGGCATCCTGGCTGTCAAACATGACTGCAACTACCAATCACCTGGAGGGCTGGAAATGAATAGTGTTGCATGCATTTAAAGTGAGTCAAAACTCACATGGCTCAACAAAAACAAAATAAACAATCCAGTCAAGAAATGGGCAGAGGAACTCAAAAGACATTTCTCCAAAGAGGAAATGCAAATGGCCAACAGGCACATGAAAAATGTTCAACATCACTTATAATCAGGGAAATGCAAATCAAAACCACACTGAGATACCACCTTACACCTGCAAGAATGGCACATATCAAAAAACAAGCAACAACAAATGCTGGCGAGGATGCGGTGAAAAAGGAACTCTCCTACATTGCTGGTGGGAGTGCCACTGTGAAAAGCTGTCTGGAGGTTCCTCAATCTACTAAAAACAGAGCTACCATACGATCCGGCAATTCCACTACTAGGGATCTACTTAAAGGACACAAAAATAGTGATTCAAAAGAGCACCTGTACACCTATGTTTATTGCAGCACTATTTACAATAGGTGAAACCTGGAAACAATCCAAATGCCCAAAAATAGATGACTGGATCAAGAAGATGTGTACATATACACAATGGAATATTATTCAACAATCAAAAGATAAACTCATGCCTTTCACAGCAACGTGGATGGAGCTAGAAGGAAGTATGCTCAGTGAAATAAGTCAGAAGGAAAAAGAAAAATAACAGATGGTTTCACTTATAGCAGGAATAGAGGGGAACCAAATAAGACTGAGGTGATGGTGCACAGGTGCCCTGGGGAAGGAAATTCTACGGGGACTCAATCTGAGGGGGTGGGGAGAAGCAAATATTGTCTAAAAAATGTAAAAAATGATGAATGTTAAAATAAAAACAAATAAAATAAAGTGAGTCTGTTGTACCTCATGTAGGTACTGGACCGAACACTATAAAAACTTATTCTATCTTCAACAACAGTTACTGGATTGGCAAATATCTCGGGGAACTTCATTTCATTTGAAGGTGCACACACAGAAACACACCAACACAACTTGACCCATTTTCTTCCATCGCAAATTGGTTTAACGTACCCATGGATTGTGGGACTATGACCGGCAAGAAATCCAGTCCACCATCTGTTGGTTTTGTAAAAATCTGTCAAAGACTTTATGTTTTGCAGTTCTGGCCTCACAGTAAAATTGAGAGAAAGGCACAGAGGTTTCCCACAGATGCATAGCTTACCCTACTATCCACAACCGGCACCAGAGTGGCAGATTTGTTACAACCGATAAACCTACATTGACTCATCATCACATCACCACCCAAGGGTCAAAGTTTACAGTAAGGGTCATGCGCACTGGTGTGCATTCTATGGGTTTGGACAAACGTATGATGACACCTACTCACCATTATAGGATCACACAGAGTGATTTCATAGCCCTAAATGTCTTCTAACGCCACCTGTTCTTCCCTCCTTCCCTCTCAAACCCTAGAAACTTCTGATCTCTTTCCAGTTTCCATTGTTTTATTGAAATACGACTGACAGCTGTACAGCATAATGATTTGCTAGCTGCATATATTGTGAAATGATCACTACACTAAGTCTAGTTAATATCCATCACCGCACGATTACATTTTTTTCTCATGAAGAGAACTTTCAACATCTGTTTTTGGTGCAGCAACTAAGTATGTGTCTTTCTCTGTTTCAACAGACGACTTTCCTCTAGGCTTAGTAAATCCTGTTTTTTTACATTCCAAGGGCAAAGAGGCTCACTACAAAGATAACATCAGAACTGCTGAGTCACAGATGGAGAAAGCAAGCTGGTTGGTGTCAACCAGAGAACAAGAATGGACAATACTGACCTTCGCCCACTCTCCCTTCCGCTCCCTTTTAATTCTAAATAAAAGCCTCTGCACTCTGCTAAACAGAAGGAAGGTGGTCTGTCAGACACTAGTCTGCCGCTGACCATCAATTTCTTGACAAATTAAACAGCTTTCCTTCTCACACTGTTTCATTTCATTGGCCAAGGGAACCCGGACTGGCCGGCATTCCAATATCACTCGGAAACTTTCAGATACACAGCAGAGCATGAGTAGCTACAGTCACCAAGCCGCACAATACACCACATAACATTCATTTATAACTGGGAGTTTGTACCTTTTCTACTTGTCACCCATTTTCTCCACCCCCACCTCCAACTCTGGCAATCACCAGTACCTATAAGCTTTTGTTTTGGGGGGCTTTTTTCATTTAAGATTTCACATAATCGTGAGACCATATTTGCCTTCCTCTGTCTGACCTGTTTCACATAGCATAACACTCTCTGCTCCATCCCCACAGTTGAAAATGACAAGAGCTTCATCTTTTTCATGGGTGAATAATACACCACTCTATTTACACATACCACATTTTCTTTATTCATTTCTCCATTGATGGACACCTGGGTTGTTTCCATATCTTGCTATTGCAAATAACAGCAATGAACAGGAGGGCACAGATATCTTTTCAAGTTAGAATTTTTGTATTCGGATAAGTACCTAGAAGTGGAAGTGCTGGGTCACATAGCTTTATTTTCAATTTATGGAGGCTCTCCATACTGTTTTTCATAGTGGCTATACCAACTTACATTCCAACTAGCAGTGCATAAGGTTCCCTTTTCTCCACAGCTTTGACAAAACTTGCCATTTCTTGTCGTTGTGATGCTAGCTATTCTGACTGGCATGAGGTGATAATACATCGTGGGTTTGATTTGCATTTCCATGATGGATAATGATGTTGACTACCTTTTTATGTGCCCGCTGGCCATCTGTATGTCCTCTTTGGAGTAATGTCAGTTAAGATCCTGTGCCCAGTTTTTAATTGGATTGTTGTTGTTGTTTTTTTTTTTTTTTTTTTTTTTTTG
This sequence comes from Talpa occidentalis, assembly GCF_014898055.3. NCBI lineage: Eukaryota > Metazoa > Chordata > Mammalia > Eulipotyphla > Talpidae > Talpa > Talpa occidentalis. The sequence goes on along the minus strand of NW_023601543.1, from coordinate 66,150,676 downwards.
CTATTGAGTTGTATGAGTTCTTAATGCAGTTTGGATATTAATCCCTTAATGAGCTGCATGATTGGCAAGTATTTTGTCACATTTGGTAGGCTGCCTTTTACCCTGAATTTTCCTCTGCTGCACAGAAACTTTTAGTTGGATATAGTAACACTTGTTTATTTTTGCATTTACTGCCTTTGTTTTTGAGATGGATAAAATTATCTGCACAAGCTTGATGTACATCTATGTTTTCTTCCTGGAATTTTATGGTTGCAGATCAAATCTTTAATCCATTCTAAATTAATTTTTGTGGCAGCGTAAAATGATGGCCCATTTTTTCCAACATCACTTATTGAAGAAACTGTCCTTTCTCCATTCTATATTCTTGGTACCTTTGTTGTAAGCTAACCATGTATGTGTGGTTTTATTTCTGTGCTAGTTTCCAAATATTCTCTACTTTCTAATAGTAAAGTTCTAGGGAATGTCTGCATATCCTCATAAACACCTGTTTAGTGTATATAGAACATATATAGATATATAGCACCTTTAAATATTACTGTAATACATAGGTTCTTGCACTTTGCTTTTATGCTCATTCACAGTATATAAGCATTATTTTTTAACAGTCAATTTTCACAGTGGTCATAAGGGATACCTTGGGAGCTTCAGAGTGACTTTGCCCCTTATACCTATTCCCACCCCCAACTTAATTGTCTTCATTCAGTGTCCTGAATTCAAATCTTAACACCTTCCAATATTTTATCTAAATTAAGAGATTTCATCTTATATATAATGTGCCACCTTGCAAAAAAAAAAAAAAAAGTCTCCAGGTTAAATTTTAACAAGATGCAAGCAATCTCTGTCCTATTCTCCTCACTAGATCATCTTCAGCTAATAGTAAAAGAGATTCAGTGGGTGCTGGCAATGCACAGTATAAATATTTCTTCTAAGACTGCCAGTCAGCAGTGGTATGAGAGGCGTGACATATACACTATGCATGTAGCACTCAGTTCTCCGCACTTTCTGGTTGCACAATGCATGAGATTTTCCTCCCTTTTAAAAAGGGACACAAATACTAGAGAAAGGTGTCCTAGCACACATGTGGTCTACCAGGGCAATAGTGAAGGTGGGGGAGGGCCTTGGTTTCCTATACTTGAGACATAGCACGTCTATGGTGCAATCTCATAACAATTGTGCTACCTTTTCAAAGACTTGCCTCACATTACTGGCTCACACAGAAGTGTGCAATCAACTTCAACCACCAGAACAATTTTATATTAACGGTAGCAATAGAGTTGGGGTAGCTGATAAGAAGTATCAAGCCAATTACATAAAAATTGAAGTCTCATGGAAGAAGTGTGGCTGTATGGGGTTGCTGGGGCTGCCCTAACGCACACTGCAGACCGGGAGGTTGAATCAATAGAAATGTAGGTTGCACAGATCTCTGGCTGGAAGTCCAAGATCAGAGTTCCAGCAGGGCTTGTTTCTTCCTGAAACCCCTTCTGTGGTTCGTAGGAGGCCACCTTTTCCTTTGTCTGCCCGGGGCCTTTCCTCTGTGTGTTGTCTGTGTCCTAATCTGGTGTCGTAGAAGGACACCAATTGAACTGAACTGAGGCACACCCTCATGTCATCTCTTAAGTTGCATCTTTAAAGTGTCTCTCTCCATATACAGTCAAATTCTGAAGTTGTAAGGGATAGAACTTGAACCTATAACTCAGGGGACACAATTCAGGTCATATCTGTTGTAAATAAGAATTCCATCTTACAGGGCCTCCCTGGTGGTGCAGGGGTTAAAGTCTCAGTGCTATCAAGCTATCCCCAGCCACTGCATCATAAATTCAATTACTGGCCAGGGAGCTACCCACATGGCGCAGCAGACCTCTCCTGTCTTGCCTGCTGTTTCCCTCAGCTGGAGATTTCAGTAGATCTACCTGTTCTTCTCCCCACTCTGTCTCTGGTGAATCCTCTCATACCCCCCATTCCACACCTCTGGCCTATACCCCAGTTCTTATATGCATACAAAAATAAACCTTTTTTAAAAAAAGAACTCCCTCCTACACACTGCAAATTAATCAAGGTTTCTGGTAACACCTCAGGCACACTGCAAACACACAAAAGTAAAAAAAAAAAAAATGAGAACTTCACTACGTTTCAGTACCATTATCATCAATATGGATAATATTCATACATAAAAGGAAAAACTGCAAAAAGTAATTCATGGAGGGAAGCAATCAATTATGCATCCTATTCCCTGATGATAAATGTGTAAACTGGCAAGAAACAAAGAGGACAGAAGAGCTGGGCTGGTGCTGGGACATGTTTCTTCTGGGCAACATGGGCATAACTGTTTCTTTGACGTCTGAACTAGGGAAGAAATCCTGCTACTGAGCTGCAGTGCGGGTGTTGCTCTCCACTGCCCGATCCTGGGAGATGTTACTAGAATCTAGAGGGTAGTTTCACTAAATCATCCGCATCCTCCCATCCAGTCCTCACTTGGGGTCACACAATTGCATCTGCATCCTCCCACCCAGTCCTTACTTAGGGTCACACAATTGCAAGATAAACAAGTTGGTCTGGGGAGGAAAACGTTACTTAAACATCAATGACTGGCAGATGCTGAGAGGTGGCTTGAGTGGATTCATTTGATACAGCTCTCACATGAAGACTTTCCCCAGATGACCACGCGAGGGTGAGAGAAGTAACTGCCAAAAGTCTCATGGTGGTGACAGAGGTAGGATTCAAATTCAAGTTGGTCCAAAAACAGAGCATTGGTGCCTTTGATTATGGCAAATGAGTCTACACCAGGGTCCTCCAATATGGTAGCCACATGCAGCCCTTTAGATTTCAATGAATTGAAATGTTTCAAAAGATAAGTTTAACTTCTCAGTCTCACTAGCTAAATTTCAAGTGTTAAGAGTCCCAGGTGGCCAGTGGCTTCCATGCTGGACAGTGAAAATATCAAACATTTCCATCACCACTGCAATTCCTACTGGACAACACTGGTCTAGAAGAGGCCCTGACATGACTTAATTGTATAATCACTTCTGTGCATTTTTCACTGACAAGATGTTTTACAGCAACTACTTAGACCACGTCAACCAGAAGTGGCAACTTTCATCACTGTGCATTTTCAATCTGCTTAAACTTATTAAATTGACCCAGGAGGACATACACCATAAATGCACCACTGAATTAATAATTTTTAAGTGACAACCCATGACAGCGCCACGCAAGGTAAGCCCCAGAACATCGCCGGTCTTCTGGTGGCTCCACTCGATACACACCAGCCCTCTCCCCTCCCCCTGAGGAAGCCACCAGCCTCACTCTGCAATTGTCAGAAAAATGTTAGTAAGAGCTCTCCGTGCTGTTCCCCGGAGCTACAGCTCGTTCACTTCCTCACTGCATAGGAAATACCCCCATTGCAGAATCGCGCCACCATTCAGTGTCTCTTCCAGCGCTGATGGCACCTGAGTTGCCCAGTGTGTGATGATCACAAAAGGAGCCTTTTCCTTTCCGTGCAGGTGAGACTGGGGGCAGCAGCGGTTCACAACATCTCGCAGCTGTGAGCGCAGACGCCAACAAACACAGGCCGCGTTGTGGCCAAGGACCCGCATCAGCGGATGGAACTGAAGCAACGCTCCCCCTAGGAATAAGTGACTTCACCCGCGCAGCGCACTCTGCTCCTTCTCCCTTGGGTTCCATGCGGATCGAATTCCTGCCAAAAGAAATTCTGGTTGCGAGCTACCAAATTGCACCCTGGGCCTCAGGGTCTGCAGCCCGCGGGGGCAGAAGTTTGCAGTGGGCGTCGCAAAGGGTATGGCTGGACAGCGGGCTCGGAGCGCCCTTCCAGGACAAGCCGCCGCAGTTTCCATGACTACCCGGTTTTCAGGCCCCCCAAACCAACCCCTGGTGAACCAAAGCTCTGGGGGCAGAGGGCGCCGCTTCCCCAGAACTGGGAGCGCGGGCGGGCCGCACGGGCACGGCGGGACGGTGGCGTCCGCCCGGCGCTCACGTAGAAGCTGGGCCGGTCCCTGGGGGCAGAAGGGCGCGAGGGAACCTCTGTCTGCACGTGGCAGGGGCGCGGCCCCTCCTCCCCCCACAGCCTCCCAGAGGAGGCGGCTTCACTCCCTCACGGGCCCTTCCCGGCGCCCGGGGGCCGGGGGGCTGCCAGAAGACAGACTCCACTCCAACCAGAGGACGCGCCTCCTGGGGCGCCTCCCTCAGGTGGCCTAACACCCCCAGGGTCCCCGGCCTCCCTCGGCTCTGCAGACAGCGTGTCCCCGCCTCGCCCCGTCGCCGCCGCCGGGCTCACCCGCCCAGGTGGGGGCCGCAGGGGCGCCTGCCCGGCGGACGGAGCTGGGCCCCGACAAGGGGCGCGGCCTCTCCGGAGCAGCAGGTCACGACATGGCCGCAGGGCTGGGGGCGGACGAGGAGACGTCTGAACCCCGGGGGTGCGGGGCGCGCGGGGCGCCGGCGTCTTCCCCTCGGAGCGCGAAGCAGGCGCACGTGCTGCGCGAGGCCCTCGAGGCGGCGGCAGGGCAGGCAAGCGCTGGAGTCAGGGTGTGGCCGCGTCCCGGCCCCGCCCACTGCTGGCCCCCGGGCGGACGAGGAGTGGGCGCCGCCCGCGAGCCCCATGTGCTGGCCCATGAACGGGCGCGCGCGCGGCTCCACTCGGCCAGGCCCGGAGGAGGCGCCCCGCCGGGCGGCGGGTCGGGCCGCCGCTACCTCTGGCACAGCCCCGCGCACACACGCGCCCGCGCGGCTCCGGCCGGACGGCGGCGGGGCGGGTCTTGCGTCCGCGGCGGCGAGGAGGCTCTGCGCGCCCGAGGACCCCGAAGCCCCGCGAGCTCCGGCGGGCGCCAGGACGGCGTCTTGGCCGCGCGGCTTTTAAGCAGAGTCGGCGGGTCCGCGGAGGACTCGCCTCTCCCGCTCCTCCACCGTTTCACGTTGGATTTCCCAGGACTTCAAGGCGGCTCCTGGGAAGAGCCTCGTCCCGGGTCCGCCCACGCGGCGCCCGCAAAGCCTCCAGCCGGGCCTGCGAGGCCCGAGGCGACGCCGCGGGGTGCTCGGAGGGCGCAGGGCGGCGGGGCGGGCGCAGCAGCAGAGCGGAAAAGCAGCGGGAGGAAAGAAACAGCTGGGCGCAGGGCAAGGACGGCCGGCGGCGGGAGGAAGCTCCAGGGGGCCACCTGCGCCCCAGGCCCGAGCTCAAGCTGGGCCTGGAGCGGCTCCTGCCCCTCGGCGCCTGGCTGGGCCGGCAGCGCCCCCTGGCGGCCAGGGGGACATGCCCGCCCGGGTCAGCCTGCAAACCGCCTCATGGAAAGATGCGAGGAAGCAGGTGAATGGATAGAAAATGCAGGCATCCTTCAATGCCGTGTTTCGCCACGTGCGTGTAAATGTGCGCTGGGTAGGCGACCAGAGGGTAGCGGAAAGGAAAATGAGGGGCATTCATCCCTTTCTAATACCTGGTGTTCGCTGGCATCTGAGCACGGTCTGAGGTCAGTGATTCTGCTGCCTTTAGACGCCAGTAGCTGATGAAAGATTCACCTGCTATTAAGGCCCAGACATGGCCTTTGCTTATAAAGCAAGATTTCTGGAATGTTTGGGAGCCCAGGGGCATTGGAATTGCTGAGGAATTTTAAAAAACGCTGATGCCCAGATTTCACCCCAGACATCACCTTTGAATTAGGCTAGGGCATAGGTTGACATTGGAATTTTTTTAAGCTCCGCACATGGTTGTAGTGGGAAGCCAAGTTTTAAAACCACTATTAGCAAAACATTCTTTCCACTGCTCAAGATATGCTCACCGAGTACAGGAACAATACATTTGAGTAAGGAATGCCTCTTGGGGGCCTCCCTGATGGCTCAAGGGTTAAAGTCTCAGTGCTATCAAACTATCACCAGCCTCTGTGGCATGAGTACAATCCCTGGCCAGGGTGCAGCAGACCTCTCCTGTCTCCCTTCTTGCTCCCCTCAGTAGTGTGTTTCAGTAGATCCACCTGTTCTGCTCCCTACTATGTCTCTGGTGAATCCTCTCACCTCCTGCTCCTCTTGCCTACACCCCAGCTCTTGTATGCATAAGTAAATAAAAATAAATCTTAAAAAAAGGAGTGCCTCTCTCCTACTCTACACACAATTTCCTGACACAAGTAGAGGAAAATGCCATCCAAGGGTAAGACCTGGCTGAGCTGGCATTCCTGGTGCACGCAGCATTCTTGTAGAAAAAAGTCTTGGGGCCTCTCTGGTGGCACAAGGGGTTAAGCACAGCACTTTGAAGCTATCCACAGACTCTGCAGCATGAGTTCAATCCCTGGCAGGGTAGGAAGCTACCCACATGATGCAACAGACCTCTCCTGTCTCATCCACTGCTCCCTTTAGCAGTGTGTTTCAGTCAGTCTGCCTGTTCGGCTCTCCACTCTGTCTCTACTGAATCCTCTCGTCTCCCGCAACTCTGGCCTGTACCCCAGTTCTTGTATGCATAAATAAATCAATCTTTAAAAAAAAAAAGAAAAACAAATCTTCAAGGCATCATCAACTCCAGTAAGGAGAGCAGCCTGTCCAGCCAACACCAACCACACAGGCCAGCCACATGGGACATGGACTTCTAAGTGCCACAATGAAAAGTAACTATAGGTGATTTTAATTTTAATACTACCTTTTGTTTACCTCAAGATATCCAAAATGTTGTTTCAACTTGTCATCAATATAAAGTTAATAAGATATTTCATTTTTCTTGTACTAATTTCTCAAAATTGTGTGTTTTACCCTTACAGCACTTCCATTTAGACCCGTAACACCTCTAGTACTCAGCAGCCCCATGTGGCCAGAGCTGCCATATTGGACAGAGATGGTTCAGAGATATTGTGTCATCCATTAATATCAAATGGCGAATCAGAGTACCAACTAAGGAGATGACATTTTAGCATTAAATGCCTTCCCCTTTAAAAACATGTTGATATCAGTGTTCACAGACTATGATGTTTTCTTTCCCTCTTGTACTCCCAGCTAGTCCTGTCAGGTCACAAATACCCCTGCCCTTGTAGTCACAGAAAATTGATTTGGACTTTCTGTTGCATTAAATTGTTGGGAATTGCCTTCTTCTGGTGGTATTCATCTGGGGTTATGTAGGCCTCTGAATTACAGCAGTGCTTAGAAGTACTCCTTTTCTGTTTTAGAAGAAATAAACATTGAAGATTTAACTTATTAAAAGGATGTTTCAGTTCTGTGTAGATCTTTGTGCTTGATCAAGAAGATGTGGTGTATATACACAATGGAATATTACTCAGCAATCAAAAAAGATAGACTCATGCCATTCGCAGCAACATGGATGGAGCTGGAAGGGATCATGCTCAGTGAAATAAGCCAGAAAGAGAAAAGAAAAATACCGGATGGTTTCACTTATAGGAGGAATTGTAGAGGATTCAAATAAGGGATCGGGGAAAAAAGTAATTATAATAAAGTAAAAATCAAAATCAACAGGCAACTATAAACCAGAGACATTCTGTGGGGGTTGAGAGGGAGGGAGTTGTATCAAAACACAGGTGGGAAGAGCACAAGGTACTATGGTGATGGTACACGGTGAATTGGTGGTGGGAATTTCACAGGGACTATACCTGAGATGATAAAGCATAAATTACATAAAAATGAAGAATGATGTAAAAATTATATAAAATAAAATAAAAAATAAAGTCTGAATTAGCATATACAGAACAAAAGAAGGGGTGAGTTTCAAAATGATGAAATTGAAGGCATGTCAGTTGATGTCAAATCTTAAAACTGTTGATCACAGTTGCTTCTACTTTCCAGGAAATATATTACAAAAAGGGTTAGTATGAGCCCAAGATCATTCTTTCCACTATGCAACCCTGCCTTCCAAAATCTGATTTGCCAACTCTTGTGAAGAATGCTGCAGTGAGCTGGGGTAGGGACAGGACTCAGGAGACTAGACAGACAAGACCCTGTCTGGAGAGGCAGCATCTCTGGATGTGTGGGGAGGCTTTCCTCCTCCAGCACTCAAACCACATGCCAGGCACTATCACCAGGCAGGAGCATCCAGCTTGATAGAGCAACTCTTTTCATTTAATGAGCACCTATTGCCACCCACTATGTGTGCAGTGCTGGGAATTCAAGGGTGAACATGATAGATGCAGTTCTATGCCCTCATTGAATTTGCAATCTAGCTTGAGAGGGAAATAATGAAGTAAAAAAAGACACTAAAGCAATAGTTTCTGATAAAAATAATGAGTTCCTACTTGGTGTTTGGTAGTTAGGAAATACTTCCTATGGGGGAGGGAGTATAGCAAACTGCTCCCAAATCTTAGACAATCTCTGTTAACTCATGATTCTGTGGGTCAGCATTTTGGGCTGGGCTTAGCTGGGCAGAACTTCTGTTCTGGACCAGTCTTACCTGGTCCTGCCTTCCTCAGGCATCTATAATCTGCTGAAGGACAGGATGATGAACTGTCAACTTATTGGGGTAGCCTTAGTTTTCCAAAGTCCTCCTGACCTCCAACAGCCTCCTCCCAGAATTTCTGACATGGGGCAGGTTTCCAGGGGCAGCAAGGAGGCAAGCTTAACACACCCATACTTTTCAGGCCTTGGTTTTAGCCACGTTTGCTAATACCCCCTATACAAAACCAGTCACTTGTCCAAATCAGATTAAATCATGTGTAAAGAAATTGACAACAATCTTGAAGTGTTCACAATGTCACATTATAAGGAAATGGGTGCAGAAAATGGACTAATATGACCACTTTTACAGCTTATCACAGGCAGACAGGAGAATAACTCAAAAAGAGACTGACGAGACAGGGAACTTGGGAAAGAGGAGAGGTGAGGATCTTTTCTTGATATGTTTACATTGGTTTGCTCGTGAGGGGAAGGGTAGGATTGGTATTTCTACAGTCCAATCAGATCCAATCAATTCTAAGAAATCCACCAGGAACTAGAGGACCAGTCTTAGAAAGAGGCAATCTACCCCAATAAAATAGTAGTAGACACAGTATTAATATTAAATTTTGTGAAGAGAAAGCTAAAGACTAAATATTGTTGTCCAAACATGACAGAACACAATTTAAATTTATAAAGGTGTTGAAGGACCTATGGAATTCAGTTAATCAATATTTTGGGGCCTCCCCGGTGGCGCAGCGGTTGAACGCTGGGTTGCGAAGCTGCCCACAGCCTCTGAGGCGCCGGTTCGATCCCCGGCTGCTCCCCGGCCACCGGATGAGGGTCCCACATGGTGCGCAGACCTCTCCTGCCGCCCGCTGCTCCCCTCAGCAGTGTACTTGGGTCCTTCTACCTGCTCTGCTCCCCGCTCTGGCTCTGGTGAATTCTCTCACCCTCCTGCACTTCTGACTGTACCCAGTGCATGTATAAACAAAACAAACGAATAAATAAATAAAAACACATGCCTCTTTATAAAAGAAAAAAATCAATATTTTGGTGCCTACTAGAAATCAACATTTATTGGGGACCTGTTACATGGGACTCTGCTTATGCCCAGGAAGAGTAGAGGAAGGTATATTTTAGTAACTGGACCACAGCACACTGTCCCCAGGTTGGCACACAGCTGGAGTGGCATGAACAGTATCATGTGCTCTTTAGCTTCACCCAGCACAGATGTTCAGTAAATCAAAGTGAGTGAAATTACTTGTACATACTTATGTTTGCCTGAGAGACAGTCATTCAATAAGCATTTATGGAGCACCTACTCTATGCAGGGTCTTTCCCTAGGACACAGACGGTCAAAGCTGAGTAAGGATTCCTGTCCACGAGGCCCTCACCATCTAACAAGGGGAACTACAAAGAAAATAGCCAAGGTCAATGACTAAGAGTTATGAAAGCAGCACATGCTACTAGAAACCAAGAAATAAAAAGTACTTCATACGGTAAAGAGAGCCACAAGCAACTAGCGAGAGCCCCCCTAAACTCAAGTCTCTTTAAAAGGTGGCTGCCCCCTGCATTGAGAACAGAATGGGCAAAGGTATTGTGATAAAAGACAAATGCCAGAAAGTTTTAAATATCTATAATTCTATGGAAGCAGAAGGCAGTGAGGTTGTATTAGTCAGTTTTTTTTTTTTTTTGAAACAAACAACAAAATCCTCTCTAGACTGTTCTAGGGAAATGGATTTGCTAAAAGAGGTGACATGGCTAGATAGTCAGACCTGGAAATTACAGAGCTAGCAACTCATCTGCTGACAGGCAACATTCACACTGAGACCTCTGCCACTACAGCTTGTGGTTCCACTGTCAATCACAGTCATTCTGTACCCCTCCTCCATTTTGGGGCCCTCTTCCCAATCAGCTTTGCTTGCCTGCATCTGATTGATAGAACTTAACAATGGGACATGTGTTGATTTATTAGGGTGCACACCTAAAACTTATGTAATGTTATAATGCAAAGTTACATCAATAAATACTTTAATATATACACACACAACCTATTTGGGCCATATTATCTGGTTTTACTTACTGAACAACTGACAATCAATGGAAGCAGTTAGGAACCAAATTATCCTGAGACAAATATTCTTACTTTCCCCAAAATTGAAAAGGGAGAGGAATTTAAAAATGGTTTTATGTATGTATATATAAATATGTATGTGTATACACACACATTTTTATATATATATATATATATATATATATATATGTATGTATGTATCAAGGACCACTTACTACCATGGATGGAACCAAGCAAAGAAGGAAAAGCTAAAAGAAATTCTTCAAGCTGGGCAGTTGCTCTTGTGTTCTGTGTTCTTTTGAATATTGCCAGAGAATGGAGTTGCTGGGGGTGCACAGTCACCGAGGAAGCCACTGAGAGTAGCTCTCGTTCATGCTTTCCACATATTCTTAGGTATTTGAAATGTTCAAGCATGAAAAATGTGGTCATCTGCTAGAAGGGAGTGTTTGATTTTAATTAAAGGTGAATTTTACTGCTGGCAAAGCCATCTAAATGCTAAAGAAGGGGGCAAAACTGAGCAGAGCCTGTTTGCTAATCCATGCAGTGTGTGTGTGTGAGTGGAATCTGAGGGACCTCCATCCAAGACCTTGTTTGGTTGTTCATGTATTTTTTTAAAGATTTATTTAGGCATACAAGCACTGGGGTACAGGCCAGAGGTCTGGAGGGTGAGAGGATTCACCAGAGACAGAGTGGGGAACAGAACAGGCAGATTGGCCAAAGCACACTGCTGAGGGGAGCAGCGGGCGAGGCAGGAGAGGTCTGCTGTGCCATGTGGGTAGCTCCCTGGCCTTGAACTTGTGCTGCAGTGGCTGCAGATAGCTTCAAAGTGCTGTGCTTAACCCCTTGCACCACCAGGGAGGTCCTGGTTGTTCATGTATTTTGACTTTTTAAGTGAAGTAGAACATACATACAAAGGCATATCCTTTTGCAGCCCACTGAATTCTCATCAACTGAACATATCCATGGGACTAGTACCCAGCTCAAGATTAAAATCATTACCTTCAGAAATATAGGTGAAACACTACATGACATGCACCTCAAAGACATCTTTACAGACACATCACCCAAAGCAGTGATAGTGAAGGCAAACATAAACAGCTGGGACTACATCAAATTAAAGAGCTTCTGCACAGGAAAAGAGACAATAACCAAAGAGAAACCCCACCGACTGGGAGAACATTTTTGCACACAACACTAATGATAAAGGACTGATCACAAAATCTACAAAGAGCTGATGAGACTCAACAAAAACAAAGAAAATAATCCAGTCAAATAATGGGCAGAATAGCTAAAAAGAAGCTTCTCCAAAGAGGAAATACAAATGGCCAACAGGCATATGAAAAAAATGTTCATCACTTGCAATCAGAAAAATGCAAATCAAAACCACAATTTTAACAGGGTGGTCCCCAGGAAAGAGGGAGGTTCCAGGTTCCCTGCCCTACCCAAATGGAGGGTGGAGCTGAGAAGGGAGAGAAGAAGCTGCAGAGGAGACTGAAGAAGGAAGGAAGCAGGATGGAGAGCCAGAAGGAGACCTGGAGGAGGCACATGGAGCTGAGAGACACAAAGAAACAACACTTGCCTTTGGGTCATGGACTGGGTGACACAGATGTGGGTCAGACCCGTGGGGAGGTGACCATGGTGGTTTTTGTCTTGATTTTGATTTTGCTCCTTTCCTTCCAGACTGGTCTGGTTATTTCTGATCCTTTTCTGTGGGTCCCCATTGGAAGATGCTTTAGACTTGTGGCAGGCTTTGGGGCCTTGCTCTGGGCCAATCCTGCTTGGGTAGACTTTTGCCCACGAGGGGACGGGTAACTTTGGGTGCTTGATTTAGAAACTATATTCTTTGCCTTTTCTGTATTGTTTCCTAATTGTATTAAAGTTCCTTCCCATTAAAGTCTCATATGTTTTGTGTTGATGCGGCAGATGGCAGAACCCATTTAAAATAGATGTGGTGCCCAACGTGGGGCAGGCAACCTGGAACCTCCCCCTTTCCTGGGGACCACCCTATTACACAATGAGATACCATGTCACACCAGTGAGAATGGCACATATTAAAAAAGCTAGCAACAACAAATGTTAGCGAGGTTGTGGAGAAAAAGAACACTCCTGCACTGCTGGTGGGAGTGAAAAATGGTCCAACTACTATGGAAAGCTGTGTGGAGATTCCTCATCCTACTAAAGATAGAGCTTCCATATGATCCAGCAATTCCACTCCTAGGTATTTACCCAAAGGACACAGAAACATTAATTCCAAAGAGCACCTGTACCCCTATGTTTATAGCAGCACTGTTTACAATAGCTAAGCTTTGGAAACAACCCAAATGCCCAAAAATAGATGACTGGTTCAAGAAGATGTGGTACATATATACAATGGAATATTATTCAGCAATCAAAAAAGATAAGCACATGCAATATGCAGCAACATGGATGGAGCTGGAAGGGATCATGTTCAGTGAAATAAGCCAGAAAGAAAAGAAAAATACTGGATAGTCTCACTCATAGCAGGAATCTAGAAAACCTAAATAAGGGATCAGGAAATAGAATAACTATACGAAAGAAAAAAATCAAAATCAACAAACAACTATGAACCAGAGATACTATGGTGTGGGGGGGGCAGGGAAAGGAGAGATTGGGGTCAAAATAAGGGGGTTGCAATTGTATGGGGAATATAAAAGTAAAATTAAAAAAAAAACAATCTACTTGAAATGTAAAAAAAAAAAAAATCATTACCTTCAGGCCAGTATCATGAGTGTTGATGACTCAGATGCTTGGGGCCCTACACTTAGAGGGTCTCTGCACATGGCTGAAAGCTCTGTTCTAGTTGTCTTAAAATTTGTAATAAATTTTCAAGGGCCCTTACATTTTCCTTTTGCAAATTACACAGCAAATCCTGATCACCCGCATCCCAGAAACTTTTCTCTCCCCCTCCATGCTCCTGATCAGTTACTACCCCTCTCTGCGACACTTTTCGTATCCTGATTTTTTATTTTACATAAATGAAACCATAGAGTATGTGCTCTTTGTCACTGACTTCTTTAAACAGTATCTTTTCCATATATTATTGTATGTAGTAATAGATCATTTAATCTCATTCCATATCAAGTTGCACTGTCTGAATGTCCAACAATTTACTACATTCTGCTATTGGTGTGCATATAGGCAGTTTTCAGTGCGGGGGTATTTCCCTTGGTGCTACTGTTCTTGTATGTGTTATTAGTTCATTTGCAGGTTTAAAGTAGAAAAAAAATGTTAGCTGTCATACTTACAAAAATATTTATATATGGTCTTAAAATGCCAGTTTTGGTAAAATTAGCCACACCTGAATTAGAGAAATAAGTATTTTTTTAATATACTAAGATATATAGTATATTTCAGACACAGTTCAATATATAATTCACAATCTAAGAAAATGTTGGTGCATTAGAACCACGGTGGACACAAAAATCACCAGTTTCATCCTCCTACTTTGCTTGTTTCTTTGCTACGCACATAGCTTTGAAGCTATGTGTGCATTTCTGTTGAACATGTATCTAAGAAAGGAATTTCTGGGGAACCGGGTATACATATGTTCAGCCTGAGCAGTTACTGCCAAACTACCTTCCAAGCTGTGGATACAAAAGCACTCTCTCGGCAGCAGCCTTAGCTCCAAGCTGGGTCTTATTCTACATCCTATATTATGATGACATCTGCTGGTGGTTAGTATAACCCTGTCACACCAGAGCAGTTAAGTGTATTAAGTAACTTTTAAGATATGAAGATTTTATCTTTTCTACCCTAAATTCCGATGAATTTTATGTCGCCCATCCAGGGGGGAAAAGCTACAGTGAGAAAAGAATAATGATGCACAGAACTATCAAAAAAGAGCAAGGATGACACAAGACCCAGGCCAAGGTGAGAAATTAACTATGATTATTGTTAGCTACTCTGCATTTCAATTTTGTTCTTCCCAAAGTTTCCCTGCCAAAATGTACTCAAGTGCTACTGGTAAATCATTTCATGGACAACAAATTCAAAGGAAATCTGTTATGTGATAAGAATGGAGTAGTTGTTGAGGACTCTATGTTGAATAATATAAATACAGGCTCTCCCTTTTGGAGCTCACAAGCTAGCTGCCAAATTATACAAGTTCTCCTCTTTCCCATCCTGCAAGATGGTGGATGAAAAAGCTGAGAAGGCAGCTCCTAAAGAGAAGAAACCTGAAGCCAAGAAAAATGATGTTGGTGGCAAGATTAGGAAGGTGAAGGCCAAAATTCCTAAGAAGGGGAAGCCCCACTACAGCCAAAACCATGTCCTAGTCAGATATTTCTGAACTGCGATGTGTTCTGGAAAGGCCATATGTCCAGCAGCTAAATCCAGGATTGGAAAAAAAAAAAAAAAAAGAGAAAGTTCTTGCTATCATCTCAAAACCAGTTGGCATTAACAAGAATGACAGTACCTGGGGGCCTCCCCGGTGGTGCAGCGGTTGAGCGCTGGGTTGCGCAGCTGCCTGCAGCCTCTGCAGCACCTGTTCGATCCCCGGCTGCTCCCCGGCCACCGGAGGAGGGTCCCGCATGGCGTGCAGACCTCTCCTGCCGCCCGCTGCTCCCCTCAGCAGTGTACTTCGGTCCTTCTGCCTGCTCTGCTCCCCGCTCTGGCTCAGTGAATTCTCTCACCCTCCCGCACTTCTGACTATACCCAGTGCTTGTATAAGCAAATAAATAAATCTTTTTTAAAAAAGAATGACAGTATCTGGGAAGTTAAACTTCGCAAAGTGCCTAGATACTATCCTACTGAAGATGTACCTTGAAAGCTGTTGAGCCACAGCCTTAAACACTTCAGTCAGCATGAGGAAACAGACCTAGCATCCTCCTGGTGTTACAGGGCAGGGAGAGATGCACCCCAGATCCCCCCAAAACCTGCCTGCTCTAAATGGGTTCTGCCATCCGCCGCATCAACACAAAATATGTGAGACTTTAATGGGAAGGAACTTTACTACAATTAGGAAACAATACAGGAAAGGCAAAGTCTGCTTAAACTAAAAAATTGGACATGAGTTTGATTGTGTGGCTTTGCATGGAGTTCTTCCAGAAAGTTGAAAAAGAGCTGAACCAAGAAGAGGAGAACCTGTTTGCTTTGTTCATAGGGTTCCAGAGACCTTCAAAGAAGGTGAGGAAGCTTGCCTCCATTGGCAGGACTGGACAACCCAGCCAACGAAAAGTCCTGGTACCCTCGAGAAGAGGAAAGCCCATGTGGAGTCTGATGAGACCAACTTTGTTCCTGAAGCCTACATGGACCAGATGCCAACCGTTTGCTCTGATCCTATATGGAGTATTCCAAAAAAGCCAGCAAATAAATTGCTGTTTAGTTATTCTGCCCTGTGATTTTATGCAAAAATAAGTAAAATGGTTTAAAAGTAGATTTAGTTTGCAAACTTTTGCTATGCTGTTAAAAGTTTGGGAGTGTTTTACATAACTTGAACCATTTTAAGATTTTTTTCCCTGTGATTTTGATGTATTTGCTGTCTTGTTTAGCTAGTGCTCCAGATTTTTTTTTTTCTTTTGGCTAGGACTATTTTTCAGAATGGAAAACTGTCATATTGGACATTCATGGACAATGCTGCTAATTGCTGCTTCTCTTATATACATTGTAACCCTGAAAAAAGACTGTCTCCTAAGACTACACCCTGAGATTGTGCCACCATAGATATGGTGGAATAAAAATTAAAAGGGGAGATTGTAACAGGGTGGTCCCCAGGGAAGGGGGAGGTTCCAGGTTCCCTGCCCCACCCAAATGGAGAGTGGAGCTGAGCAGAGAGAGAAGAAGCCGCAGAGGAGACTGCGGAAGGAAGCAGGATGGAGAGCCAGAAGGAGACCTGGAGGAGGCGCATGGAGCCTAGAGACATGTGATGAAACTGCACTTACCTTTTGGTCGTGGACTGGGTGACACAGATGTGGGTGAAACCCGTGGGGAGGTGACAATGGCAGCTTTTATCTTGATTTTGATTTTGCTCTTTTCCTTCCAGGCTTGTCTGGTTGTTTCTGACCCTTTTCTGTGGGTCCCCACTGGAAAATGCTTTGGACTTATGGCAGGTTTTGGGGCCTTGCTCTGGGCCAATCCCATTTGGATGGAGTTTTACCCACGAGGGAACGGGTAACTTTGGGTGCTTGATTTAGAAACTAGATTCTTTGCCTTTCCTGTATTGTTTCCTAATTGTATTAAAGTTCCTTCCCATTGAAGTCTCATATGTTTTGTGTTGATGTGGCGGATAGCAGAACCCATTTAGAGCAGGTAGTTTTTGGGGGGATCTGGGGTGCACCTCTCCCTGCCCTGTAACACTGGGACTGTTCTGACCCTCCTAACAGGGCATGAAAAAGGCAATAGGGTGGTTTTCTAGAAGCAGCTGGGCAGTGGCTTGCTACTTGTGACTGATTCTCTGTCCTTCCATTGAGTACCCCTTTGTAGGACACACCAGAAATTTGTTATTGCCACCTCTACCAAAACTGACAGCAGTGGGGTGAAGATTCCAAGATATCTCACTGATGCTTACTTCAAGAAACAGCAGCTATATAAGCCCAGACACCAGGAAGGTGAGATCTTTGACACAGAAGAGAAATAAAAGATGACAGAGCAGTACAAGGTTAATCAGAAAGCTGTGGACTCACAAATTCTGTCCCAAATCAAAGCTATTCCTCAGCTCTAGGAATTGCTCCACTCTATGTCTATTCTCACCAATGGAATTTACCCTCACAAACTGGTGTTCTAAATTTCCTCCAGAGGGAGGAGGAGGGAGAGGAATCAGAAGGAGGGAGGCACACAGGGGACTGAGGTGATGGTGCACAGATGCATCGGTGAAGGAAATTCTGTGGGGACTACACCTGGGGGGCGGGGTGGACAAACATTGTGTAAAAATGAACAATAATGCAAAACAGCATACAAATAAAAAAGACAAAAGGAAAAATGTTTTATGTAAAATAAATAAATTTCCTACAGAGACTAATTAAATAATGAAAAACCATTATCAAAGTTCTCCATAAAAGTATGACCACTATTAAGATAGGTCCATATATTACTGGTTAAAGATATAGACTGAAGCTGGGTTATTGGTGCTTAGCATCTGACTCCATACTTAATAGTTAAATGATGTGGAACAAGTTGTAAAATACTTGGTGCTTCAGTTTCTTACATACACACATAGGGTAATAGCAGAAAAGACTTCAAAATGGCTTTGTGAAGATTAAATGAGAATAAAAACACCATTAGTGAGGTTTTACCAGTAGCATTATTTTTAAGGAAATGAAATCAGAAGCAGGAAAAAAATGGACTTAAAGATAGCATCTGAATGCCTGAGTCAGATAGGCTTGGGTTAAAAGGCAGGAGGGAGGGCCTCCACGGTGGTGCAGTGGGTTGAGTGCAGCACTGTGAAGCTGTCTGCAGCCTCTGCAGCACCGGTTCGATTTCAGCCCAGCCAGGGAGATTCCCACATGGCACAAAAGACCTCTCCTGTCGTGCCCGCTGCTCCCCTCAGCAGTGTATTTCAGTCATCTGCCTGTTCTGCTCCCCGCTCTGCCTCTGGTCAAACCTCTCACCCTCCCGCGCCTCTGGCCTGTACCCCAGCTCTTGTTTAAAAATAAATAAATCTCGGGCGGGAGGGGAGGGATTGGGGTCAGAATGGGGGGTTTGCAATTGTATGGGGGAATATAAAAATAAAATTTATTATTTAAAAAAATAATAAATAAAATAAATAAAATAAAAATAAATAAATCTTAAAAAAAAAAAAAAGCAGGAGGGAGACAATTTCCTTGACCAAGTGATGCATATGAAACTCCTAGTTGCAAGCATGAAGGAACAGAATTCTAGACAACTTCTTAGTTCCATCTGTTCCAATTTTCCATTGCACACAACAAATCATCCTAAAATCTAATGCCTGAAGATAATTTATCATAGTCCCTCAAGGCTGCATGTGTTGACTCTGCTTTGTTGAATGTGCCTCACTTGGAGTCTCTCATATGGTTTTCAGTCAGATTCTGGCTAAGGTTAGAGTTTTCTGAAGGCTATTTTGGGAGGGAGTTCCAAGATGGTACAGTCAAAAAGCTGGCAGCTGATGTTTGTTAATGTTGACAGAGAATATAACTAGGACTGCGGACCAGAGCAACTATAAAAATCGTCAATGTGACTGGAGCTTCTCATGTCATGGCAAATGGGGATTGATGGAAGAGTTCCCCCAAAACAAGCATTCCAAGGGGCCCAGGTAAAAGGTGCAAGGTTTTTTTGAGACCTGACTACAGTCTTAAGTCCAAGAATGCTGTGTCATCTGCACTCCGAACCAGCTCAGGTTCAACGTGGGATGGAATATCAGGAGATAAAAGCAATGAGTCATGTTGAAAATTGGCTACCACTTTCAACCTTTCACATACTCAAGCTGCAGTCAGAGTCATGGGCTATTACTCAGATCCTATCAACTAGCTCATAGCTCTGACAGCTGACTTTATCATTCCTGAATTGAGGGGATTAAACTAGATGCCCACTAATGTCTTTTATGTTTCTTATTCTCCAAGTGTCATTTTTTTTGGATGCCCTTTTGTTTTTAGTCCACTTAGCAAAACTTACCATCCAACAAGGTTATTGCTTACTCTTATGAAATGTTGTTTGTGAAAAACCTATTAAATTTTGTAGAAGCAATTTAACAGTAGATAAAATATGTTCTTTATGGTAAACATCAATATAACTAATTTTGGTAAGCAGGCCAGTTATCTTATCAAGATTTAAAATCATGCCATAGTGGGCCTCCCCAGTGGCACAGTGGTTGAGCGCTGGGTTGCGAAGCTGCCCGCGGCCTCTGCGGCGCCAGTTCGATTCCCGGCTGCTCCTCGGCCACCGGAGGAGGGTCCCACATGGCGCGCAGACCTCTCCTGCCGCCCGCTGCTTCCCTCAGCAGTGTACCTCGGTCCCTCCGCCTGCTCTGCTCCCGGCTCTGGTGAATTCTCTCATCCTCCCGCGCTTCTGACTATACCCAGTGCATGTATAACCAAAACAAACAAACAAATAAATAAATAAAACATGCCTCTATTAAAAAATAAATAAATAAAATAAAATTATGCCATAGTGGCTGGACCAGTTTGCACTCCCACCAGCAGTGTAGGAGAGTTCCTTTTTCTACACATCCTTGCCAACATTTGTTGTTGCTAGTTTTTTTAATATCTGCCATTCTCACTGGTGTAAGATGGTATCTCATGGTAGTTTTGATTTGCATTTCCCTGATGACAAGTGATGTTGAACATTTTTTCATATGCCTGTTGGCCATTTGCATTTCCTCTTTGGAGAAGTTTCTTTTTAACTCTTCTGCCTATTTTTTGACTGTGTTGTTTTCTTTGTTTTTGATGAGTCTTGTCAGCTCTTTGCAGATTTTTGTGATCAGATAGGAGAGTGATTTCAGCATCATGGTGGTGAGAGTTTTCCTGTTACTTTTCCCTTTGATGTACAACTAATTGGAAATACATAACTGAACCTAAGGACCTCTGCACTAGTTCAACGTACACAAAATGATAAATTTCATTAATAGAATAATAGATAAAATTCACCTGATTGTCTCAACAGATGCAAAATACAACTCATCCTTTCATGATAAAGAAAAGCACTTGATAGATTGGATATAAAAGACATGTACTTCAATGTAATGAAGGCCATATACTGCAAACCCACAGCTAACACTATACTCAATGGAGAAAAATGGAAAGCTTTTCCTCTAAGATCAGGAACAAGAAAAGGTTGCCTACTCTCATCACTCCCATTCAGTATAGTACTGGAAGCCTTAGCTAGATCAATTAGGCAAGACAAAGAAATAAAAGGCAACCAAATCCGAAAGGAATAAGTAAAATTGTTGCTGTCTGCAGATGCTATTTTTGTATACAGAAATCCCAAATATTCATCAACAAACTGTTGAAATTCATTCATAACTTCAGTAATGTAGGATACTAAATTAACACACAAATCAGCTGTATAAAGTAATGAAACATTTGAAAGAGAAATAAAGAAAGCTACCCCATTTTCAATAGCATCAAAATTAGGAAATACTCAGGAATAAATTTAACAAAAGAAATGAGAGATCTGTACAATGAAAACTACAAGACTTTCCTGAAAGAAACTGAACACAAAAATGGAAAGACATCCCATGTTTAGGAAACAGAAGAATGAATATTACTAAAATGGTTATACTACTCAAAGCCAGCTATAGATTCAATACCATATCCACAAAAATACCATGGCATTCTTCACAGAAATAGAAAGTACAACCCAGAAATTTGTATAAAATCACAAAAGACTCCAAAGAGCAAAAGCAATCCTACAGAAAAAGAACATGGGCCTCCCCTGGTGGCACAGCAGTTGAGCGCTGGGCTGCGAAGCTGCCCGCAGCCTCTGCAGTGGCGGTTCGATCCCCGGCCACAGGGCGAGGGTCCCACATGGTGCGGCAGTCCTCTCCTGCCACGCCCGCTGCTCCCCTCAGCAGTGTGTTTCGTCAGTCTGCCTGTTCTGTTCCCCGCTGTGGCTCTGGTGAATTCTCTCACCCTCCCACGCTTCTGACTGTACCCAGTGCTTGTATAAATAAGTAAATAAATCTTTTAAAAAAGAAGAAAAAGAACAAAGAGGTACCATACCATCTCTAAAGCACAAAACAACAACAAATGGGACTACATCAAATTTAAGATTCAGCACAAAGGAAGCAATTAACAAAATGAAAAAGCACCTACAGAATGGGAGAAAATTTTGCAAATAACATATTAGATGAGGGGTTAAAATACTATACATGCACACACACACACCACACACTCAAAACATATACCACTAAAAAACACGGTCAGAAGAACTAAATAGACACTTTTCCAATAAAGACATTCAGATGGTCAACAGGTACATAAAAATACATTCAACGTTACTAATCACTAGGAAAATGTAAATCAAAACCACAATGAGATATCACCTCCACCCTGTTATAATGGCTATCAAGAATACAAGAGGTAAGTGCTGGCAAGGATGTCCAGGAAAATGAACACTTATACACTCTTAATGGGAATATAAATTGGTTCAACGCACTCTCAAAAAATTAAAAGTAGATCTACCAAATGATTTAGTCACTCCACTTCTGAGAGTTTATCAAGGGAAGAGAAACAGGATATCAAAGAGATATATGCACTCCCATGTTTACTGCATCATCATTCGCAATAGCCAAGGAAACTGAAATACTAACCAAAAGTCTCTGTAAAAACTTAAGTCCAGCACAGATGGTTTGACTAGTGAGTTCTACTTTCAAAGGGGAACTATTACCCGCCCTTCCCAAAAAACTGACAAAGAAGGACTACTACTGAACACATTTTATGAGGCCAACATTACCCTGGTACTTGGGAACAAAGAGCGGGGGACCCAGTGATGCCTGATAAAGGGAGATTGGTGCTGTAGTAGAGGGTGAGGGGTGTGGTGAGAAGGTGTGAACCTATCCCCAAGTCATATGCAGTGCTGCAAACCAATGTTACCACAATAATTAAAATATATATATACAAATAAATTATACTCACATAAAAAAAGTTTTATTTGTAGAATTAAAAAAAAATCAGTTGTGTTCCTATAATGCAAACAATGAGTTAGGAGAGGATGAAATCAAGACAACACTCCCCTTTGTTATTACGTTATAAAGAATTAAATACCTAAGAGTAAACTTAAAGGAGGTGAAGAACCTGTACAATGGAAACTGTAAGACATTGTTAAGAGTCTCCCCGGTGGCGCAGCGGTTGAGCGCTGGGTTGCGAAGCTGCCCGCAGCCTCTGCGGCGCCGGTTCGATCCCCGGCTGCTCCCCGGCCACCAGAGGAGGGTCCCACATGGCGTGCAGACCTCTCCTGCCGCCCGCTGCTCCCCTCAGCAGTGTACTTCGGTCCTTCTGCCTGCTCTGCTCCCTGCTCTGGCTCTGGTGAATTCTCTCACCCTCCCGCACTTCTGACTGTACCCAGTGCATGTATAAACAAACAAACAAATAAATAAATAAATAAATAAATAAATAAATAAATAAATAAATAAAATGTCCCAAGTCTAGTGCCTCTTTAAAAAAAAAAAAAAAAGACATCGTTAAAATAGAGGAAGACACAAACAAATGGAAAAATATGCTCTATTCATGGATTGGAAAAATTAACATGATTAAAATGGCCATAGTATCCAAGCCAAAATACAGAGCCAAAGCAATCCCTATCAAAGTTTCTATGATATCCTTCAAAGAAATAGAACAAGCATTACTGAAATTCATATGAAATCACAGAAGACCTCAACTAGCCAAAAGCAACCCTGACAAAGGAGGGGAAGAACGTGGCATCATTCTTCAAACTATACTACTGACCTACATCGTATGTTTGAAAGGGGTTAGTATCCAAAGTATAGAAAGAATCATGCAACTCAGCAGCAGCAACAAAAAACAAACCACCCAATCAAAAAAGGCAGAAGATGTGAATAGACACTTTAACAAAGAAAGCATCAGAGAGCCAACAGGCACAAGAAAAAATGCTCAACATCACTTCCTATTAGGGAAATGCAAATCAAACCCACAGTGAGGTATTATCTGAAGAATATAAAAACACTAACTCAAAAGGATATGTGCACCCTATGTTCATAGCAGCATTACTGACAACAGCCAAAACATGAAAACAACCAAAATGCCCACCCATGTGTGACTGGAGAAGGAAGCTGTGGTGTGTACAGTTAATGGAATACTGAAAGGTCGAGGCTGGGGCAGGGATGGGGCAGAAAAGGGGGAACTTGAAACTGCTGCCACCTGCATCCTGGAGACAAGCTAGAGCCGGACCTGATAAGCAGCGATGAAAGAAGAACCAGTTCTGAGAGAAAAAAAAATATTTAAAAAGCAACCTCAACTCCACATTCTCTACCTCCTGCCAAGGCCAGACAGGGCCCTAAGCTTATGGGTGTGGGTGTGACTTCTCTGGCCTCTGTGGGGGTCGGTGAACCTCCCCCAAGAGCACAATAAAATCTCTACCTTTCAGAAACTAGGCCTGACTCTCTCTCTCTCTACTGCGCCAAAACCTTTTAAACACTATTCAGTTATTTAAAAGGATGAACACTCGACTTTAAAAAAATAAAGCATGGGTTAAAATTGAGGTGATTATGCTAAGTAAGTGAGAAGGTGAAAGATAATTTCTGGATGGCATCACTCATGTAGAATATATATCAACAAAGTCACCAAACTAAAAAAATACACAAAAGATATAACAAACTCTGTAAAAAAGATGTGGTTACCAGAAGGGGTAAAGGGATGGGAGAGCTGTGTAGAAGGGGTCAAGTTGGCAGTATAAATGCCCTAGAATTTTGGTCATGGGTACAATGAGATAAATACACTTATTGAAGCTATACTCCTAAAACCTGTTCTATACAGTATAATAAAATGTTGATCATTTGTCATTAGTTTATTTAAATAAAGAATTTGAGTGAGTTCCAACTTCAGAGTTTGCTACACATATTTTAAATTTGCATTAACAAAATCAGTGCTGATGAGAAACAAAAGCAGAACTAGGGATATTCTAAAGTACTCTAAATAATATAACAGCTGCGGACAGCTTCACAGCGCTGCACTCAACCGCCTGCGCCACCAAGGAGGCCCTCAAGAGTTTGTTTCCGACTAGTTTTTTCTGTTCCCTTGTTTTGGTTCTTTATATTCCACACAAGTGGAATCACTTGGTATTTCTCTTTTTCCTTTGACTCATTTTGGTTGCCATACTCATCTCAGGCTCCATCCATGTTGTTGCAAATGGCATGATTTCATCTTTTTTCATAATTGGATAGTATTCCATTGTGTGTATATATATATATACACCACTTCTTAATCCACTCATCTGTCTTTGGGCACTTAGGCTGTTTCCACATCTTGGCTATTGTAAATAGAGTTGCAATGGATACAGGAGTGCATATACCTCTTCAAATTAGTGAGAAACGAAATACACTTTGGTTCAGTTTAGTAAATGAGTGAGATTTTTGCAGGACTGCCCACCCATTTTCTTATTAACAGTAAAATTTGGAATACCTGCAACACTTAGTTGTACATTCTAACTCCTGGGTAACATATAAAGCCAAGAGTGAAAGTGTAAACCCTCTAGGGTTTTAGGTATTTTATTAAGACATAAACTGTCTTCTTTTGCCTTCTGAACCACTTATATAAAGGCCCTTCTTGGAAAGAACAATATATCCTATAAGCTGTCCCACCAATGTTTCTCTCTCTCTCTCTCACACACACACACACACACACACACACACACACACACACAATGAAGTATAACTCAGGCCCCAGCCCCCACTTTTCAAGCCCATTTTAGAAATGAAACTTTAGACACTCCGTAGTCCTTGATTATGATTAAGATATTAATTTGCATCACATATATTCATTACCTATGCAGTAAAATCGGCTAATTACAAGTGAGTAACATTATTTCATTTTCTGAGACACCATGTGACAATATCGATCTTCTTAGCATGTTTTTTTTATTTTGTCAACATCTCAATGTCTTTCCTCTGCAGGAGGCAGTGTAGAAAGAGCCTTACCAAGTTCATTCATATTACACAGACCACTTTTAACCAAGAGAGATTATGGAAAGACTCTCCTCAGCCCTCCTATCTTACCCAGGAGTGCAAGGACTTTTTCTATCTCTTTTCTTATAGATAATCAACCAAAAAAGAGAATGAAGTGGTATGTTAAGTGTACCAATGGGTACAAGCTCTGATAAGGGTTTGACAACAGAAAATCACCATGATAAAATCAAGTTTTGAGATTTGCCATTATTTATCATCATACAAGTTTGCTAAAGTTATCAAATTCTTCCTGATTTGGTATCCTTAATTATTTAAACTAGAAGAGCATAGAGCTTGTTTTTTTTTTTTTTCATTAGTACTTTTCACTAAAACCAACTTTTCATCAAAATTGTTCACAGCCCCAGAATGCAGGATTCAACATTGTCTCATTATTACAGAAAACATAACATTTCATTAAATAAAAAGTCATGGAAACTACCCTATATCAACAAATGTCAAATTCATTGACAGTGGAATAAATGCATAAATGAATATGTCTACAAAAGGGAATGTCATCTATCAACGACAATAAAAAAACTACAAGTGCACCCAACAGTTTGGATGAACCTCACTCATATGTTGAGCAAAAGAAACTAGAAGCTAGACACAAAAGAGTATCTATTTGGATACTATTTAAAAACTAGCAAAAGCAGTCTGTGGTGTTAGAAGTCAGGAAGCAGCTGTCCTTAGAGATAATGACTGAAAAGGTGCACTGGGTCTTCTGGCAAGTTGGTTCTGTTCTGTAGTTTGGTCTGGGTGTTGGTTTCACAACTATGTTGACTTTGTGAAAATTCAAGTTGACTCTTACAATTCATGTATTTTCCTCCATATCTTATTTCAATTGTAAGTTTGTAATCTTTATAATGATGTTATGTGGGCTAATGTTACATGGAAATGTGGCTCTGGAGCAAGAGTAAAATCTAGTAACTATTAAAGCATTAATTTCACTTCCAAATTTCAACAGTACTTATCAAGACTAAGATTTATCATTTAGAAAATATATGTTTGTGTACCTCAATAAAATGCAATATATGGAATACTTGACTATTAACATTTAGAAACCCCACTGACAATGTCCTCTTTCAGAGAAAAGTTCGTATAACTTAATCCAACCCACACCCAAAACTGACAGGAATTACTTTTTCCTGATTATTGCCCACAGGCCACTTAGAGTAAACTGAGCCATTTGAAATGTTTAATAATACTAGAGGCATATTCTATCATCTATTAGCTTTATTTTCATGATCAAGGATATTTAAGTGCGATGCTGTAAACTTGAGAAAAGGAATGATAAAATTTACATGTGGCAGTGAAACTCAAGGACTGGTTGTCTATTATTTCATTGTGTTCGAGCGAAATCATCCTGATTTGCTTCAAAGCTCTATTCTTAGTGAAAGAACATTAATAACAATAAATAAAAGCGGTAGTTTAAATTTCAAACTGACTTTTACATGTAATTCTTATAGTTAAGTGGTCTCATTTCCACAAAGACAACAGAGGACAAGAAAGAAGGCCTAAGTTAGACTTTAAGCACTGCCACATGCTAGTTGAGTGATTATGGTCAAGTTCATTTATCTGCATCTTTGCTTTGTCACCTATAAATGGAAAGCCTGGACTAGTGTTATTAGTTTGGATGAAACTTATTTCTCTCTCTTGTAGAGTTCTGTACATAAACAACCCAGGGTAGGGTAGAGACTTCAGGGTAATAAGGTCCTAGGCTCCGCCATCTAGCCATTGTCCTTATAGTGTGTTATCCTCACCCACTTTGGACCTTGTGGTCCAAGATGGCCCACCAGCACTTCTGCTTCCCACCCAGCAAATCTGTCAAGAGGAAATCTATCAATTCTGCTCATATTCCCTTAGTCAGACATTAGTTACCTGGCCCAAAGACATGCAAAAGGGACAATTGGGATGTACATCTTTTTCTGTATACCTAGCTAAATATGGGAACTTCTATTAAGAAAAGAAAATACTGGAGGACAGCTAGCAATGTTTATCACAATGAGCTAACCTGTGAAATCTCACATAGGGCTACATTCCTTAGGGTCTAAGCTGTATTTTTTACTGTGATTTATAGCCTTTGGATTTGCAAATTGTGCTTTTAGAAGACAGTTTACTAACTGATTAAGTAATGAAGATATGGTACTACCAGATGAAACATGGTGTCTTATCTGAACACAAGCTCTTCCCTTTGATGTAGGTATAAAAGACAAATGGGCACTGATATGTACATTGAGCTACATGCATTTGCCAATATTCACTTAGTTTGATGGACAAAATAGGAATTTCATATGATTCAAGCTTAACATTAATTTACATCATATAGAACAAGTATGTCAAATATCTAAGGATAATTATGAAATAGCACTGCCAATCGTATTTAAATAAGCTATGACCATTACAAGAAAAATGAGTTCTTCACAGTATTTTTCCACAAACTGATAACTGCTAAGAATCTTACATAGTTCTTGTATACCTCAGTCAGACAAATGAAACTCTTAAGAACCACTCTCCTAGGATATATTAATGAACCATTTTTGTAAGATGTCTTTCTTAGTATTTACAAAGAGGACCTACAAATTCTTGTGTGTTTTTTAATACAGCATTTATAAAATAAACTTGCAAATGCACTTCAGTACTTCCATATTTGCTGGTATGTGACTGCAGTTTTATTTCTTCAATCAGAAGAGGAAAACATAGCTCATGACCTTTAGCTGATTACAGTCATTGTTCTTTTGAGCTATACTTCCAGTAACTGCCAACATGAAATGGTCTCTTGGCAACCATCAGTCATCCATAGAAAGACTCTGATAGCAAAGTTTTCATCTTTGAAAGTCATCATTTTGCCTTCCTAGTTATAAATACAAAACCTTTTAAAGCACATTTAAGGATAGTGTGGCATTTTAACAGAGTTCTCAATTTTAGAGATACATACTAAAATATTCATAATGAAATTATATATGTCTTATAGATTTTTCCAAACAGTATGGGAGGGGGGAGAATATTGCCATGAGTTAATAACTATTGAAGATGGAAGATGGGAATTTGCTAGAATATCCTGTCTCTTTACCCACAAGTGTAAAATTGACCTTAGTCAAATAATGCCTATACTTCTAAGCACATTTAGGTAGAACTATTATTTCACTCATAGTTTTGACACAAAGTATTACAAAGATAATAGACTTGGTTGTTTATATTTATTATTAAGTTTATTATTTGTTTTAAGGTAAGTATTATTTGTAATAACCAAAAAAAGCCCTTGAGACTAAAACTAGTTAGTTCTCCCTGATAGTCATATGCCTCATAATAAATGAGTTTCTGGACATAAAGAAATATAAAGATAATCTGTTCTCATGGATTGGAAAAAATGACATCATTAAAATGACTATATTTGTAAAGTACACATACAGATCCAGTGCAATGGCATTTCAAAGTCCCAATGGCATTCTTCAAAAACACAGAAAAAAGTTATGAAATCTTTTTGGAACTACAAAAGACCACAAATAGCAAACAATCCTAAGAAAAAATAAAAATGGAGGCATCATACGCTCTACCTTCAAACTACATTATAAAATGAAGTGATTTTAATCTAAACAGCATGTTATTGAAACAAAAACAGAACAACGGAGTCAAGCACACAAAATGGAGCAAAGAAAGCCTCTTTAGTACATGGTGTTCGGAAAACTGGACAGACACAGACAAGCAAATGAAGCTAGATCATTCTCATAACATCATACACAAAAATTAATTTAAAATGGATTAATGACTTTGATGTAAACCTGAAACTGTAAAATACATAGAAGAAAACAGGCGATAAACTCCTCAATACTGGCCTTAGAGAGGTCTTTGAGGACTTGATTCACACACAAGGGATGCAAAAGCAAAAACAAAACAAAATAAAAACAAATGGACTACAACAAAGCAGAAAACTTCTGCATAGTCAAACAAACTACCACTGAAACGAGAAAACATCCTACTGAATGGAACAAGATATTTGCAAATCATATATCCAACAAGAGGTTAATAATGCAAACTATGGAAAACCCCACAAAACAAAAATACCAAGCAACCCAATTAAAAAATGGGCAGAGGACCTGAATAGACACTTCCTCCAAAGATACACAGATGACAAACAGGCATATGAAAACATGTTTGTCTCTCTTATTATTAGGGAAATGAAAATTAAAAAGAAAAAAAAAAGATAAATCACTTCACACCTAGGAAAATGGCTATTATCCAAAATAAGAAATAAGTGTTGGAGCAGATGTGGAGAACTGAGGGACCACTTAGACACTGATTGTGGGTTATTAAAATGTTGCAGTCATTATGGAAATTGCTCAAAAATTAAAAACAGAAATTCAACACTATCCAGTTACACCATTTCTGGGTATTTACCCTATAAAGACGAAAACACTAATTCAAAGAGATGTATGCACCCCCAAGTTCATTGCAGCATTATTTACTAGCCAAGGAGTGGAAACAATCTAGTGCCCATGGACACAGGATTAGATAAAGATGGTTTGTCATATACACACAATGAAGTATTATCCAGCTATTAAAAAAAATGAACTCTTGACATTTGCAACAATATGGATGGAACTGGAGTAGATTATGTTAAGTAAAATAAGCCAGAAGGAGAAAAACAAATACAGGATGGTTTCACTTATATGTAAAATACAGAGAAACAAAACAAAGGGTCCCACAGAAAGAAAAAAGAAAAAAAAAACAACAAATGATCCCTAAAAATCTGCAAAAATGAGGTTACCAGAGGGGGAGAGGGCCCAATTTATCATGGTGGAATACTATGGGTGCCTTGGTGGTGGATGTGTTAACACACATCTGAAGAGATGTGAGCCTATGCCTTTGAATCACATAGTGTTGTAAACCAAAGTAACTTCAAAAATTAACAAAAAGAGATGAAATCCTGCCATTTTTAGCAACATGGATGCACCCAGAGGGTATTATACTTAGTGAAGTAAGTTGGCTGGAGCGCTTTTACTCATATGTTGTACATAAACAAACAAACAAAAAACCAAGTCTAAAAAAATAAGCTTTTAGACTGGAAGTTCAAATTAGCATCTACAAGATGGGAAGGAATATGCAGGGTGGACAAATTGGGTATGGAGATGGATAGAACTGGACATTTAGTGGTGAACTTAATGCAGTATATAAACATGTTGATTTGTGACAATGTGCACCTAAAACATAATCCTATAATGCAATTTAACTTCGATAAATAAATGCAAAAACAGTAAAATATAAATCTCATAGCCCTAATTAAAAAAGAATTGTTTCTAGTATTTGCTAACACTATTTTAATCGCATATTCCTGAACTTTACTTTTTTCTAATACCTTATAACTCCCCCCCCCCAATATTTATATACCTCCATGGTAGGAAATTAGAGGAAATATTTTTCACTCCTGACAAAAATAATATAGCATACATTTTATTGCACATAAAACCTGCTACCGTGGAGATTTGAAGATAATAGGAAAATGTGTGGCTTTATTTCTATGTATAATTAACAGGGTTATACAGTTTAAAAAAGAACTGTTGACCAACAATATAAAAATGATTTAAATTTAACTCCTAACTTTATTCAAAACAATGCCTTCTGGTATTAAGGACCTCAAAAGACTGAGGAGAGGCAGTAATTTGACAAGCCACTTACAAAATGTCGCTTTGCATATGAACACCTGTAACAACCAATCTAGCACATAGGTGAGGGCTACTTACACCGTTTCTCAGTTTCAAAAAGTAACACTTTTATTCAGCATCATTGACTAAAAAGGTTAGCGCTGAATTTGGAAACAGTAAGATTTGAAGCTTGTTTCCTAACTCCTAGCAGTCTAGAAAATGTGTTTTGTTTCTGAACTGCAAACACAATTAAAGGATCCAACTGATAAAATGTAAACCATGACTTCAGATTCTAAGCAGCTTTTCTCCCAGTTAAAGATCTGTTTTCTCCCAAGAGACAATATTGTTCAGGACCCTCAATTGCCACCACCATCACCACCGCCTCCTCCTTCCTCCCTTCTTCTCACCCAACAGAAACGTCATAGGACATCTTCCTTTGTAACCCCAGATAAGAAGTTTGAATTCTATACCTAACTTGATGGTGATGACCAAAGAGAGTGAAGACAGTTAATACCACGGGGGATTGGTATATGATCCAATAACGTGATTCACTTTCAGCATGTAGGCCCACAAACTTAGAGCTACTTTCACACATGCTTTTGTTCCATTCTTTACACACTATTCATAACCTTTTAACATATTTACAAGGAGGCATATATTTTTAATCACCTTCATCAGACCAGAGCAACGTAAGATGTGAAATACCACACACTATCTAAGCAGTATAATGGGTGGTGGTAACCACCAAATTGGTATTTTACCTTGTTTGGTACTTTTTTTTCTTTCTTGAATTTAAAACCTGAAAATATACCCGAGACCTTCCCTACTTATCTTAGTAATCTTCCATTTTACATGAATTCATCTAATACTTGATCAGTTTCATAAATATGAGTCAATATACCCTCTTCAGGAAACACCTTCCATATTTACTGTCTACTGTGTAAAGTATGCACTGCTGTCTTTAATTAGAACTGAATTGTCTTTGTCATGTTCCAGATGGTGACCCTTCATTTTGGATTTTGAAAATCAAACAAGTCTGACTTTTTCCTCTCTATACTGAAATTTTATTAGCTCAATATTACTTTCTTGTCAGTGTCTGCCTTGGAAGAGTAAGAGTTCTTACTTCGAAAATCTTCCTTGGCAAAGTTCTCCAGACCCTCAAATATACAAATTGCTATTGGGGAGATGTTTCCAGTACTAGTAATATTCTTCCAGAAGTCTGTGACCAGAACTGAACAAGGAAATCTACATGAAAAAATAAATCAGTATAGATTTCAAGATTCAGCATCCATTTATGATAAAAAAAAAAACCTCATAGTGCAACAGCGATAAAAGGAACAAACTTCAATATAACAAAACTCATCATAATATGAAACCCACACTAACATCATACTCAATGGCAAAAAACTGAAAGCTTTTCCTCTAAGATCAGGTACACGACTTGATTCCCATTCTCACCATTACTATCCAGCATCATACTGGAAATCTTAGCTACAGTTAGGCAAGAGAAAGATGTAAAAACAATTCAAACTGGAAAAGAAGTAAAACTATCAGTATTTGCAGATGACATGATAATATTTACATATAACCCTAAAACTCCACTAAAACCATCAGAAACAATAAATCAGTACAGTATATGGTAGGCTACAAAATCAATGCACAAAAGTCTGCTACATTCCTATATGCAAATAAACTAGAAAAGAAAGAAATCAAGAAAACAATCCCATTTATAGCAGCACTAAAAGGTATAAAATACCTAGAAATAAATCTAACAGAGGTGAAAGCCATGTTTAAAAAAAAGTCTGAGCCATTATTAAAAGAAATAGAAGACACAATGGAAAGATATTCCTTGTTCATGGTTTAGAAGATTTAATATAGTTAAAATGGCCATATTATACAAAGTAATACATAGATTCAATGCAATCCCTAAGAAAGTTTCAATTATAAAATAAATTGAGCAAACATTACTGAAATTTACATGAAACCACAAAAGACCCCAACTAGTCAAAGCAATCTTGATTAACAGAAAAAAATGGAGGTATCACACTCCTAAACTTCATACTACAAGGCTATAGTAATCAAAAACAGTATGGTATTGGGATAAAAATTGGCACACAGACCAATGGAATAGAACTGAGAGCCCAGAAATAAACCCACCATTATATGGAGAGTTAAATCCTTGACAATGGATCTAAGAACATATATGGGAAAAGGAGGTCTCTTCAACTAATGGTATAGGGGAAGCTGGACAGCCACATGCAAACAAAAAACAAAAACGAGGGGCCTCCCTGGTGGCACATGGGTTAAAGACAGTGCTGTCAATCTATTGGCAGCCACCACAGCATGAATTCAATTCCCCGGCAGCCAGGGAAGTGACCCACATGGTGCAGCAGACCTCTCCTGTCTTGCCTGCTGCTCTCCCCAGCAGTGTATTTCAGTCAGTCTGTCTGTTCTGTTCCCCACTCTGTCTCTGGTGAATCCTCTCACCCCCACCCTGCACCTCTGGCCTACACCCCAGTTCTTGTATGAATAAATCTTTAAAAAAAAAATGAAACAAGACACTATCTCACACCACAAAAAAAAAAAAATTAACTCAAAAGGGATTATTAAAGACTTGGATGTAAGACCCGAAACCATAAAATACACAGAAGAAAGCAGAGGCAAAACACTGCAACACTGGCTTTAGCAATGTCTTTGGGGACACAACTCCAATGGCAAGGAAAACAGAAGCAAAAATAAATAGGCCTACATCAATGAAAAAACTCTGCATAGCAAAAGAGACTATTATTAAAATGAACAAATACCCTACTGGATGGGAAAAAATAGTTGCACAACATACTTCTGACAAGGGGCTTATATCCAAGCTCTGCAAAAACATATAACTCAACAAAAAAGAAAACCTATAATCCAATAATAATTAAAAAAAAGAAGATCAGAAGAGCTAAGGGACACGTTTTGAAAGAAGGAATATAGCTGGCCATAGGCACATAAAAAAATGCTCTTTGTCACTTATCAGGAAAATGCAAATAAAAACAACAATGAGATTAACATCTCACACTTGTGAGAATAGCCCAAAAACCAGAAACAAAAAATGTTGGCAAGGATGTGGAGAAAAAGCAACGGCCTCCTAACTGCTGGTGGGAATGTAAACTGGTCTAGCCTCTATGGAAAATTCTACAGAGCTTTCTTAAAACGTGACAGCAGATCTATCACGTGATCCTGCAATTCTACTCATAAGTGTCTACCCAAAGAACAATGCAAAAATACTAATGGGAAGGGAAAGGTGCACTCTCATATTAACTGCAGCCCTATTTAGATTCACCAGGTTATGGGAGCAAGCTAAGTGCCCAAGGCCAGAAAACTGGATTGAGAAGATGTGTTATTTATTTACAATGAAATACTACTCACCTACAAAAAGATGCAATATCTTGCCAGTTGTGATGTGGATGGAACTGGGGGAGGTTATGCCAAGTGAAGTCAGTCAGAAGGAGAAAGAAAAATACCAGGTGATTTTCACTTATATTGGGAATATAAAGAAACAAAACAAAGGAACAGACAAAACCAAAGCAAAACAAACCATAAAGATATGACTGCAGAACTGAGGCTACTAGGGGGTGTAGGGCGCAAAGGCAGAGGGGGCTCAAAGGACTATGGTAAGGCATTATTGGTACTTTGCTGGCAGATGTGGTGTGGTCACATACATCTGAGGAGTGTGACCCTATACCCCTAAATCATGTACAGGTTGTAAACCAATGTTACCTCAAAAAAAAAAAAGTCACATGCACTTCTGGTAGGAGTGCAAGCTGGTCCAACCACTATGGAAAGCTCTGTGGAGATTCCCCAACCTGCTAAAGATGGAGCTTCCATATGACCCAGCAATTCCACTCCTAGGTTTTTACCCAAAGGACACAGAAACATTAATTTAAAATGGCACCTGCACCTCTATGTTTACAACAGCACTATTTACAATAGCTAAGCTATGGAAACAACCCAAATGCCCAAAAATAGATGACTGGATCAAGAAGATGTGGTCCATATACACCATGGAATATTACTCAGCAATCAAAAAAGATAAACTCATGCAATTTGCAGCAACATGGATGGAGCTGGAAGCGATCATGTTCAGCGAAATAAGCCAGAAAGAAAAAAACACCGGATGGTCTCACTCATAGCAGGAATTTAGAAACCTAAATAAGGGACCAGGAAAAAGACTAATTATAATAAAGTAAAAATCAAAATCAACAATCAACTATAAATCAGAGACACACTATGGGGGGGAGGGGAGCAGGGATTAGGGTCAAAATAAGGGGGGTGGGAATTGTATGGGGACTATAACCAAGATGAAAATGCATACATTGTGCAAAAAATGAAAAATGATGTAAAAAATATATAAAATAAAAAAGTCATAGCAAAAAACTATAAAAATGAAGGTCTTTAATATCCCCTCTCAACACACAGAGCATAACAGACAGTAATATCTAATTAACAAAATCCATAATAATGAAACTTATGAGTAGATGTCTTATGTGGCATTTCCCCTAGTAGACCCTTGCGACAAGGATCCGTTAACAAGTAGCTTGTTCAGGACGTGACAGGAAGAAACACAGACAGGAGAGTGAGGAGCTGTGGCAGGCAAGGGAGAGAATCTAATATGGAAAAGTTACTGAGCAAGTTGCTGCCAGAGGCAGATGTGCTCATGGCCCTAGGGGAGGCTCAGAGCCTGAAGTAGCAGGATTATCCTTTCCCGACAAGGAACCTTGAGTGTTTATGTACCAACTGCTGCTCCTCCCTGTGTGAGGGCTGCTCCTGTGGGCATGGACTCCACAGCACTTCTGTCCTGCCATGGTTAGACCAAGCTTACCCCTGGAGAAAAAGAAAACTCTCGGGCAGAGAACACAAGAACTATCTTCACATGACCCCAGGGTAGGTTAGCAGTATATGGACAGATGCCTGCAAGACATTTTTAAATAAATTTGTATTTTCTTAATCACATGAGCATCTACGTACTTATAAAGGTCACTATCTATTGTGAGGCATTAGTGAGCAGTCAAAGCTCAGTGAACATAGGGATTTGCAGGCCACTTGCCATACCTCTCAAACTGTCCTCTGCCTTGCTGGCCACACATTCTATCAGTCCATCCCCCAAAGATTAGGCCATTGTCAAATATAACTTGAGAAGCAAATGTTATAAGAAAGTGACGATACTTTTCATATTTTGTACTTCCATCTTTGGAGGATACCTTTGTTCCTGCAACCATTTTTGCAACCAATCTCTGGCTCAGAGGAAGTAAAATAAGATGTGACACCTTTATGGGAACAGCCCCTGCTACCAAGACTCCTGCAGTTTACCTTGTTCCTTTACACCCTCACTACTCCTTGGGTGAAGCTGGCCATTTGACAAGCAGTGAGGTGGTCCCTGGGGGTAACTGAGAACTCTCTACAAGAGTCACAGTTTCTGGCCATATGTGACAGAAGAATCATTTGAACTTCCAGAATAAAGAATGCAACTGATATATTGGATGTTTTGCCCACATGTGCACCATCTTAAAACAACTATCAGGAAAGCATTAAGGACCAATGATGATCCCCATTGCTTCTTAGTCTCTTGGTGGTAAATAAATGTTTAAAGCAATACCAAAAATGACCTGCTCTATCACCCCTAACCCCCAATCCGACACTCAAAAAAGGAAGTGGGCAATTGTGGGCCACATTTAAGTTGATTTGGCTAATCCAAAAGGTACATAATTCCACTAAGGAATTATTTGAGATGAATTACATACAATTGAGAGAAGAGGAGAGGACCTCCTCTCAACCCTGACAATGTGCTATTTATCTTTACTGTTAAACTAGGACTAGGCCACCTCCATATATGGAAATATCACCTATAAAAGTGCAGTAATGAAGTCAAGAGCAACACACAAAGGTGGTGTTCTTCCCAACTCGTGAGAGCAGTGATGAGCAACCTCAACCCCCTCATCCCACCCATGGTGAAAGACTTGGCTGCCTGCTGAGAAGTTTTATTCCATTTCCAACTGTCACCCTTTGGAACTGCATTTTTTTTTTTTTACTTAAACTCCTTTCCTAGCAGAAACTGAGTAAAGAGAGACTGATCTATGTTGCTGACTAGGAGAAATTTGGCCTTGCCAAAGGATCAAACTGTCCCAAGGGAGCTTGGTATGTGGGGGACTGTGCTGCTATACAATCACAATAGCTATGTGCTGCTGTGTCTCACATTACCGAAAGCTGAGAGGCCTCAAGAAATTCTACGACTCAGTGTTCTATTTATATCCCATTTTATTGGAGATGTGACTGAGGTCACCAGAGATATAGATGAAAGTTAGATCTGACTTTAATCTACTTTCCGTATCATCTTCACAAGTAATTTACATTCTGGATTTCAGTTCCCTCATCTGGTAAGGACTCATCAAATCTTTCCCTGGTTATTTGGTGACAGAACTAGGTGGTCACCTACATTAATGAGTGCTCACTGTGGCCCAGCTCCTATATCCTGGGCTTCCTGGACAGCTTTGCCAGGAACTTTGCTCAGAGGTATTTCATGTCTGTATTTCAGAGTTGAAGCCATTTTCCCTTCTCCACAGATCTCTCAAATAGGCAGTACCAAAAATGATCTGCTCTATCACCCCTAGCACCCACTCCTACACTCAAAAATGGAGGTGGGAAATTGTGGGCCACATATACGTTGATTTCCTGAGATCACTTGTGTAGATTCTTTCTGCAATTTTTTCCAAAGTGAAGACTTGCTCAGGAAAATATCTGGTAAATGCCTGGCATACTGTATGGTGCAAGAAACACTAATAGATGTTGGGCTCCCTCTATGAACCTCATAGCCCTATAGGGAAGAGGAAATGCTATTATCCCTTGTACATCTGACATCTGATTAGCATGCCCCCCCCCATTCTGGACTTGCATCCTCCTTTTAAAAGGCACTGCATCAAAACACATACTGCAATTATGTGGTTCCAGTGGGCACCCCTCTGTTCCTATGGGACCGCCAGCTCCCTCACCCCCAGCTCATTTGACAAGGGTCAGGAGTGAATCCTGCCCCTGTGTCTTCTGTAATTGCTTTAAGGTTAGGTACCTAACAGCCCACCAGAATTTCCTCCCAACACTGAGGGAAATTGAAAACTTACTCCTTGTTTTTCTTGTGTCCTTGATGTAATTTTCATCCCACTCTCGAAGAGGGAAAAGGACTAATATATATTGATGTTGAATTTAGCAAAAGAAATAGAGCATGGTGATTGACCTGTACCTAGACTTTTCTTCTTTCGGCTCTGCATTTCCACCAAGGAAATGCTATAAGCTTATAGGGGCCCCATGACTATAACCTGTAAATGTCTAGAATGGCCATTGACTTGGTAATTACTTGGGTAGGCTAATGCCCTTACAAACATTCTTAGCCTTAATGGTTTAACAGTAATCTTTACTTTTTTGTTTTGTACAAGATCCAGGACACCTTGGTGCTGCTTCGTAAGGGGCCTGGGGGTGGGAATACTTGCCTTATTCCACAGTGATATTTGACTCCCTTTAATCTCCAAAAACTATATCCCAAAGGCAACAATTTACATGAAGGGAACCCCTATTATAGGTGGTTTAAGTCAACTGTAGACCTGCACAACAGAGAGGAAACAAAGCAGGCCACATCTACCAAAAGGGATAAACAGCAGTCTTCCAGTGTCAAAGAAATGCTATGCTTTTGGCATTTGGGATGGTCTCTATCCTACCCACAAGTGCCATACCATGTATCCCAAAGAGTCCTCCTCCCTAATTGTCACACACTGCCCTTCCCTTCAGAAGAACAGCCTATTAGTGAATGGACATCACAACTGTGTATCAAAAGCATGCTAATTACCCAAGCTAATCCAGGAGTCCTTCATTAGTAAAAAAAGAACGTGCAGAGTTTTAACAATTCCAGGAAAGTGAAAGAGAAGATCATGTTGAAGAAACAAATATTTTGGGGTGGGGAGTGATGTAATACAGTAAACAAAAGAGAAATGGACCAAAAAATCAAAATTTATATTCTCAGAATTTTAAGGACAACAGCAGGCTTAATAAATGAAAGCAGGATGCATAAAAAGGAGAAATTAGAGAGCAGGACAAAGCCATTGGAAAATGGAAATGTCATTACAAAATGTAAACCATAGCAGATGCCAGGCACACAGAGCAACCACAGTGCCCCACCCTGGCTCTGTGGGATGGTGGGACAATGGGCCTGATGCCCACCCCCTCCCATTCTCCTGCCCACTCACCCCACTTACATCACGTGAGGGATCCCTGACCCCACCACGTACCGGAAGCCCCCACACGTACATACGTCACTTCCGCTCCCATCCGGAAGCCCTCCAGCACGCCTCAGCAGCCTTCTGTGCGCGGCCAGCACCAACTAACCGCCAGAACCGCTCGTGCGCGGCCTTCATCACCACCTTCATGGCCGCGGCCCCAGACCCGGGGGCCCTGCAGGGCCACGCGTGCGCCAGAACTACCAGCCCCAGTGCGAGGCCGCCATCAACCTGCACATCAACGTGGAGCTGCACACCTCGTACTCGTTCCTGTCCATGGCCTTCTACTTCAGCCGCGACGACGTGGCCTTGAAGCATTTCGCCCAGTACTTCCGGCAGCAGGCCCGCGAGGCCAAGCGGCGCGCCAAGAAGCTGATGCACCTGCAGAGCCTGCGCGGGGCGCGCCTCCGCTTCCGCGACATCAGGAAGCCCGAGCACGACAACTGGGAGAGCAGCCTCCTGGCCTTCGAGTGCGCCCTGCGCCTCAAGAAGCGCGTCAACCAGAGCCTGCTCGACCTGCACCAGATGGCCACCTACTTCAGGGACGCCGAGCTCTGCGACTTCCTGCACACCCACTACCTGCGCGAGCAAGTCGACTCCATCAAAGAGCTGGGGGACCATCTCACCAACCTGCGCGACATCGGGGCCCCCGAAGACGGCCTGGCAGAGTACCTCTTTGACAAGCTCACCCTGGGTGAAAGCTCCATGGACTTAGACTGAACTGTCTTGCCCATGGCAGGGGGGGCGCGGTGCCTTCCCCTCCTCACCCAGTTTGCATTCACATGGCAGTACTGCCTTTGCAATACATTCGTTTCAGTGGTTTCTTCCCAGTTTTACAGTTTCTTTCAGTAATTTCCAGTTTTACCCTTTCTTTCAGTAGTTTCTTCCAGTTCTACCGTTTCTTTCTGTAAAGTTATTGATTGCAACAACAACAACAAAAAGGTCTGGTTTATTCGCGTGCATAAAACCCTCAATTTTTAAGTTTTAAACAGGTATCCGGAAGTCTCTCCACCTGCCCATGGCCCATCCTCTTGCAGCTCGGGGTCTCCAGGGATGGAGGGAGAAGGTATCCCATGGGACCCTAGATCACAAAATCTATCTTCCCATTATAAACATGTGGGTGGAAGGGGGATGGTCTGGAGCACTGGTGAATAATAAAAGTAGAAGAAAATGACCTGAAAATCAGAATTGCAGTTGCCTCTGGAGAAAATATAAAGGGAATGAATGGGTGAATGGGATTGGGCAGGAGTTAACATAAAGGACTCTTAAAACATACCTGAATAATTTCAGTTTACTAACAGATGCAGACCAGTTAACATTTGTTGATTGTGAATTGCAAGAAGGAGACCTCAGAAACCTGCTTGACAGAGCACCTCCATGACAAGCTTGCCCTGGGCAACAGTAGTAATGGTAAATGACCCTTAGGCTGCCTCCCCCACAGTCACGGGGGTGACTTCCTTAGGTCACCTTGCCACACATGCATGTTGCACCATACAAAAGATCCAAAGATAGTTTTTCCCTTCAATTGTACCAATTCTTCCATGAAGGTAACATGATACCCAAATTACTTCAAGAGAAGGACTGAAAACTATAAGGTCAAGTTTGTGATATTGAATATAAAGTAGAATAAATTGCCATGAAGCCAGTGACTTCCCCTTTCAAGATGTGGAAAGGAGTTAGATTACTTTGCCTTCATGGTTTTAGGTAGAGAAATAATTTCCCATTCAAAAGATTTCTTAAGGAAATAGTGAGTCTGTTTTTATTTTATGTTCCCCTTTAAAATTTTAGTCTTTCTCTCAGTCCAGTTTCCACTTGATCTTGTGACATTTTTCAAAGAACTGAAAAAAAAAAAAAAAAAACATTGAATTTTCTGTGGAGCCACAAAAGGCCTCAAACTGCAAAAGCAACCTGGACCAAAAAGAGAAATGGAGGTATTGCATTACCTGACTTCAAGTGACTCTAAAGCAACAGTATGAAAAACAACCTGGTACTGACACAAAAATAGACACATGGATCAATGCAATAGAATCAACAGGCCAGAAATAAGGTCACGTATATACCTACACCTAACTTATGATAAAGCTGCTATGACCACAAAATGGGGAAAAGAGAGTCTTTAATAAATGTCTCTGGGACACAGAGACCAATGGAACTGAATAGAAAATCCAGAAATAAACCCACAGATTTACAGTCAGCTAATCTTTGACAAAGAGGCAAAGAATATGCAATGGAGCAAAGAAAGTTTGTTCAATAAATGGTGCTGGGAAAACTGGGTCACTAAAAGAAGAAATAGAATGCAAAAGAATGAAGCTTGACTACTACCTCACACCATACACAAAAACCAATTCAAAATGGATGAAAGAACTAGACATAAAACCTGAAACCATAAATATATAGAAGGAAATACAGGCAAAAAACTACAGGACATACACCTCAGCAACATCTTTAAAGACTCATCACCTAAAGCAGTGATAGCAAAAGCAAAGATAAACAGCTGGGACTACATCAAATTAAAGAGCTTCTGCACAGCAAAAGAGACAGTAACCAAAACAAAGAGACACCCCACCAACTGGGAGAAATTTTTTGCACACAACACTAATGATAAAGGACTGATCACAAAAATCTACAAAGAGCTGATGAGACGCAACAAAAACAAAGTAAATAATCCAGTCAAAAAATGAGCAGAAGAGTTAAAAAGGTACTTCTCCAAAGAGGAAATGCGAATGGCCAACAGGTATATGAAAAAAATGTTCAGCATCACTTGTAATCAGGGAAATGCAAATCAAAACTACCATGAGATACCATCTTACACCAGTGAGAATGGCACATATTAAAAAAACTAGCAACAACAAATGTTGGCGAGGATGTGGAGAAAAAGGAACTCTCCTGCACTGCTGATGGAAGTGAAAAATGGTCCAACCACTATGGAGAGCTGTGTGGAGATTCCTCAACCTGCTGAAGATGGAGCTTCCATATAATCCAGCAATTCCACTCCTAGGTATTTACCCAAAGTACACAGAAACATTAATTCCAAAGAGCACCTGCACACCGATGTTTATAGCAGCACTATTCACAATAGCTAAGCTATGGAAATAATCAAAATGCCCAAAAATACATGACTGGATCAAGAAAATGTGGTACATATACACAATAGAATATCACTCAGCAATCCAAAAAGATAAACTCATGCAATTTGCAGCAATATGGAAGGAGCAGGAAGGGTTCATGTTCAGTGAAATAAGCCAGAAAGAAAAAGAAAAATACTGAATGGTCTCACTCATAGCAGGAATTTAGAAAACCTAAATAAGGGACCAGGAAAAAGACTAATTATAATAAAGTAAAAATCAAAATCAACAAGTGGCTGTAAACCAAAGACACACGGGGTGGGGGGGAAGGGAGGAGAGGAGGGATTAGGGTCAAAATGAGGGGGGTGGGAATTGTACGGGGATTATAGCCAAGATGAAAATGCATACATTGTGCAAAGGTGAAAAATGATGTAAAAAATATATAAAATAAAGAAAAAACCCTAAATAAATGTTTCTGGGAAAATGAAACATTTTATATTATAAACATTTTATATTATAAATATATTATATTATATTATAATATAAACATTTTATATTCATATTAAAGAATGAAGGTAGATTACTCACTAACACCATACACAAAAATAAACTATGTGGATTAAGATTTAGATTTAAAGCCTACAAGATACAAAAAAACCTCATAATTCAACAATAAAAAAAATACAATACAATTAATAGCTGGGCAGTAGATATGAACAGACAATTCACCAAAGAGGCTCTCCGGAAGGCCAACAGACATGAAAAAATTTTCATCATCACTTCTAATAAGATACAGATTAAAACTAATGAGATATCAGCTCATATTGTGAAAATGGCACATATTAAAAAAAAAACTCAACAGTGCCTCCCTGGTGGCGCAGCAGGTTGAGCGCAGTGCTGTGAAGCTGTCCACAACCTCTGCAGCATGGGTTCGATCCTGGCTGGCCAGCAAGAATCCCACATGGTGCCGCAGACCTCTCCTTCCCGCCCGCTGCTCCCCTCAGCAGTGTATTTCGTCAGTCTGCCTGTTCTGTTCCCCACTCTGTGTCTGGTGAATTCTCTACCCCTCCCACATATCTGGCCTGTACCCCGGTTCTTGAATAAATAAATCTTTAAAAAAAAATTAGGATTATGCCCCACTGCCTTTATTACTTATCTCAGTCAAACTTGATATTTTCACTACCTCTTTGTCTTCCTCCTTGGAGGTAATCTGGTCTTTTCTGACATTGTACCAGATTATGTGTGTATGTATATATGTATATGTGTGTGTGTGTGTGTGTGTGTGTGTGTACTATTCCCTTCTGGTTATAAGGAAGCACTGGGCAAGTACTTATAAATAAGTTCTGTAATTGTGTCAATTGACTAAGGTGGCCTCCTTTTGTCCTGTTTTGGAACAGGACAGTTTGGGGTAGTAGCTTCTTTACTGCAGGATGCCTGGGAAAGATTCAAGCTTAGCCACTTACTCAATTGGGTGAATCTGGAAATGTTGTTTAATCTCTGTGCCTCGGTTTCCTCAAATAAGGATAACAAGAAAGCATCAACCTACTGGGTTGCTGACAAAATTCAATGTGTTAATATTTTTAAATGCTTACAATAGTACCTTATGTGTAAAACCATCATATATCATCACTATTATCCACTACTTCTAACTTCCTTTGTGTTTATGCATTGGGATAAGATTTCACACCTTTATTTTGCCACTGGAGGGCTCTCTTGCATTTCGACCAACTGCAGACTGAAAAGGGAAATATTCTTCCTAGCTGCTTGGCTGTCAGGTGATGTCAGGATTCAGGAGGGTAAGCTGCTATTTTCACTGCTCCAAACTCAGGCCCAAGACTGAAGGTGAATTTTGCTGTGACAACACTCCAGGTTAGATGCCTCAATTAGATGCCCCTTTAAATCACCTCCTAGAACACTGTTTACCTATCCTACCTATTCTGCCCAAAGGCAGCTTGCGGGGAGTCTCCTTTTTCTGTCCTGAATGACCTCCCACTTCTCGGAGGCAG
Organism: Talpa occidentalis; assembly: GCF_014898055.3. Lineage (NCBI taxonomy): Eukaryota > Metazoa > Chordata > Mammalia > Eulipotyphla > Talpidae > Talpa > Talpa occidentalis. The sequence continues at coordinate 66,106,638 of NW_023601543.1, read as the reverse complement.
ACAAGAACAAAAGGAATGAAGTAATAATCCTCACCCTCACCATCATCCAGATGTTTGGATCTGAGAACAAAAAAATGGATGATTTGGAAGGGCAGGATGAACAAAAGGCAACTGATAACACAATAAGCAAAACTGATCCATCTCCATGCATTTTAGCACAGAGGTTGCAAAGTTTTGCTGCAGATTAGAAACACCAGCAGAGTTAGAAATGTCAATGCCCAGGGCACATACCAGACCAATTATCAACACATCTGTCTCTGAGACAGGACCTAGGTGAGACAGGCAGTAAAACCTCTGCCACACCTTGCTTCTCAAAATGTTCCCAGAAGGCAGGATCAGTGTCATCTGAGAGTTTGTTGGGAAAGTAACAACCCCAGACCAGCTAAATCAGAATCCACATTTTAACAAGATCCTAGGTGATGAATATGCACTGTGGATCTTGAGAGCATTCGCTTTAGCATCTTAGAATCACCTGGGGAGCTGGGACATAATATTCACGCCTCCATTTGAACTCACTCATACCCTCATATAAGGACTCGACCAAATGCACTAAAAACTTATCACCTCTTCAACAATAATTATTGAACCAAGAATTACTAATTACACACACACATTTTTACCTATACTACCTTTTACTCATTCTTTATCTATAGAGAGAGATATCTATGTCTCTCTCTCTTGCTTTACACACACACACACACACACACACACACACACACACACACACACACACACAGAGGGGGGTCAGGGAAGGGGGAAGGAGAGATGGGGAGAGAGAGAATGAGAGAGGTGGAGAAGGGATATGAATTAGAATGGGTTGGCAATCTCCAGCCTGCTAGCTAAGTAGGGCCCCCATTTGGTTTGTTTGTTGTTTTTTTTTTAATTTTTTTTAGATTTATTTATTTATTTGTTTGTTTATTTATACAAGCACTGGGTACAGTCAGACGTGCAGGAGGGTGAGAGAATTCACCAGAGCAGGACACAGAACAGGCAGACTGACGAAATATACTGCTGAGGGGAGCAGCGGATGGGGCAGGAGAGGTCTGTTGCACCATGTGGGACCCTTGCCGGCGGCCGGGGATGGAACCGGCACTGCAGAGGCTGCGGGCAGCTTTGCAGCCCAGAGCTCAACTGCTGCGCCACCAGGGGAGGTCCCCCATTTGTTTTTCTAAGCAAAGTTTTGTCTGTTTTTAATTTTTTTAATTTATTTTTGTGTGGAAGAACTGAGGTGTAGGCCAGAGGTGTGGGGGTGAGAGGATTCACCAGAGACAGAGCAGGGAGCAGAACAGACAGATTGACTGAAATACACTGCTGAGGGCAGCAGCAGTCAAGGAGAGGTCTGCTACACCATAAGTGCTCTAGCCCCCCTGCCAGGGATGGAATTAGGCCTTAGGGGTGATAGCACAGAGACCTAACCCCTAGGACACCAGGGAGGCCCCCTAAACAAAGTTTTATTGAAACACAGGGCACCCATTCAATTACTATTGTCTATAGTTGCATCTGCACCACAAAAGCACTGTTAGCAGTTGAGATGAAGCTGTTCTGTTTCCCACTCTGTCTCTGGTGAATCCTCTCACCACCACCACACACCTCTGGCCTGTCCCCCAGTTCATGTATGCATTAATAAATCTTTAAAAAAAAAAAAAGTTCATGGCCTACAAAACCTAAAACACAGGAAATCTTTGCCAAGCCACATTTTATAGTAATTTGCTAGAGACCCTGAATTCTTCTGAAGTTGTCAAATATTTTAAAGTTTTCATCTGTCTTTAGCATTTGTCTTTTCCTTTTATTTTCTCTTACTCTCAATAAGAGAGAAAGGTTTGGATCTTTGTAATATTTTATATACATCCTTAACTCTTACACCTTCCAGAATTACAAGTGTCACCTTCTGGACTCAAGAGTTTTGTGCATTTCAGCAAGCCAACCTGTCAAAACTTTCTTTGTGTCTTCAGTTTTGCCAGGCCCTCAATGTGCTTTTGTTAATTGACGGCCATCAGTCATCTGTTTTTGGAAGCATCTCAGTGGAACAATGCCTGACTAGTCTTTTTTGACTGATTCACTATAATCACACATTCATCACAGCAGCTGTTTAAAATATACTCATTTTTAAGTTATTGCAATCTATTCCAATCATTTTTCTTACAGTGAGACATTTAAATTTCATTAATATGCAAAGCTACTGCCTTGCCTGAGGAGAAATAGACTCCTTCCATTTTAACTATATTTCAACGTTCATTTTTTGTAATGTGACTTTTGGTTCACAATTTATTATATGATATGATTATACATGTGACAAAGAGATTTATCTTTTCCTGTGGGAAAATTTTCTAGACATGACATTATTCTACCAAAAGTTTAATTCTTCCATAAAGTTTACTGAGTAATAAAAGCTTGAGTTTAAAATATGTTTTTGAACTATAAATCATAAATCTAAATTAAAACATTCTAGAAATGGAGCATAATCATGTAGGTTTTGATATTTTAGCCAAATAAGCATTCTTTCAATAAATTATATTGAATGGTGTGAACTGTTCTGAACGATTCTTGATCCTAAGGATACAATGTGACTCGGCACTGCTCCTGCTCACAAATATGGTGGGGAAAATGGGTGTGTAAAGAGAGTCCTCCAGTCTACTCTGGCAAGATGTGAGAGAGAAGTAAACACAGAGTGTTGTCTGAGTCCAGGAGAGGAAAGGGGTCTAGCTCTCGCCTGGGGTTTAGGAGACAGCCAGTGATGGCGGTGAAGAATGAACTGGAGTTCTACACGTGAAGAGAGGGAAGGTCATTTGAGCTATGTTTGTGGCTGAAGGGCCAAGAGACAGAAAGTTTACGAAATCTGGAGTGTATTGGGGATATGGTCACCAAAAGAAGCCCCAGAGGAAGAGAGGAGTGGTGGATTTACTTACACAGGTGGAAAAATAGTTTTCTCTTTTAAGGAACTCTACAAAAACTCTTCTCTCCAAGGTCATTAGTGACTGCCCAGCTAACATCACCAGTGGTGATGTACTTGCTTCTGCCTGATCACTCTGTAGAACTTCCTTCATTTCCTTCTTTTTCACAGTTTACCTAAGATTTATCTATAGGGAAATATACAGACCTAACCATCCTCTTGAATTCTGCTTCAGTTCATCAACTCTGGTTATATACACACTGCTTCTGGAATTCAGCCACATCTTGGTGTGTCTCCCTTCCCTCTTCTCCCAGATGCTTTTCTTGACTATGAGAATTGCACAACCACTTACGAAACATCTCTTTCCAGATGGCCCCAGAAAACTCAAGCTTGGTAAGTTCCAAATTTACTGTATTTTCCCCAAACTCTCAAGTAATAAATTTCAGAGTCACCCTTGACTTCTGGCTCTTAATGAGTCTGAACCAACTTGATATCTCTCCTCTCAATGTGTTCCTCTCCTACTCGACAGTTGCCATCTTTTTCAGGCTGTCATCAGCTATGACCTATCACTTTTCATAATCTCTATACCAGTCAGGGTTCCTGATGGCAAATCACAGACTTAAGTCTGGTTAATCAAAATAGGAAAGGACTTTTTAGAAGGATGTACATGTTAAGATGGCTGTAGAACTGGGCTCGGAAAATGGAACCACCAAATGAAGTGGAGCCTTGTCTGCCATCTGTCTTGACATCTTTCCTCAAACAGGAAGGGTGTTCAGATGTTGGGCTGCCCAAAGTGATAAACATATAATCTCACTTTTCTAGCCCTCTTTTAGTTAGATACTGTTGGTGCTCTGCCCAGATCAACTTGACCAGCTAACACACCAAAAACCCCAGCTGCTTGTGAGTGTTGCAGCTGACAGCTTAGGCCTGTGACCTTCTCAGAAGGATTGCCCTTGGCAAAATGGGGCAGTCAATGACAGAGGCACAAAAGATCTGGATTCTTTACTTTGTCTCTATAGTGAGAATTGCATTGTAGAATTTGTCTTGGAACAAGCCACGGTTAGACTTTTACCGGAGTGCACATCCTTGCTTGATTCTTTCACCTGCCCTATCTTGTCTCCCTTACTCTTGTACAGTTTTCTCCTAAGTCCAATTTTCAAGAAATCTGTCTCAGCTATTTCCAGGGAACCAAAGCTAATACCCATCCTCAAACAGTGATATGCATTGAGTTGATAGCTACTTAGATTTGAACACATTCCTAAGCTGGACAGTATCCAGAATTTGAAGCGCACACAGAGTACAGCTGAGTCACAGAAATTGTGAGACTTTATGGTAAAGAGTCGAGGACTCGTATAGAGACTGTTTCCAGAAAGATCTTGATTAAAAAAAACCCTCTCTAGCTCCAAGACTCATGAGGCCCAGTGCTATGTCCAAGAGCATGTGTCCTGCCAGCTTAGGTTTGTATCAGTTCCTTGCAAGCTAAATAGCTTTGACTCAACCAGAAGTCCAAATAAATTCAAGCTTGCTCCAAATATATCTCTTCCTATCAGAATCCTCTCATTTGTAATGGAGAAATAGAGGCAACTTGCAAGTTCATCACTGATGACAGTCCCTTCTAACCCTAACATTCTAACGTGGGGAAAGCTCCAATCCCAACAACTCATCATTAAATCACTTTGCAGTTTGGAAAGCAGGCAAGGAAACATTTCGACAGATAATTTGTTCAATTTGTTTTTTTTTTATTGTTGTCAGTTCCGAAATCAGGCCCTAAAGATTAGGGTTAAATATCCTACCTCAGAAACGTCTTTGAGGACTCATCTCTAGAAGCAAAGAAAATGAAGTAAAAGATAAACAGCTGGGACTACATCAAACTAAAAATTTTTGTACAGCAAAAGTGACAATAACCAAAACAAAGAGATACCCTACTGATTGGCAGAAAATATTTGCACTCCATACAACTGATAAGGGACTGATTTAAAATATCTACAACATGTTCACATGACTCAACAAAAACTAAGCCAACAATCCAGTCAAAAAGTGAGCAGAAGAGCTAAAAAGACATTGCTCCAAAGAGGAAATGCAAATGGCCAACAGGTATATGAAAAAATGCTCAACATCACTTATAATCATGGAAATGCAAATAAAAACCATAACCACCTCACATCAGTGAGAATGGCACATATTAAAAAACTGGCAACAACAAATGCTGGTGAGGATGTGTAGAAAAAGGAACTCTCCTACATTGCTGGTGGGAGTGCAAACGGGTCCAATGACTATGGAAAGCTGTGTGGAGGTTCCTTAAATTACTAGAAATGGAGCTACCATATGACCTAGCAATTCTACTCCTAGGAATCAACTCAAAGGACTCAAAAACATTTAATTCAAAATGAAACCTGTAGCCCTATGTTTACTGCACCACTATTTATAATAGCTAAGCTATGGAAACAACTTAAGTGTCCCAAAATAGATGACTGGATAAAGAAGCTGTGGTACATATACACAATGGAATAATATTCAGCAATCAAAAAAGATGAACTCATGCCATTTGCAGCAACATAGATGGAGTGAGAAGGGATTATGCTCAGTGAAATAAGTCAAAAGGAAAAAGAAAAGTACTGGATGGTTTCACTTATAGGAGGAATACAGGGGAACCAGACAAGAGGTCAATTAAAAAAAAAAAAGACAAAACTAGCAGCAAATTATAAATTGGAGACATGCAGCAGGGAAGAGGAAGGAGAGGAGTGCAAACAGGAGTGAAGAGCACAAGAGACTACGGTGACTGTTTGTGGGTGACGTGGTGGTGGAGAAATTAGGGGGAAGACACCTGAGGGGAGAAATCAAATGCTACACAGAAATGAACAATGTAAACTAAATAAAGCCACAAAAAAAGAGGGTTAAGTATCCTATTTTAAGTCCTATAGTCTTCTATCACTTTACCTATCTTAGTTAGCCTAATGATCACTGATCAAGAATAACTCTGCCAATTTTTAAAATATTCTTCCAGCTTAGTAAGAGGATGGAAGGGCAGGGAATATGAGTAGGTAGTGAGTAGGATCTCCATTAGAGTGAGATTGTTCCTCTGAGGAAGACAACCACAACCATGTTTTTAATGATCCCTTCCAATCAGCTACAGCAGATCCTTGAATAATGTCATTTCATTCAATATTGTTTTATTATAATGTTGATGAGAAACAAAAACTGATTTTCAGTCAGGGCCACTATCAGTGTGGAGTTTGCACATTCTCCCCTTGTGTGTGGGTTTCTTCCAGGTATTATATCTCCTCCCACCTCCCAAAAACGTGCACATTAGTTTTACTGGTGTATCTAAATTGTCCCAGTCTGAGTGTGTGTGCGAGTGTGCCTTGGAAAGGCATCCTGTTCAGTGTGAGTTACTATCTTGCACTCTGAGCTGACTCTGGGCACCCATGACCCTACACTAGAATAAGCAGGTTAGGAAATGAATTAACACAAATTATCATTTACAATGAGAAGCATTTGGTGTCTTCAGAACTTTGGTGATGTTTTTGTGACCAGAATTATGCCACAGGAATGTAACTCTTGTTTATATCAATTAGCCTATGGGAAAACTGGTTGTGCTTCATGTCGTTTCTCTTAAATTTGAAATTTCCAAGAACCTACTGAAGACCTTAAGGAAGGACTTACTGCAATTGCCCCACAGGCAAGAGAACCGCGGAATTGAGGAGGGAGAGGAGATCCCTCAACCAACCTAGATCCTGGAAAACACATTCCTTGAGTCATTATCCTTGCCCATTCCATAAGCAAGATCAAATAGATAAAGACTTATTAATCAGACATCTGTGAAGCCATTCAATAAAGTACTCATCTATGTAAGACATGGTTTCATTAATCTCATGTGTTTTTGGACTTTCAAGATTTATTTATTTATGCATACAAGAACTGGGGTGTAGGCCAGAGGTGTACAGGGGTGAGAGTATCTACTGAAATACACTGCTAAGGGGAGCAGCAGGCAAGACAGGAGAGGTCTGCTGCGACATGGCCAAGGATCAAACCCATGCCGCAGTGGCTGAGATAGCTTGATATCACTGAGACTTTAACCCCTGCACCACGAGGGAGGCCCCTGTTTTTGGATGTTAATAGAATGCATAAATTGCTTTGTGAGTGCCCTTCCTCTGAAGAGTGAGAGACGAGAGACGCAGCAGACTCCAATGAGGATTGCCATGAAAGCACTGCAGACTAGAGGACTGACTGGGCAGGAGAAAGAGGCCTAGAGACACTGTACATGCCAAGACCCCTGGTGCACCCTCCTCTGCAGAGCTGAATTACACTGGCTGCCACAGCCACGAACCATACTTCACCCGAACTCAACCCAAGTTTTTATCTAGTGTAGGTTCCAGAGGGATTTTAGATACCTTCTGTCATGCAGACTCTCTTACTCCTCATGCTGTGCTGAAAATATACTGCTAAGAAACCTGGAAGACCCCACTTAATTAAAAGTCAAAGATGCTGTTACCAAAAACGGATGTACCAACATCATGTGCCTCCTGATGTGATGCTCCAAGAAAGACTCAGTCATTTTGCATAGCGTTTCTACCAGAAGAGTACTTCAACCGAATCTCATCTAGAGGAAACATCAGTAAGATCCAAACTAAGAGACGCTTACAAAACAGCCGGCCTATATTTAAGAATATGCAAATCTTGAAAGCAAAAAGAGGCTGAGAACTAGTCCATATTACAGGAAGCTAGAGAGACATGGCAACCAAACACAAGGCATACGCTGGATTGGGTCTGGAAGGGGAAAAAAGAATGGCCAGAAACACACCGTTACAACAATTGGTGAAAATTGAATATGGACTGAATACTATATAATACATGATACTGTATCAAATGTTAAATTTCCAGAGTTTGATAATTCTACTATGGTTTTGTAATAGGATTTCCTTGTTCTCAGGATATATGTGATGACACTGTGTCTATCTGCCTCTCCAACCTGAAATAATTCAGTGTGTGTCCTTGTGCTTGTGTGTGTGTGTGTGTGTGTGTGTGTGTGTGTGTAGAGATATAACACACGTGAAAGAATGTTAACTGCTAATATAGCTAGATTAAAGGTAAAGGTTGAGAGCTATGTGTACTATATGTGCCATTCTTCTGTGAATTTCAAATTATTCTCAATAGAGATTTTTAAAAATGCCAACTTTATTATTTTGTTAAAATAAATAATGTGAAGGTTTTTTTTTAATATCCAGATGACACAGTAAAGTGAAAAACAAATAGGCCCAGGGCAACTGAGAAGTCAATACTCCTATAGCTCCACCAAGAAACAACTGAGCATTGTGTAACACAGTCACTAAATCATTCTGAGATTCGGTTTCCTATAAAATCAAAGAGCTGGTCTAGATAATATCTAGGATGAGCTCTTGTTCTTCTACTTGTAAGACTTCTCTTTCTACATCTTCAACTCCGACAGCACCAAGCCATAAGCTCTTTTTCAAGTGTATTTATTCTTTATTGATTCATTTATATATAGCAGCCTTCTTCCTGAGAGCATAGCCACAAAGCTGCAACAATGACCACTTTCAATAAAAAAAAAAAAAAGTCTGGAAATGCAACGTAATGCAATTTAGAATAGATTTGTACTAACAGGAAGTATAATTAATCCAGAAGCATTCTTACAGAGAAACCCCAGGTTTTTGATACAGGTTTGTTTCACCTATAGAATGGAAAGAAGGCAACAAAGGTATATAGAAAGTCAGCCCGCCTGACACATTTCAATAGAGGAGATACAGTTTCTATTCCAAGTATATAAAGAAATGCCAAAAAAATATATATATAATGAACATGTTCACCAACAATTATGACATTATCTGCTGGCAATATTAGTCTGACTCCTAGTGATACAATATAAACTTGAGCACTAGCTCGAAGAGTAATGAAATGAGCAAAAATTGATTGTGAAATGTTCTTGGCTTAAGCCTGGAGTAACCATCCTGCTGACCTAAGAAAAATGCACACAGTAAATCGCTTCAGGAGGCATAAGGGTCCAGAAAAATCTGCTTCTAAAGGGTAAAGCATCATTTTCATTTGGAGACCTACTTTCAGGTACTAAATTAAATTTTAGATGGCCTCAGCCTTTTTCCATCTCTAAAAGACCCAACTCATATTTGTCATGTCTCCAGTTTTGGAAAGCTGGCAGTGGTAATCTTTTTCTCAGATGAATTCCTTGACTTGTTCAGCTTGGTTAGTTAATTACAGTCATTACCATGAAAAATACTAGGTCTCATTATTTATTTATTTTTTTTCAAAGAGTAAAATGTGAATGTTTAGCCTGGTCATTTTGCACTTTCATTGCTTGGATGACATTGCTAGAGGTTAACTGCAAAGCAAGAAGCAGACAGGATAGAGTAACTTATGTCAGAAATGTGACAACTGCACAGTGTTTCAGCATTGCTTTTTACTTCAACACAAATGCACTAAGCTACTGTCCTACCCCCCAATTCTGTTATCTTAGAAAAAATGACTTGGTTTCTCTGTCCCTAAAATGTTCTATCTGTAAAATGGGGATGTGATTTTATTTTTTGAAGATCAATGACTGAACTATCTTCCCAGAACAGTTATTATTCGATGGAGTTATGAATTTGGAAATGTATGACCTCCCCCTTTGCTCCTTTCCAAAAGCTCCGTGGAAACAAGGGAATTTTTTAAAGATAGAAACCTGTAAGGGAAAAAACAGGAGATAAAACAACTAGTGACAAAATTTGGAAATGACCTAGAAAACCTGAGAATTCTGAATCCCAAACCAGCAGCAGGGAAAGCTGAGAACCAATCCGATAGGCCAGCAGCCCCTTGAACTGCTCAGAAATTAGTACCAGCAGCTAACTCTAGAGATTGGACTGAAAGCAGGGGGATTGGGTGAGATACTTTTCATGAAACATTTAGAATCCAGATCCTCTACTTCACTCTGCACAGAATTTGCCTGCCCTGGTCACACTCTGGCAGCAATTGGGGGTTGGTCATTGCAGAGAATCGGACAGGCGAATTAAGGATGGGGTGATACCAGGTATAGTTGATGATGGACCTCAAGTTGAGGAACGTGCCCAAAGACACAGGTATTTACAGGCATGTCTGAGACTGTGGCATGGTCCGCTGCCCTGAGAGCCTGTTAAAAGGCCCCATCTGAGACTCCTTATGAAGGTTCCAGTAAAGCTCATCTTAAGAGCAGAGTTATAGTCTGTTCTTGTTGTGCTTATGCAAAAGAACTGGCCCTGTTTATTAGAAATAAATTTGCCAAATGGATTTCTCTGTAACCATTTGGTCAACTGAAGTGAGGGTGGAAAGAAATTTCAGTCATTTTTGATAAGTTCTGGTTCTTTTCAGTCTACAAATACGACTAACACTTTAAAAAGCTATTTTGCAGAAGTCTGCTTCTAACAGGCTACAGCATCCCACAAACTTCCCTTTGCATAATGATCAGCTACTTTTGAAAACGCGAGTGTCATCATCCTGACGTCTGGGAAGAATATCCCATACTATCCTTCCCAACATCCACTCTGCCCCAAATTTGGAAACAATAAGACCTTGGATTCATCATACTTGGGTAAAACCTTGCCATTTAAGAGAGTAGACTGTAATCCTTACTTCTAACTTAACTTTAAAGCTCATCAAACTTTCCCCGAGCAGAGAGCCTGATGATCCTGACATTGCTCTTGCTCATGACGCATTCTGCCCCTGTCAAAGTTGAGAACACCTTTCTCTGGAAGGCTCACTACTATTATGTGCTAAACCTCCTGCTGGGTGTGTGGCTCTCTGGCCTATCCCATCACTTCAGGGCTCCCTTGGTGGGTGCTGCCTTGCAAGGGACAAACAGGATTTAAAAACAGCTCCCCATTTGCTGGGAACAAATATCCCATCTGCATTCTTTTTGGTCAAGCAGCACTCCAGGAATGGGTTACCTCCCCAGTGACAACCCGGAAACTTTGACTGGTTTGCTACTAATTTTGTTAGTTGACCTAACATTCAGTAGGTGGCCCTGAATGACTCTAAATATATGGACTGGGGCCCAGGTAGGCACTTGCACAATAATTAAAATTGAATGTGTAACAGTGTAATCTCCATAGAAAGGGGAGGTTCCAGGACCCTGCCCCACCTAAGGAAGGGTGGAGCTGAGCGGCAGGGAAAGCTAGAAAGGACTGGGAAAGAGATGACTTGGGCGTGGCACATAGAGCAGAGACATGTGAAAAGAAAGCTGGGCTTGCTTCTCGGTCCTGGACTTGTACACAGGACTTGGAGGACATAAAAGGAAAACTTAGAAGAGATCTGGGTTAGAGACCCAGAGGGAGGCTGGCAATGGCAGCCCTTATCTTGACTTGTACTTTGATTTTGCTCTTTTCCTTCCAGACTTGCCTGGCCCCTTCTGCCCCTTTCCTATGGTTCCCCGCCAGAAGGGGCCTTAGACTTGTGGCAGGCTTTTGGACCAACCCTGTTTGGCTGAGCATTTACCCACCAGGGTGGATGGATAACTCTGGGTGCTTGATTTGGAAAATTTATTCCTTCCCTTTTCTGCACTGCACATTAATAGTAGTAAAGTTCCTTTCCATTAAAGGTCTTATGCCCTAGAGTATGTGTTGTCTTGATGCAGCAGATAACAGAACCTATATAGAATGGGCAGCTTTGGAGGTTCTGGGGTGTAGAACCTCTCCCCTGCCCTGTACCAGATTGACTTCATTTTTGTCAATAGCAGCCCAGTAATGAGGAGACAATGGGGAAACACCTACAAGATTCTGATGGGCAATGACTCCCAAGCCAGACTTCAATTATCAGTGAAGTGTCAGGACAGAATGAAACTAATTTTTGTGCAAGCAAATTCCCCCCAAATTCACTCCCTATACAGCCTATTCCAAGAACCTGCTAGAGGAGGAGCTTCATTAAAATGAGGGAATAAATCAAGGAAAAGGGAGGTAGGGAATTCAGGCAACAGTGAATACCATTAAAGAAGGTACAGAAATTCACACACTGAAGGGTGAGAGGAGATCACAGATTGGCAGGTATACAGTGGGGGTAAAGACCCCAACATTCCAGGTTAGAGGTAGTTAGAAGACATCAGAGAGTTTACTCAAAATGTTGAAATGGAGGGCCTCCCTGGTGGCACAAAGGGGTTAAGCCTCAGCACTATGAGCTATCCACAGCCTCTGCAGCATGAGCTTGATCCCCGGCCAGGGAGCTACCCACATGGCACAGCAGACCTCTCCTGACTTGCCTGCTGCTCCCCTCAGCAGTGAATTTCAGTCAATCTGTCTGTTCTGCTCCCTACTCTGTCTCTGGTGAATCCTCTCACCCCCCACACCTCTGGCCTGGACCCCAGTTCTTATATGTATAAATAAATCTTAAAAAAAATGTTGAAATGGAGAGAACACGGGGAGTTGGGAGCTGAACTGAGGATAAGAACATAAAAAATGAAACGAATAAACAAACAAAAAAAAGCTATTAACTGCGGGTAAAATAAAGAGTTGTGCAAACATGGAAAAATAACCGAAAATAACCATAGTATTGTATGGGGCTCAGCTGTGGATAGTATTTACATAGCTCATGAAAATACTTAATACTGAACTCATCAGAACCATGCTGTAATTGCAGAGACATTATAGTAGATGAGTCCATGGTAGGGGCTGGAAGAGTAAAAGTGAGCCAAATCCTCATCTTCAGTAATGGAAAGTAAATAGATAATGCTGAAAACAAAGAAAAGTGATAAGGAAGTTATTTAAAGACATCAAGCTAATTAGCTAAAATAATTGAAAATTGTTGCTGTTGAAAAGGAAATGGGGAATGATTTGACTTTTAATACTCTGTGCAAATATAGTTTGGATATAAATAAGAACTCAATTATAAGAAAGGAAGACGACATCGATAAGAACAAAAATAATTAAAGCACATAAAATAGGTTTAAATTTATGCCAGGAAAACATCAATGGTTAGGAAGCTAGAAAATAAAGGGAAAGAACCAAGCATTTATCTTACTTTTCCTATATACGCTGTACGTCAAAGTAATAAAATAACTGCTGAAGGAAGTTTTAGAAGTATTCCGGCAATAATTGAAGAAGGAAGGAGTTAGAATATTACCATTCTGTGACCCTAATGATATAATGAATCTGAAAAGTGATCATCAGTGTCTGTTAACTGCACGAAAAAATAAAGAAAATCAGACATTATGAGTGTCATAATGGAAGTACACAGTCCACCTATAAAGCATTCTTGCCAAAAATTCAAATCAAGCAAACCAAATCTCTAGAAAAATCTGAACACTGACTGATGATATAAAGGAACTGTTATTCACGCATATAGAGGCTATTTTTCCTAAGTGCTACGGTTTGGTAGAGGGTTTCTCAAATGTGAATGAACATGAGCATCATAAGCAGGACTAATTAGGTTGATCAAAAAAGTTACAGGAAAAAAAAAGTTACAGGAGGTGTTACAGTATGACAGCATTTGTATCGTTGATCAACACACGAAGTATACACTCCTACAAGTACATGTGGCATATATAAAGCATAAAGATAGAATGAAAATTATAAATGCCAAGTTTAGGATTGTGGTAGCCTCTGGAGTGGGGGATACATCATGTCTAATGAGGATATAGTCTTAAAATCTTCCGACTAAAAATGATAGTAAGAGAATGATTATAGTGCCATTTTCAAAATCTCCTCACTGATTACTTTATGTACATGAAGTATTCAGGGAGTTTTAATGAAGTGATAAAGCCACCTACTGCTAGCCTAAGTAAATTGTAAAAAGCTATCACTAGCACCCTATCAAACTAAATAATGAGAGTTACTGTTCAATTATTACTAGCAATAAGAAAGCCTACAATTCCTCCTTCAAACAACTTAGAGCAAAGCCGATTGCACCTTCTCTGCCAAAGGCTATTTCTACTGCTTGGCTTGAGCTATTTTAAGCATCTGTCAGGTCCTGAGCAATTTCTATATCTCTGTTTGGCAGCAGTCCCAACATCCAAATTAGCAACTAGATGTATGAATAACCAAGCAAGATAAGAAATTGCTATGTGCGTTTAAGCGAAACATCATTTATCTAAAGAGAAAGTTTATCCAACTCAATAACAATAACAAAAATAGTCCTGTATCATGGCTTAGCTGTGCTTTCATTTATATTTACATAATTATCATACTGAGACTTCACTATAGGTCATGCATTTAGAAATGAGAAAGTATGTCAGTCTGGAAAAATTATTTCATTTACTTAGTTGCTGTGATATATACTATGATGAACCACTCTGCCAAAGAAGGGGGAAGAAGATGTTCCATATTGACTTAGAAACAATGAAATACTACATAAACAACAGTAAAGTTCTTAAGGTGCTTTAAATAAAAAATAGTCTTTTCATAGTTTTGCAAAATTCAGGACACCCTGTGTGGATGCATTAAAAATTATGAAAGGAAATAAACGCGTATGTTATACTTCTCGAGGTGTGAGGTTAGAGGTTATATTTTTTCTACCATGACCACATACTGCTTTTCTAAATGAAAAAGTATTTTTACCAAGAATCCAGTATTATAATGTATGTAAATGTTTAAAGGACACACTTTCAATCCTAATTGCTGAGTTATTAATAGAACACCTGAATGATTGACTATTGCAATATGAAATTTCATTTGCATGTCTTGGTAATTTTTGTTTAAATATGTTGTGTCCTACTCCAATCAAAAGTGATGGTTGCTCCATTTCTCAAAATCATCTCAATTTTTTCTCCTCTGAAGTGTGCTTTGTCGACACATCACAAATATCCCTTAGTCATTTACCTGTGCATTTATAACTAACTGTGGTGATTCTCAATCTTCGTTGCTTATTGGAATCACCTTGGTGATTTTTAGAAATTCCAAGACTCAGGGCACACCCCTTGCACAATAAGAATCTATGCAGGTGGAATCATATCAGTAGTAGTTTGATAAGTTTCCCAAAGTGATTCCAATGTACAGCCAAGTGCTGGCAACCAGTGAAATTAGAGTCAAAATGTGGTCCATGGACCAGATGCACCAGCATTATCTGAGAACTTACTAGAAGCACAGAATCTTAGTCCCTACCCCAAATCTATTAATCAGAACCTGCATATCAACAAGCTCCTCAGATTATTGACATGTATGCTAAAATTTGAGATATGCTATTCTAGAGTCTTCAAAGGGAAAATTGAGGTTAAAAAGATCAAAGCCCTAACTGTGCCCATATTCTAACCAGAAGTTTGGCTGTGTTTGAGGTAGGTAGCATTTATGTTGAACATTATCTTATTTGAAGGTCATGTGTGTGACTGGTCTTCTGCACCCATAGGCAGATGTTTGTAATCACTTCCCATAGTGGAGGATGTCTGTTCCTACTTAGGAGTTCCTTATTACCCCCAGGAAATAAGTTAATACTACTAATTACCGACACCATTTATGAACCTTATCCCACCACAGTTTTCACAATCAGATTTCACCTACTTCAGTCACATCCCCGCAAGACCCCAGCATCTTTCATGTGTCCACACTGATTCACATTGCACAGCTCTGAACACAGAGGAAACTTTCAATACATTTTTGCTAGCTGTCTTATTATTCTGCCTTCAAATGGACAATAGCCCTAACTAGAAGGTCCATTTCTCTTTCTCACAAATGCAAACTCAGCATTCAAATATCTACTTCCGGTGTAGCGTCACCCCAAGCAGCCTCGGGTGGGGAGTCCCTCCTGTGATTAAACTTCATCTGCTGTGAGGCCCTAGCTCCTGGTAATCCCGTCTGACCCTTCAGGAAAGGAACCAGAAGTCCTTGAAGTAGTAGGGCTCCTAGGCCCTCCATAAATACGTATATAATGAATCAATAACTGAGAGGACCATCTCTCCTCATGGAGACTTGCCAAGTGGATGGCAGAGGTTCTATTTAGGCGGAATATAAAACCACTAGAAAGCATCTGGTTTGGAAAAGGATAGGACTATGAGATGTATTTTTTATGAGGCATTTACTGTTTAAAGGAAAATATTTTAAATAATGCATCTTTCAAAGTGCTCAACTATAGGCTCTTATTTCATATATAGCATATGGCATCCAAGGAAAGTTTCGTATTATGACAACTGGACTATCATCTGTTCCTTGTGTGTTAATTTGCCCATTCATTCAACAGTAAATCATTTTAAATATCCACTCTATGACAACACATGTTTTAAATGGCTACAGGAGGGCATACAAATATGAAGGTATCACCCCTTAGCAGAATTCAGTGGAACTAGTACAATCCTACAATGTCTTACAATAAGAGATCGTGTATATTTTGCAATTAGGCAAAGTACCTCACACTTGCTGTAGAGGGCACAATAATTTCTTTTTATTTGTTTTTAGGTAGCCCTGCCTCAACTTTGGTGTGCATTCAACAGCTGGGTCAACATCTGCATCTCTTCTTCTGGAGAACTCTGCTAGGTTACTGGAATTGCTTTGCAGTGATTTGAGATTTAGCTTGAAATATCTTTACTTGATTTCTCCTCTTTTTTCCCTTTAGACTTCTCCTGCTCCTGTCACTGAAAACTTTCCTCCCTCCTTCCTCCAGCCCCACCCTACCAGAGGAGCATATCCTTCATAATTATTGCCTGTCTGCAAATTCTCAGGGTTGACTTCTGAGGATCACTACCGGAGGCAGGAGCTTATGCTGTATTTCCATATAAATATATAAATACACACATATAGACAGATACCCAACATTCCTTACCCTGTATTTTACTTTGCCTTTATCATATAGTCATTTATATTCTGTATATATCTGTATTTCTCACTAGGTTAAAGGGCTCAGAAAAGTGACTCCCCTGGTGGCGCAGGCGGTTGAGTGCTGTGCTGTGAAGCTGTCCGCAGCCTCTGCAGCACGGGTTCCATGGGTTCCATCCCCGCCAGCCAGTGAGAATCCCACATGGCGGGACAGACCTCTCCTGTCTCGCCCGCTGCTCCCCTCAGCAGTGTATTTCATCAGTCTGCCTGTTTTGTTGCCTGCTCTGTCTCTGGTGAATCCCCTCACCCTCCCATGCGTCTGACCTGTATCTGAGTTCTTGTATGTATGAATAAATCTTTAAAATAAAAAAGGCCCAGAAGAATGTGAAGTATTTTATGCCTTATGTGTCCCGTTTTCTTCCCTCCATTCCCAAAACTCACAGACAACCCGAAGACACAATGATGCTGAGTGTTTTCAAACCAGATAGGATACACATACACCTAATAGACATATACATTAATTAAGAATAGTCAAAGAATATAAACCATATGTTATTAAAGGATTATTTTTCTGGATAGGCTGAACATATTAAAAATTCTCGTGACTTAAAAATAACCAAGTTTTTTTTAAACGAATTTGTCACCAAAAAAAGGGTTTTAAAGTAAGAAACGGTGAAAATAATCACATGACTATAGAATGTCTTTGAACATTTTATGATTAATGTCTACTAAAATTACTCAAATATAAGTAATTCAGTGGAACTAGTACCATCCTGGCACAGATTTTTCAGCAAGCCATAATTAGAAATGAAAGTGGAGATAAAAGGTTTCATCAAGTCTCTTTATTTTGCCATCCAGCCTGGCCCTACCCAATTCCTTTCCATTAATTCTGTTTCCCTAATATCCTTCAGCTCAGCCCCATTTGGGACATTCACATGCAAAATTCTCACAGCAGCACATGAGCTTGGCAAGCTGGCTGTCCTGCAAAATGCCCCTTCTCATCATCTCCCAGTAGGGACACTCTCCAGAACAAGAGAAGCAGACTTTCCTAAGTCTGTTTGCTTTAACTCAATTACCTGCAATGCCTTGGAATGTTCTTCCCATAGGGCACTTACTTATACACTGAATTTCAGAAGTATTCTTATTAGAGATAAAATTGATCTCCACCTTCAACCAATTTCCATGTAAATTAGGCTTGGCTAAACATGTAGCCTGGAAAAAAAAAAACAAGTTGTTGCAGAAATTCCAAAGACCTAAAGTATTTTTCATCAGTTGTCTGTAATGAAGAAAAGTCATTTTTCCATGAGCTTCCCCATCCCTGAGTTGCTGCTTCATGCCAGCTCTTTATAAAAATCCACAATTGTTTCAATGTGGCTATTGCTATTTTAAGTCTATGGTTCTTCATATGTTTTCATGGCCCTTATTGCCAAAATACCAGAAAGTGTTGCTGGAGGAAAACACATCTCTAGCATTAGGGCATGTGGCTAGAGGTGTGACATTCTAAGTCAGTGCCAAAAATGAGGGCGCCTCTGTGCCCAAGTAAGTGTTTCTCAATTTATTCCAAGAATCATCTAAATCAGAATTTGTTGGGAGAGCTTATTAAAAATGCAAATACCCAGGATCCACCTATCAAACCCAAATGTCTGGAGATAAGTGCAGCTTGATAATAGGGGGAGCCCTGACTGTCACTCATTGGTCCAGAAGTGAGGCCATGATTCAACTGACATGGAGACAAAACACAGAATTTTAAATTTGGGGCCTCTGCACTAGAAGCTCCATAAGGACTGAAAACTTTCTATTTTTTTCTCTGATTCTCTCTAGTTTTGGTTACATAATAGACACTCATCAAATTGTACTGATAGAGCAAGTCTGTTTCCCTTTGATGATGAACATTGCAAACTGTGAGGCTACCATATTCTCTTATCTTTGGCAGAAAGCAGGGTGGAGACAAGAATGAGACTGTCCTAGAAATACTCAAGTCCCTAATTCCAGTTGTCCCTGAAGCCCAGCTATCTCCCTGTCCTTCCACGGTTTTGTGAATTAATAAATCATCTGAACTTTTTGCCCAAATTTGCTTGATTTGGGTTTCTGTTACTTGCAAACAAAACTATTCTAATAAATAAAGGCAATCTGTAATTTCACCACACTTGAACCTAAACAATTATATTTCACCACACTTTAACCTAAACCAACCTCTGAAATATTTTAAAAGATGAGATACAAAGAGGTTAAGGACATTTGTGTAAGGTCACATGCTAGTTTGTGGCCATATCAGAACCGAAATTTATATACTGATGTTTCCTTCTTGGTGGAAAAGAACAGAAAAAAAAAACATGGGGGAGACTGAGAGCCTTGAATTCTTTTCATCTCTAGTGCTTTCAAGTTAGCTTAACATTGTAACACAACTGACTCCGTGATGAGGGAGATTTCAGGCTCCAGGCCCTTTCAGAAATCTCATTCTACTAAAGATAGAATATCTGATAAATTCTTGTCTAGTCCCAGTGAAGGTTTCATCTGTCATGGAGAGGGAGCGTGAGAACGGATCTTCTCCTTTTGATTTAATTCTAACCACAATGAAGAATTGGATGGTGACAGTGGTGATGCAGAAGTGCAGGAATCTGCAAAATCTCACCTTGTCTTAGAAATTGTCTGGCTTAGTTTTAGACCCTGCATACCTCTAGCTACGTAAGAGGAAAGCATAGATTTCAAAATTTTCACAGGAAAAAACCAAGAATAAACTCAACAGTTGTTAAACTGTAAGTGTGGGGGTGATAGACTAAGATGAGTTTGGTATAGTCTGTTTGCCAAGTATCATTTACCCATGCTTTGCCATCGATATCCTAACTTCTGCTGGGAACTCACTTCTCTACCACTCCCAGTATATATTGCTTGGTCCTTTGCATGCACTGATGACCTGAGTCTGGCCAATCAGATTTATTCTGGAATGGGCATGTAACTCAAATCAGGCCAAAGAGTCTAAATCAAGAGAGAAACACTCTTTTTCATTAGGGTTGTTAACCTGCACAACTTAACCCTTGTCTCTGTCTAAGTGTGGCTATTTTGTCAGCACAGAAAAAGAGCCTGCCTGAGAATGTATCCAACATGGAAGGGGGGAAGGGACAGGAAAAGAGAGATCTTAACATCATTAGTTTAGCATTTTATTCCATCCATACCAGGAAATTTTGATTGTGAGCCTGTTTTGCTGAAGCCCAGGTTAGAGAGGTTGATTTACATCTAAAGAGTCACATCTAAACATGTACAGACACATCTAAAGAGTCCAATGTAGGTACATAGGAGGTTTACTGAGCAACAAGCAATTTAAACAAAGAGAAGACCGACCACTAACCCAATATGAATAAGGAGTAGCATGAAGCCCTAACAATGGCCATCAGGAAGACAGAGAATTCAGGCTCATTAACTAAATGTGCAAAAATAAGACAAAACCCTTTCTGAAAAAGTATTTTCTCAGCAAGACAACACCAAGAGTTGCAGGAGTATTTGTTGGGTCATAACAAATAATAGAATGTTAAAAATTTATTATGTTTCTATTTTTCCACTGAGGAAATTTATTTTCAAATTGTAAACATTAGGACAACAAAGATCAGGAGAAAATAGGCTCCTGAACACTTATAGAGATGGGAGTATGTCAGTTCGATAACAACATTGGCTGATTTGAACAGAAAATTGATTTTTCACAGAAACTGGGTGGCTTATAGAAATGCTGAAAGGGTTGGAAAACTGGAATCAGAGACCAGGACCAAGGACACTGACTTGATGCAAGCTTAGAATTTAGACTTTTGGGCCCACAGCTCTCGTCTTCAGCTAGGAAGTGTCTCAGAAAATGAAGTATAGACTAATAACAGAATAGAAAAACAAGAGACGCTTAGGTTGTTGGTGTCACTGAGATGTTATCAGTCTGGCCTCACTTTCTCTCTTTTCGTTCTGGGTATCCCATAATGGCTTTTATCAATTCACTCATTTTATTTCCCATAAATTCCTTAGTCTTTTTTCACCCTCGCCCACCCCTTTTGCTCCTCTGACTGGATAATTTCATGTAACCTTTTCTTTGAGTTTGCTGATTATTTCACATAATTGTTCATGTCTGATGTTGAAACCCTATAAGAATTTTTTTATTAATTCAGGGCCTCCATGGTAGGATTCTCAGAGTTATCACCTCCATTGCCTGAGTTCAGTCTAGGACAGGGAGCTACCCACATGGCACAGCAGACCTCTCCTGTCTTGCCTGCTGCTCCCCTCAGCAGTGTATTTCAGTAGATCTGTCAGTAGATCTGCCTGTACTGCTCCTCACTCTCTTTGGTGAATCCTCTCACCCTCCCCCTCCACACACACACCTCTGGCCTACAGCCCAGTTCTTCTACAGGCCAAAAAAAAAAAAAAGTATGGAAAAAAATGTTTTAAATAAAATTATTGCATTCTTCAGCTCCAAATTTTCCATTTGGTTCTTTTTATATATTTCCCTCTTTGTTGAAATTATCATTTTGTTCATGCATAATTTTCCTGAGATCCCTGCACATCTTTATGAACTATTTTAAATTCTTTGCTAGGTAATTTTTGTACCTTTGTTTCTTTAAAACTGGTTTCTGGAGATTTTTTCCTTAAATTGGGCCAGTCCCCCCTGTTTCTTTTTATTCCTTGTAACTTTGTGTTGGTTGTTACACATTTGAAAAAAAAGGTTACCTCTCCCAGTCTTTGTGGACTGGCTTCACATAGGGAAATATCTTGACCAGTAAGTCCAGCTAGAGGTTCTGGGGCAATCTCAAATCTTATTTTTGTGTGTGTGAATGTATCTTTTCTGGAATGACACATGTAAATTCCTAATTAAAGGGATTTGCTGATTTCTACTTTTCCAGAAGCTTGTCATGTCTTGCACCCTCTGGTGTCTGTTATACTAAAAGCCCCCTGGAAAAACAGCATACTGCCTATTTAGCTTTTGCTCTCAGTGGTCCCCAGGCAACTAGTGTATGCTGATGACAGGTGAGACAGAAACTAGCCCATTGGACAGCCACTCCACAAAAGCCAGAACATTGGATGCACACTGCTCTCCCCCTGAAGTAAAGACCATCAAGTTGTACAGTGTTTGTCCATGGTGCCACAGGCCTTCTAGAGTAGCAGCATGCCACATAGCCCCTTTTTGTTCTCAGTATCCCCCAAGTATCTACAGTATGCAGGGTTTAGCCACATTATGAGATAGGCAAGAGAGATGCCAGTCCAGAAGCCCTCCTAAAACTCCAGTCACATTCTACTTTTGCTTTCAAAAGGAAACTGTCACAAGAGTCAGTTTGTACTGCAGTTTCCCTGGAGCAGTACTATGCTGCTCAGCTCATTTTTGTTCTCAACAATGTCTAGGCATCTATAGTATGGTGGTACCCATCAATGCTTCAAAAGAATTAAAACAGAAGCCAGTTCCTTGGAATGCCTCCTAAATGTCAGAACGTTAGACATATAGTCCAATATTCTCTTTCCTTCACCAGGAAGAAGGCAGGAGCTGGGAGTTTACTCTAGATCATATGATACTGTGCCAGGGGGAGAGACTAAGGCAAGAAACTGCCACATTGCCACAGAATTTCCTATGGACTTCAATGTGGCAGGATTCACACTTGCCTTGGTGAAGTCTCTTAAGTGACCTTTGGATTCTTCAGAGACAATTGGTCCATACATATTTGTTAAATCAGTGTTGCCCTGGGAGGAAGGAAAGTCTGACACTTCTGCCTGCCATCTTGTTGACATCACTTTCTGTACTTTCCAATTTTTTTCAAATAGGAGAAATAAACTTCTTTTGTACTTAGAATTATTTTAATATTTTTAATAGTAGCCAAATCTAATCCTAATGGATATACAGTTGCTTGGCAGATAATATTAGATGAAATTTTAACACTTTATAAATCTAGGATGATATAAATCTAAGATTCAAGGTATTTTTCTCCTCTCAAATATTTTGTTAGTTTTTTAAAAAATAATGAAAATATATAAAAGTGTATTTTGCAAGAAAGCAAATCCTCCTTTTTGATTTATTTTTGCTGTTAGCTGCAAGAAAACAATGGCTCTCTTGCTGTTGTGATTAATTAGGAAGAACAGAGCAGATATGCAGATATCCAGATGCTAACTCCTTAGCCAGCCTCATCCTCATCTTTCTGTATCAAAACCAGAGTCAGTTTGCACTAAATAAATGATCTCATTTTATCTATATTTAATCATTGGTAAATGAGAAAAAACTATTAGAAGAGATAATAGACCTCAGATTTAAAAATAAATATTGAGACAAGATAAATATCTCTGCTTTTCCATGACATTTATCTGGCAGCAGGAACCCATTAGACTCATGATATTCTATTCCATTGACTTATCTCCAGGTTCCCTTTTATGGAAGGCCAATCTTTTGGATGCTTTTATACTCATCATTTACATGTAGTTACCTACTTATCTCTTCTGCATCCACTAGTACTCTATGTCTGAATTTCAATTTTGTATGTCTTATGCAAAAATCAAAATCCAAATGTAGTGTTCTTGACATAAAAAGGCTAAATGTCACCCTCTGAATAAAAAAAAAAAACAACAATTTTACTGAGTAGATACTGAGTAGAGGTGGCCTGGAGACACTATTATGTGAGGCTTTAATTGTGAATTTCAGGTAACTATGCATGACCCACTCACCTGCATGTTAAATAGAAAGATAATATTAGTGACTTTCTGGAACATCTTAATTGAAAGAAAAAATATAATTAGCGACTAAAGATACTGATTTTTTTCTTTTAAACTAAGTTTGTCTTGTGCAATTTCTAGTTAATAACAAGCCAGATTTCTCTATCAGTCTTTCCAGAAGCAGCTCAAACAACCAAAGGTTGGGGGCAGGGGGAACAACCCAAGACACCTTAGAAGTTATTTTTTTTTTTTTTACCAAAGTTGTGAGTTTGGTAAAGCAGGAAGAAATTGGGAAAGCTTCCATTGTATTCTAGTTTTTGTTTTTTGCTTAGAACTGGGGTGTAGACCAGAGATGCGGAGGGAGGGGCCGGAGTGAGAGGATTCACCAGAGACAGAGTGGGGAGAAGAACAGACAGACTGACTGAAATACACTGCTGAGGGGAACAGCAGGCAGACAGGACAGGTCTGCTGCGCTATATGTGGGTTAGCTCCATGGTCAGGGATCAACCTCAGGCTGTAGAGGTGATGGTGCTGAGACT
Source organism: Talpa occidentalis (assembly GCF_014898055.3). NCBI lineage: Eukaryota > Metazoa > Chordata > Mammalia > Eulipotyphla > Talpidae > Talpa > Talpa occidentalis. The sequence goes on along the minus strand of NW_023601543.1, from coordinate 66,082,840 downwards.
TAACTCCTAGGCCACCAGGGAGACCCTTCCATTGTACTTGAAAGTTCAAAAACATCTGAGTCAAATATTCCCCTCTTGTAACAACTGCTTATCCTCTCTTCGCAGATCTGCTCATCCACATGGCTTTAAACCACATATTTTACTTTCCTGGCTATTATCACTGTAGAGCCAGATAGCCTTGGAAAAGATTCATTTTGCTCTGTCATATGCATCAGCAACAAAATTTGTCAATCTGAATCTTTATTACTGGCGATCACATCAAAGCTTAAAAACACAGCACGGTTTCTTTTTTCACTTTAGATGTTGAATTTGTCACAGTAAAAACAGGTCTTTAGGCTTGTAAATGGAACATGTTTGATTTAAAAACCATTGAAAAGAATGAACAAAACAAACAAAAAAAACCCATAAGTCCTTTCTAAGAAAAACCAACTTAGAAAAAAAGGAAAATACAAGAGGTTGGTGGGAAGTAGAGAGTAAGAATCTACTTCTTGAAGCAACTACATGTAGAATAATAATGATTTTGAACAAATGCTAGCATTTATTCAGAGCTAACCCCTTTGCGGGCATTATCTGAACCACATCGTGAGATAGATTATCATTGCCAATTTACAGATGAGAGGACTGAGGCTTAGGAAAGTTAAATAATTTCCCCAAGGTCACAAGCTTAATTTGGTAGATAAAGAATTTAGCAGAAAGTCTTATTTCAACCTCTCCACTCATGCATTGCTCAAGAGCTACTCTTAACCAGCAACCATTCATTGTAATCATCCCCTCAAAGATGGGGGGATGATTTTACCCACATACTTTCTTGTTTCTCTCTCTGCTTATACAGCTTCTCTACATAAATCACAACAAACTCCTTTAAAACCAAGAACCTGACACATCTTCCTCCTTTCAAATATGCTCCCCAATTCTCCAGAAAAATGATCTTTGTAAACCACACCAGTATGATCTCATCACTCCCCTCTTTAAAGCCATTCAGTGACTCCCTGTTGTATGGATGTCATGGGCCTCAGTTTCCTCACCATTAATGGAGAGACTTAAATCAATGGTCTCTGGTATCCTTCCTGCTTCATGACTCATTTTTTTCCCACCCAAAGCAGTTCACTTTCTCTGGTCATCTGGTAATGGGTTTTTCTGCCTTTGGATTATGGGCTAAGATTCAGGTTCTTTCCAGGTATCACTCCTTATTGTATCTCATGGGAACACTGGAGCAAGATCTCTTGAGCAGACATTTTGTCAGAAAAGTGTGAGGATGAGCATTCTAGAATCATAATCAATATCAATGGTTTGAGACATATCTCATCTTTCAACTACCATCTCATGCATTCATGCAAATGTCTAGAAATTCACTATATCAGAGAATAAACTATCTTATATTTCTGACTTTGGCAGTTCTTTCAACAATAACTGTAGACATAATAGTGGAAATACTGGTTTATCATCAGAAAAAAAGCTGGAGTGTTAATGCTTTATTCATAACTAGGAAACTACTTAACAGCTGTTGAACTACCCAACAACAGTGATTCTTAATCACTCTGTTCCCCTAACATTGTGAATATTGGAGAAAACCTTAGAAATGACTCCACATAGGAAACTGTTATTTTCAAGTCAGAGAATTTACTCTAACCAAAGGAACGCCTCCACCACCACTTGCCAAATAAGGTAACTCTATACAGATTCATCAGCTTAAAAGAGAGGCAAGTTGATTTAGCATTGCCCCACAGAGCAATGATTTGTTATAGTGTATTCAAAGCATACATCCATCCATATGCATTATAGTACTCAAAGGCATAATTGACATATATTAGTCTCTTGTTCGGTGAGCCAGAATATGCATTAATACCTGCTTTGGGCCAATGTGACTGATGAAAGGGGGCTACCCCTCCTTCAGGTAGAGCAACGAGTGCCAGTTCACTTACTGCACCAGATTTCTAATTCTACCATTACACTGTGTACTGGTGATTAGGTTTCAACAATGATGACTATAAAATACAAAACAGGAATAATACTAGAAGTAGAGAAAAAGACATGAAAAAGAATCAGATCCTATGTTTAAATGTACAATTTCATGGCTCCTTGTGACAGAGAACATTTAAGAAACTTGTCAAGAAAACAAACAAAACTCAACTATCATTTAATGACTGAGAGATTTTGACAGTATAAAGGATATTATACACATCAATAAATATCTCTGGAGGATTATTATGTGCCCGACATTAATCCAGATGCTGGGGATAAAGCAGGGACAAGAGAAACAAAAAAATGCCTGTCCTCATGGGGATTACATTCTAGTATTGTGTTAAGTATACAGATCAGTAAAAATATATAGTTATTAGATACTCACGGTTGAAGGATAGGGATGTAATTTAAAATATTAAGTCAATGAAGAGTTCATTGAGAGGGTAAAGGGGCAAGCTGTGAGTATTCCAGGAGAAGGAAACTGCAAAGGAAAGTCCAAGTTAAGACTAGAACTACGAAGTCTGAGCAAGGCAGCCAAAATGGCTGATTTGGGAACAGTTAAAAGAAGAAAGGTCAGACAAATAATGAGGGCCAGATGGCAGGGAAATTTTTAGGCTATCCTATGGACTCTGGAATTTCCTCTGGGGGAAAGAGCAAACATTGAAAGACTGTATCTGACATAACATTCTGGTTGCTCTTTTGAGAAGGCCTGTGAGGGGCAAAAGAGCAAGAACAGGGAGAAGTCTCTAATTATATTTATGATTATATTAACAGATGCAGAGAAAACATTTACTAATATTCAACATCCATTTATGATAAAAATCCTCAAAAAACTGGGATTAGATGGAACATAGCTCAATATAATAAGGGCAATATGTAACAAACCCACAACTACCATCATTCTCATTAGTGAAAAGCTGAAAGCTTTTCCACCAAGATCTGGTACAAGAAAAGGATGTCCATTTTCACCACCATTATTGGACATGGTATTGGAAGTCCTTAGGTAGAGCAAACACAGTATTGCAAGTCCTAGCTAGAGCAATTAGGCAAGAGAGATAAAAAAAAAAGGAAACCAAATTGGGAGGAAAAAGTAGAGCTATCATTATCTGCAGATAACATGATAATATACATAAAGAACACTAAAGACTCCACTAAAAAAATTAATTGAAACAATAAATCAGTTTCCCTCCTGTATGCAGACAATTAGCTAGAAGAAGAAGTCAAGAAAACAATCTCATTTACAATTATATCAATAAAATTAAATACTAGGAGTAAATGTAAAGGCAAAGGAAAAAAAACCCTATACAAAGAAAACTATAAGATATTGTTAAAAGAAATAGAAGACACAAAGAAATGGAAAGATATTCCCTGCTCATGTATTTGGAAGAATTAACATTGCCAATATGACCATTTTACCCAAAGCAACATACAGACCAAATGTAATGTCTATCAAAGTTTCAATGGCATTCTTCAGAGAAATAGAACAAACATTACCAAAATTCATATGTAACCACAAGAAAACCCCAAAAGCCAAAGCAATCCTGACAAAAGAGAAGGAATGACAGTATTACACTCCCAGACTGTAAACTATATTACAAAGCTATAATAATCAAAATAGCATCATACTGGAACAAAAACAGACACACAGACAAATGGGACAGAACTGAAAGCCCAGAAATAAACCCACACATTTATGAACAGTTGAACAATGACAAAGGAGCCAAGAATATACACTGGAGAAAGGAAAGCCTCTACCAATAAATGGTGTCAGAAAAACTGGACAACCACATGCAAAAGAATAAATCACTTTCTCACACCATACACAAAACTCAGTTCAACATGGAAAAAAGACTTCATTGTAAGACCTGAAACCATACAATAAATGGAAGAAAACACAGGCAAAACACTCCAAAACAGAGACTTCAGAGATGTCCTTCTGGATTTGTCCCCAACAGGAAGGAAATCATAAGAGAACATAAACAATTGGGACTACATCAAATCAAAATGCTTCTGCACTGTAAAAGAAACTCACTAAAACTAAGACACCTTACAGAATGGGAGAATATATTTGTATGCCATACACCAAACACGGAGCTGATATCCAAGATCTACAAAATTCATACAACTCATTCAAAAGAAAATAAACCCAATCAAAAACTGGGCAGATGAGCTAAATAGGCACTTCCCCAAAGAAGACAAACAGATGGACAACAGGCACATGAAAAAATACTCATCATCATTTGTCATCAGGGAAATGCAAATCAAAATCACAATGAGTTACCACCTCACACCTCTAAGAATGGCCCATATCAAAAAGACTAGAAATAAATGCCGGCAAGAATGTGGAGATAAAGGAACCCTCTTACACTGTTGTTGGTAATGTAGCCTGGTCCAGCCCTTATGAAAAACAGTATGCAGATTTCTCAAAATATGAAAAATGGATCTACCATGTGACCCAGCAATTCCACTCCTAGGTGTCTGCCTGAAGAATACAGAAACAGTAATTTGAAAATAAATATGCACTCTTATGTTCGCTGCAGCACTATTTACAATAGCCAACATAAGGAAGTATCCAAAGACAGATGAGTGGATTAGGAAGATGTGGTATATATACATGATGGAATACTACTCAGCTATTAAAAAGATAAAGTCTTGCCATTTGCAAAAATAAGGACAGAATTCGGGGCCTCCTGGTGCAAGGGGTTAAATCTCAGTACGATGAAGCTATTTGAAGCTACTGCAGCATGAGTTTGATCCCCGGCCAGGGAGATAAACCACAAGGCACAGCAGACTCTTCTGGCTTACACGCTGCTCCCCTCAGCAGATCTGTATTTCAGCAGACCTGCCTGTTCTGCTCCCCACTGTCTCTGATGAATCCTTTCATACCCCGCACCTCTGGCCTACACCCCAGCTCTCATATGCATAAGTAAATCTTTAAAAAAAATGAATTGTATGGGGTTATGTTAAGAGGAGTAAGTCAGAAGGAGAAACACAAATACTGCATGGTGTCACTTATATGTGAATACAGAGATGCAAAACAAAGGGTCATATAAAGCCAAATCAACAACAAAGCCTAGAGATGACTGTACAACTGAGGTTACCAAAACAGCAAAGGGAAGGGAGAAGCAAGAAGAAAGTAGGATGGGAACTCAATGGACTATGGTGGAGGACTACAGGTCCTTTGGTGGTGGGAATGGTATGGTAACAATACCTGAAGGAGATCTTATACCTCTAAAACAAAACAACATAATAAGCCAATATTATCTCAATTATAAAAACATTAAGTAGATCTCTAAAGTAATAAATTCAAGGTGCATTCCCAAGGAGAATGTGCTACAAGGACTGGGCATATCATGCATTCAGCTATCTAAGCCAATTCCAGAACTCATATTTAAGCAAAACTTTGGAAAACTTTGAAAGTATTTTTAAGACAGTTTATTCCATTAAATGTACTAAACCTTAAATGTTAAGGTTCGACAGTTATATGATTAGCTTTTTTTTTTCCATATTCACCCTTAGATAGCAATGATTTGCATAAGAGGAACCTTTTGATTTTAATGTTTTTCCTGGATAGCTTTGCATAATTTTTATGTGATTTCCTTGATGAACCCACTAAAACTATTTTCCATCCAGAGTTTTGCATAATCTGCATAAAAAGGAAGCACTGAGGAAGAACCATTCAGCAAGATCACAGAAACCATGTGTTGGGAGCTGCCTGTCAGCAAATGCTGCTAGAGATTCTGTAAATATCAGGACAAATCTTGCAGATAAGGGCAAAATAAATGACTTTAGCAAGATGTTGTATAGGCTGCATATTTCTTGTGGGGTCATTGTTACTTCTAAAGAATCCAACTAAAGGGCCTTCCCGGTGGCGCAGCGGTTGAGTGCTGGGTTGCTGGGCTGCCCGCAGCCTCTGCAGCGCCGATTTGATCCCCGGCCGCCGGGTGAGGGTCCCACATGGCGTGCGGACCTCTCCTGCCGCCCACTGCTCCCCTCAGCAGTGTGTTTCATCAGTCTGCCTGTTCTGCTCCCCGCTCTGGTGGGTCCTCTCATCCTCCCGCGCTTCTGGCTGTGCCCAGTTCTTGTATAGATAAAATAAGATAAATCTTAAAAAAAAAATCCTACTAGAACTATAATTTTAGAACCCCACTTTCTGCGTGTCTGCATACTTCCTGTCTCCTTATCCAGATTGCTCTAATATACCTCTCCCTGAATGCTTGTTGCATTAAGTGAGCACTACTGATTTCAGGGGACTTCATGGCACTGGATGATGGGACGTTAGCAGGGTAGTCTAGTTCCCATTGCTGCATAGTAAATTACCCTACAACTTCCTGGCTAAAACAACCACCTTATTTTACTCATTGTGGATCAGGAATTCTGGAAGGGATTAGGATTGCAGTTCTCATAAATCTACAGTCATCTGAAGCTTCAACTGGGCTGTATATCCAAGGTGGTCACTGCCATGGCTGTCCATTAATGCTCTCAGGTGGGCTGTTGACCAGACTCCTGTAAGAGAACTCTTCATGCTGTCTGCGTCCTCACACTATGACAGTATGACAGCCTCAGGGTAGTCAAATTCTTACAAGGATGCCAAGGCTGGAAATATGAGTGCTCCAGCAGGTAAAATGGTAGCTGTGTCATGATTTTTTAATGACCTAGCTTTGGGTATTGTGTTATGGCCTCTTAATCGCATTCTATTGGTTACAAGTAAACTATAAGTCCACTTGGATTCAAAAAGAGGGACACATACATCACCTCCTGATAAGAAAGATGTCAACGTCACATTGTAGAGGAGCACGTGGCATACAAGATATTGTTGGGGCCATATTTGGAAAATATAATCTGCCACACAAGGTTAGTAAAAATAGAATGTGTGAAGTCACTGAATTCAAGGTAAAGTATAGAGGTCACCAGACTGTGGAGGTGAAGCTGCAAAATGTTTACATTTATGCATTCACAAGACCAAAAGGGATCCAAGGAAACAGTGAGAGTTTAATCAAGTCTAGTTAAAATTTCAGTAAAGGCCTCACACACTGCATTCTACATCCCAGGTAACCTTGCTAATGGTGCTCTTATGGCAATTGATCTATCATTTCACAGTTTCAGTAGTTCCCTACTATGTGTGCAGGGATTGTTCTAGACCTTTGGTGCTTATCAGTCAGTAAACGTGACAAAATGCCTTATGTAGGGTAAGTAAAAAGTATCAGACTTTTCCGCCCTCCTGCATTAGATTAAATGCATGCCCGATGGTGGACACCTGGAGTAGGGTGTGGGCATGCATAGGTGGGTTCACCTGGGCTTATAAGGGCTGCGTCACAGAATAGAATCACCAGAAGAGAACCAGAATGAAAGAGACGCAGAAGAGAGAGAATGAGAACAAGCGAGAGAGTGGAATGGAACAAAAGAACTCTGGAGAGCCCAGGAAGAAGATTCTCAGGGGGCTGTGAGGCCTACTGGCCTCCTGACACCCCCCTCCAGGCATCCCTGCCTGCCACATACCTGGTAAAATCCCAATAAAAGCCTGAAAAAGCCACTGAGGGTGCCAGGACTCCACCTTCACCTGTCTGCTCAGGTCACAGAGAACCTGCTCTGTGCCCATTCTGCTGCTACACCCTACCCTCCAGGAGCATGTATTCTAGTAGAGTGGTGTTAAAATAAATCACACTGCTTGTGAATTCAGTAAATGACAATTAATTGAAAGCACATGACCTAAATATCTAGCTCTACCCCGAAGGATGTTCTGGGCTGAGGTTTTGCCAGGTGATTGTGCAACAAAATGATGAGGTGTTTGTGAAAGAATTTTACAGGTGAAAGCGATCATGTCCTGTGAGTTTAAGAGGGCTGCTGGATACCATAACCTCTTCTCCCAAATCCTGCTGTTTGACCTTCATCTTGTGATCTTTGCTCTACATGTTGGCATACTGTCCAGAAGAAACCTCTAGGATGCCCATGACTTTACCCTTCCCTCTACACACACCTTTTGTCATGTAACTTAGGAGTTCCGTAAAGACACCCTCTATTTCTTCATGCATTTTGCCAATAGAATCACATTCTCGTCTAAAAGTTTGTCAGTTTTAAGACTAGACCTAAAGACGGCATTGCATGTGGCCATTTATGCTCCTGCTCCTCCACCACTCCCGAGCAAGCACACTGGGCTTAGCCTACTGAGGATGAGAGACGTGTCGCCAGAGCCCAGTTCCCCCAAGCAACAGTCAACCCACTCCAAGACGCACGATCGAGCCCAGCCAGGATCCCAGATGCCCCAGCCATAAACCCATAATTATATGCTACAAGATCCTGGGGTAACTTGTTACGCAGCATTCTGAGGCAACAGAAGGGTGACCCAAGGGAGAAAAGGCAGTGCGCCTTCTCTGGGAGACCTACTTACCGTTCTATTGTGAAGTCAGTCAGCACAGGTCCTGGGTGGTGGTACTGGTGCTATGGGGAAGGAAATTAGTCAGGAATTAGAGTTGCCTCTAGAGTCACAGAAGGGGCGAACTGCCCAGAAATGAAGCAGAAAAAGGTGTCCTTTCTGCCCGTGAGGTCTGCATTTTATGTCTCCTCATCTAAATGGACAATAATCACTCCTGATGCCTGTGACTGAGGGATGAGGAAGATGTCCCATGTGAAAACTAAACATTCCACTTGCTCCTGTGATACCCTCAATCCATCAAGTTCTGGCCTAAAGTGAACTTAGCTTTTTCATTAATTATAATGAAAACGAAACCTGTTTGGGCAACATTATAGGGGAAAGGTGGCCTTACCACTAGGTCCTGCCAATAATCTTGGCAAACTGAGCTTCTTTTCCAAAATGCAGCAAGGAAGGGCATCTGCTTGCAAATCATTGTGACAACAAACACTTTTGAGGAAGAAAACTGCCTCCAAACAAAACTGGCCTTCCACGTAAGTTGCTCTCCCCACAAAGTGTGAGAATATTTTCCACCAATCACTTACTCTTTTGTGTCTTATACAGACCCTATCAAAATGTAAACACCTCTGGGAGAGGTAACCTATTTGGCCTTCAGTGGTCAACCCTTTGGGAGAGGCAGAATTATTTGAAAACAGCTGAGCCAAAAAAAGGCAACTAATCTGTGTTGTCTTTCCCACTGGGTTGTACACTCCAAGAGGTCTAGGACTACGTCTGTTTTGTTCACCCATCTAGCTCCAGAGTCCAGGACACCTATTCTGTGGAAGGAAAGCAGAAGACACAAGGGGCGGGAGGAGGCGGTAACTAACGACACACAGAAAATGTCCAAAACACCTCACTAAAATTCTACGCGTTTACCCTCGTCTTAACTGTTGTAGCGAGTGACCTTAGCATATTTTTAGGGCCTTCACTATGCCTACATGGGGTGAGGTGGTGTCTCGGGCAGGAGAATGACACCCCCAACCCCCATTCCTTACCTTAACCTGGCGTGGCTCTTTGAAGTTTTACTCCCGTGTACGCCAAGACAAAGTTTCCCTAGGGGCATTTCTCCGTTTTAGTGCAGGCAACGCCGGTGAACTCAACCCCTCTTTGGATTCAAAGACTCAGAAAGAACTGCAAAGTGGTCAAGACGAAGACAAACAAGTTTCGGGACGGCGCTCCGTTTTTCTAGCCTAGCTCAGTGGCGTCGCAACCTTTATTGTGCACGCGAATCACCTGGGGATCTTGCTAATTATGCAGATTTTTTGATTCAAAAGGCCTGGGGCGAAGCCTGGGCTGCGGCCCGGGCACCGGGCTCTCCGGGCAGGCTGTGACTGCTGACTCGAGGACCACACTTTGGAGTCCGCCAGGGACTCGAGGTCGTCACCTCCAGCGCCAGGTGTACGCCTGCCCGGCCTCGGCGCTCCGGCTCGGAGTCCCACACGTCCCTGGCCTGCCGCCGGGAGGGGCGGAGCCGGGGGCGGAGCGGGAGGAGTGGCGCGGGCCCCGCGTGGGTCCTGCGGGAGGATCACCTCGGCCCCAGGGAGAGGCGGCCGAGCTGCGGCGGCGCAGGAGGGGGCGGGTTCGGCGAGGGCGCGGCCTCTGGGAGGGGGGCGGACGTCGCGCATCCCCCGCGCTCGCTGGGGCCACTCGGGAGCCTCGCGCCAGCCCGGTGCCCCACTTGGCAATCCGCTCCCTGCTTCTTCCTCGCGCCCGCCTCCTCTTGTCACCTCCCGTCTCAGTCGCCGCGCTCCATCCCCGCCGCATCCACAGCCAGCCGAGCGCTTCAGACAGCGAGAAGTGGCGCGCGGGGCTGCAGGGCGCGCCCTCCAGCGGACCCCGGCTCGCCTTGGGGGGCACCAGCGGCAGCATGGACACCAAGCGCTGCTTCGCCAACCGCTTCGATGACTACCAGGGCAGCCTGCTGGTGGGCCAGTGCGAGGAGGCGGTGGCGCCCTTGGTCACCGCCACCATCGAGCGCATCCTCCAGGAGCTGCCCCCGCTCGGGGGCGGCTCCGAAGCCCGGGGGCGGCGGCGGCGACCAGCAGCTGCCAGGGCGGGCTGTACGGCGGCGTGGCCGGGGTGGCCTATATGCTGTACCACGTCTCGCAGAGCCCGCTCTTTGCCGGGGCCCGGGAGCGCTACCTGCGCTCGGCCAAGCGCCTCATAGACGCGTGCGCCCGCGCCGAGGAGTGGGGCGAGCAGGACGCCGACACCCGCGCCGCTTTCCTGCTCGGGGGCGCGGGGCGTGTACGCCGTGGCCACGCTCGTGTACCACGCCCTGGGCCGGTCCGACTACGTGCAGCCGCTGGGCAAGTTCCGCGCTCTGTGCGCCGTCTGCGCGCCCGTCTCCTTCCTGGAGTGCGGCTCCGACGAGCTGTTCGTGGGCCGCGCGGGCTACCTGTGCGCCGCGCTGGTGCTCAAGCAGAAGCTCGCCCAGGAGGTAAGGCAGCCCCGGCCGCGCGGGGGCGCTCGCCGCCTTCCCGGCCCTGCCCAGCGCCCTGCCGGGACTCGGGGTCCGGGCGGTTGCCCCAGGACAGTCTCCATCTGTAGGGTACTCTCTAAATGGCGCTGTCATTGCCACGGTCTCTTGAGGTGCATCTCTCGCTTTTGTCCGTCTCCCCACCCCCTCTTTTCAGTCTTTCATTTGTTGGGATTTCGCTGCTTTGCGCTTTGTTCGTGTTGTACGCTGAACGTGCTATCTCCCAGATGCCACTCTGTCCAGTAGCCTTCTGGAGGCTGAGTGTGGCCCTTGCAAGTAAGATAAAACGCCTTGAAAATGAAAGGGATTTCCCTTCCTTTGACGCTCCCGTCAAAAGCTGAAGCACCCTCGAATGATTAGCGTACAAGAAAAGTAATGGAAGTTTGGGGGGCTGATTATGTTAATCCTTGTTTCTCCATCGCTAATGTGGAGGTAAGTTGCTTCTGCTCCCCTGGGTCTGTATGTAACTCCGAAGAACTTGCTCCCCCACACCCCCCCCACCCTGCCCCCCCCCCCCCCCCCCGCCCGGGGCTTGCCATGTTGTTTACTATTCGGTTCAAGATGGATCTTATAAAATGCATATCTGCTGGGGCATTGCCTTTCAAATGCATAAATGTAGACGGAACTATACCCCATTGTGGTCGGATATGCATTTTTCATTTAAAATGCGTAGGTAGGATTGTCAAGACGACAGCATTCTAGGCAGGCCAGCTTTTCTTAATCGCTTTCCAGCTACTCTTGGCAGTGTATTGGATTTCACAACTATATTTATGAGTTGTTTTTTTTTCTGGATTCGCTTTGAATACAGTGTGTGTCTATTAGAAGAGAATGTGCCAGTTCCTGTGGAGTAAGGGGGAAAAAAATCCTCCAAAGGATCATAGTAACTAGAACTGAAAGAGAGGCACTTTCATTCATAAACCGCTGGAGCCAAATATTGTTCTAGGGAGGAAGTGACACATTTAACTCGGCTTTATTTGGCTGAGAGAAGCGTTTGAAGAAAAATTAAAGGTACACAGTGTTTTAGAAATGTAATTAACTTAGATAACCTCTACAGAGGCAGACTTGATTTTTTTTTGATTTATAGCAGGTGAGGTTGATTCAAGTGAGAAAAAAGATGACTGAAGAATGTGCTCTGTGCTAACAGGGCAGCAAAGGTCTGTGTGACAAAGTTGTCTTGAAATAGTTCACGCTGCCTCTGAGTCACTGTTACTGCTAGCAGTTTCCCAAGGGCCCTGCCAGTTGTAGAAAACCTTTTAGAAGGCCACAGGGCTATTTACATATTATTTGCATCATATTTGCATTTGTTTCTAAGACCTTGCAGTCTGGTGGGCAGGCAACTTGGAAATTCTTTTAATACCCCCCCCCCCATTGTTTTCCTAAAACTTGCATCCTTCCCTTTCGGTGCCTGGGGCCTTTTCTCCAGAATGATCTGGCAAAGGGTGGGAGGCCTATCAGGTCACACAGGTGGAAACCCACTGGAAGGATTTTGCCCCCAGATGGCTGACTCAGGGCCAGTCTGTAGCACAAAGCCATTTTATTAAGACCTTTCGTCTGCCCTCCTGCCAAATCAGATCTGTCTTTTTGTACTAATCAACTTGAGGTACTTTGGCCCCAGCTCCTGGGAGGAAGAACACATTCCAAGGGTTAAAAAATTAAAAAAAGCTTGTAACCTGAGCAGCTCCCCTAGTCTCCGTGCCAGCCACAGCTGAAGCAACCCAGGAAGTTTAGGCTTGAAAGATGCAGGGCAGGAGCCAAGCCAGTCAGGCTGGAAGCCCTTGGAGGGGAAAGAACGTGTCTTTTGCACCAGCCCCACGTCCTAACCAGCATATGGCTTTGCCCTCGGTAGATGATACATAAACCTTAATTAAATTGAATTGCCAACTTCTGTCATTTCTCTATAAATAATCTCATTATGTCCTGGGTTTCTTTCCCTCCAATGTCATTTGTATTCACTTTTCTCTGTCAGTTCTCTCACTTATCACCCCAGTCTAGATCTTCCCATTCTACTTGGCACACTGCTCTGGCACCTAATAAATAGTTGAATGAATGAATCACCATTTACTGGGATTAGTGCAATATACTCAGAGCTGGATTGTCCTACTCGAGCTACTCCTCCCTCTGAGAAACCAGTCTTCTTAAAAACACGTTTTATTGTTTATTTCCCTGATCAACACCCTGCCATGGCTCCCTATTACCTATTTTTTCATTGCTTCACATCTCACTCACAGTTAAAGCTCAGATACTTAAAATGGCCGACAAAGCCCCACATGATCGGCCCCCTACGTACCACTCCACTTCTTGTTCTTTCTGCTTCAACCATACTGGCCTTGCTGTTTCAGGCATTCTACTGTCTCGGGGTGCTTGTATACACTGTCCCCTCTGCTAGGAATACTTGCCCCCTGGCTATTTTTATAGCTAGTTCCCTGACCTTGTCCAGGTCATCCTTTGCTCAGTGAGGCCTTACCTGAGCACCCTATTTCAAATTGCAACCCCCACTTCTGCCCCTTTCTTGTTTCATTTTATTTATTTTGTCTACTGTCTTCACCAGTTTGAATGTAAGCTCCACAAAAGGACAGAGTTTTTGTTTCATGGCTGGATCCCCGGCCTTAAGACAGTGCCTGGCACACAGGTACTCAGCTTTCCTTTTTTGGTGGTGGTACAAATACTGTCTACTCTCTGGCTGGCTTCCTCACTCACTTTTAACGTTCTGCTTATCGGTATTTCTCTTGATAGTGTTGCTTTTGGTATCACATTTTAAACATATTTTCTTACCATCAGTGTCTCATTAAATATTTGTTGAATACTAGTTTTTTTTATACATTTTTCCTGACCGCACGCTTAGCCATTAGACCAGTGTTTCTTACACATTAGTAGAACCAGTCCTTCTTTAAACTTCATAGGAATCACCTGCAGATCTTGTTAATAAAACAGATTTTGACTCAGCGGGACTGGGGTTGGGCCTGAGAGTCTGCATTCCTAATGAGCTCCTAGGTGAGGCTGATATCACTGGTCCAGAGGCCAAGATTTGAATAAACAATATAGTGCTGCTTGGATTTTGACATTATACCAGCCATAACTATTAAGTAGTGCTAGGGGCTCCTGCTTGCAGCTTAATACCTCACCTCCATGAAGAGGAGGGTAGAAAAGTAGAGGTAGAAAGAAGGAAAAGTGAAATGTTGTGATGGAAGAATTTAAAGATAATTTTTTTTAAGGTTAAGAAAGAAGTATGCTCTAAGACCATTCTATGAAGCTTGATATATTTATTTATAAGGGTGTAGTTTAGAATGCTGATATATTTATTTGTAAGGGTATAGTTTAGAATACTGATTACTATGTCCTACCATGCTTTCATTAAAAGGACTCACAAGAGGAATTTCTCTCAGGATTTAGAAACAGGAATAGTTGTGCTTCTCTTGCCAATTGATTAAATTTTTTTAATCTTCAGAATATGTCATGTAACTGATGTTGTTTCTCATTTTATATTGGCTACCAGGAAGCATGCCACCGGAACTGTGTACCGCATAAGCTTGTATGGAGTCCCTCATCACATATAGTTTTGTCCACTAGCATGGGCCCCTCAATTTATCTAATTTTTTTCCTTTTCTGAATTTTCTTCCATTTGGTCTTATTATTTATAAGATTCAGAAATTGAAAAAAAAGTGTATGTAGAAAGAGGCAGACAGACAGACAGAATCACTCTGTCTAGGCTCTCCTAGAAATATTGATGGGAAGTAGCTTTGAGGGTTCATTAGACAGATATCCTGGAGATCCCAGGAAATCCTACCATAAAAACTTACTGGGGGGCCTCCCTGTGGCCTAGAGGTTAAATCTCAGCTCTATCACCACTGTGGCCTGAGTTCCATCCCCGGCCAGGGAGCTAACCTATGGCAGACCGCTCCTGATTCACCCACTGCTCCCCTTAGCAGTGTATTTTAGTAAATCTGCCTGTTCTAATCCCTACTTTGTCTCTGGTGAATCCTCTCACCCCCCCCTGCACTATAGTCTACACCCCAGTTCTTCTACACATAAATAATTTTTTTTAAAAAAGAAAAAGATGAAATCTTAAAAAAAAAACTTTACTGGGGTGTATTCTGCTTTCCATCCATGGCTGGGAAAGTAGCAGGGAAGAGGAAGTTAGAAAACATGGTGGAGTCTCTCTGGTGGCGCAGGCAGTTGAGCTCCGCACTGTGAAGCTGTCTGCAGCCTCTGCAGCGCGGGTTCAATCCCGGCCGGCCAGGGAGAATCCCACATGGCACAGCAGACCTCTCCTGTCTCACCCGCTGCTCCCCTCAGCCGTGTATTTTGTCAGTCTGCCTGTTCTGTTCCCCGCTCTGTCTCTGGTGAATCCTCTCACCCTCCCATGCATCTGGCCTGTACCCTGGTTCTTGTATAAATGGGTGAATCTTTAAAAAAAAAAGAAAAGAAAACAAGAAAAGCTACTTAAAAAAAAAAAAAGAAAATATGGTGGAGGGATTAAGAGGAGGCCCAGGGACCATAGTTAAGATAATAGCTTTGGGTCAAAGACAAACATTGAAATCAACCCTTGAAAGCTGACCATAGATCTGCAGCATCCAGAGGGGGAGGGAAGGCGAGAGCACAGTGGACAGTGGTGGAGGACTGTGGGTACCTTGGTGGTGGGAGAGCTATGGTGACCACACCTGAGGGGGGAGATCTGTACTGTCAAAATATTAACAAGGATATAAAACAATGGTACTTCTTTAAAAAAAATTTTCAAAAACTATAGCTTTGCCACTGGGTGACCTTGGACAAATGATTTAACATTTCTGAGCCTCAATTTCCTCGTTTGTAAACTTGATTAATAGCAGCTTCCACAGTCATTTATTCTGGCATTTATTCCTTCATTTCATGAATATCGGGTTTCTATGTGTGCCAGGCACCTTGCTAGATGCCAGGATTTAGTAGTAAACAAAAATCAATATAATTCTGTTGTTGTCAGTGATCTGAAGGAAGCAAACAGGAAATGACTGGGGGGGGCGGGAGAAGGGCAGGGTGCTGCTTGGCGTAGGTTAGCATGGAGATAGTGTCCTGGCTCATCACTGAAGCATGAGAATAAAGTGGCTGCTGTAAGACAGAGGGGACAGCAAGGACAAAGCTCTTGAGGTGGGAAACTGCTGGGAGATTTCAGAGAAATGAAAGGCAGCTGGCAAAGCCGGAGCACAGTGAACAAGAGGTAGAGACCAGAGGGCAGCTGCGAGCTGGTGAAATAGCCTGCAAGGCCAGGTCAGTCCAAGTTAAGAGTTTGCATTTGTTTCAGGTTTAAACAAGAGACTGTCTTCAACTTATTTTTCAAAAATATCTCCCTGGTTTCTGTATGGGCAGAGGATTGAACAATATTAAGAATGGTCATAAGGTGGAATGGTTCCAGGGAGCTCTAAACCCATTTTGTGCAAAGGTACTCCTTTGTAAATCCAGAGAAATCCATGCTACCTCTTCTTAGAGTAACATTTTTAAATGCATAAAAGAAAATGCATAGGATTACAAAGGAAGCCAATTATATCGACATCCAGTAACTAAAACATTTAAAAAATGTGTGAGGGAGTAGCATATGTGCTTCTTTATCAACACATTAAATGACAAGCTTTTACAACAAGCCTGAGGATTATGGTACTTTGAAAGAGTGAGGAGGGTCAATGATATATTTGAGATACCTTCAACAACTGCAGTGTGATATGAATATATCTGTGAGACAATGTCACAAGTAGTACAGGTGGTTTGTGGCCTGCGTTTGCAATGAAAGGAAATGCTAAATTGTTTAAATAAGTTTTGAGAAAATATAGATGTGATTTTATTTTCTCAGCCAAAGAGGAATGGTCTGGAGGTTGCTGTGATGACTCACCCGACATAAGGTGCGTGACATGTAGTAGCTGCCTGGTGAAATCAATGCTAGTCTCTCGTACATCTACTAACAGAAAATCAGGTGACTGTAAACATCACATAGAAAATTATACCTGACATAAGGAATCTATCTTCCTGCCATGATTAAAACAAAAAAAAACATGATTGCAAGATTGTTAATTGGGTCCTCAGCTCATTCCTGAGCCAGGTGGTTGGCTTTTAATGGCAAATAACAACAGAATGTCCAATAAAAATGATGTAAATTATGCAAACATTTATTACTTCACTTTACCAGAAGTGTAGAGCTAGGCCATTCCAGGATCGGTTCAGCAACTCCGGAAAGTCATCAAAGCCCATGCCTTCCTAACCTTTTTCTCTGCTCTTCTCAATATGGGAGCTACTTCACTGTCAAGGTTGTGAGATGGCTGCTGCCACCAAGTGCCCAGTTCCTATACACCTGAAATACAAAGAGAAGGTCTGAGGCCTTTTTTTCCCCCTTCTTCAGTCATGTAGAACATTCTGTCCTTGAAGAATTTTCCCTCTGTGCCATTGTCCTGCTCTTGGTCATTGGATACTTGTAGTTTTGGGGATGGGGTTAGAAAGGCTAGTGTCCTTCACTTATTTTTTTTCCTTGTAGCATGCAATTTAGTCACTTCACCCTCTGGATGCAGATTTGGAAAGGAAAGGAGAGAAGGAGAGGGGAGGGGAGGGGAGATGAGAACTGCTGTTGGGTGGTTAGCAGTACCTGCCCCTTGGTATCCATGGGCAAGGTCAAGCTCATGACCTCCCACTTCCTTGACTTTTGTGACTAAGGCTGCAGTGAACATGGAGATGCAGATATTTCTTTGAGATCCTATTTTCCTTTCCTTTTGGATAAATACCCAAAATTGGGAAAGCTAGATTATATTTTAAATTTTTTTTTTTTTTTTTTTTTTTTTTAAAGATTTATTTATTTGTTTGTTTGTTTATTTATACAAGCACTGGGTACAGTCAGAAGCGCGGGAGGGTGAGAGAATTCACCAGAGCCAGAGCGGGGAACAGAGCAGGCAGAAGGACCGAAGTACACTGCTGAGGGGAGCAGCAGGCGGCAGGAGAGGTCTGAGCGCCATGTGGGACCCTCCTCCGGTGGCCGGGGAGCAGCCGGGGATCGAACCAGCGCTGCAGAGGCTGCGGGCAGCTTCGCAACCCAGTGCTCAACCGCTGCGCCACCGGGAGGCCCCAATATATTTTAAATTTTTAAGGACCCTCCATACTGTTTTCCATAGTGGCTATACTAATTTATGTTCCTACCAATGGCCCACAAGTGTCCCCTTTTCTCTACCTCACCAACACTTATTTCTTGTCTTCTTGACAATAGCCATTCTAACAGGTGTGAGGTGATCTAGCCATTGTGGTTTTGATTTGTATTTCCCTTATGATTAGGGATGGTTAACATCTTATCAGGTATCCTTGTCATTTGTCTTGCAGAAATTTCTATTTAGTTCCTCTGCCCATTTTGTAATCAAGTTGTTTGTTGTTTTCCTGTTGAGTTGTATGAATTTGTCACATATTTTGGATATTAACCCCATATCTGAAGTGTGGTTTGCCGATTTTTTCATCTGTTCCATAAGTTGCCTTTTCATTTTGTTGATCGTTTCTTTTGCTTGCAGCTTTTTAGTTTGCGATGGTCCCATTTATTGACTGTTGCTTTTGTTGCTTGTGCTTTTGGCATCATATCCAGAAAATGATTTTAAAGAACAATGTCAAGAGCTTTTCCCCTATGTTTTGCTCGTATCTTACAGTATCAGGTCTTATGTTTAAGTCTTTAATCCTTTGGAGTTAATTTTTATGAGTGGTGTATGATGGGAGTCCAATTTCATTCCTCTGTATGTGATTATCCAGTTTTCCCAGTAGCCCTTATTGAAGAGATTATCCCTTCCCCATTAAGTGTTCTTCACTCCCTTACCAAATATTACATGACCATATATAAGTAGGTTCCTTTCTGGACTCTTGATTCTGTTCCATTGACAAATCTCTATGGCAGTACCATGCCATGATTACTATAGTTCTGTATATAGTTTGAAATCAGGAAATGTAATATGTCCAGTTTGTTCTCCTCTCTTAAGATTGCTTTGTCTATTTGGGGTCTTTTATGTTTCATATGAATTTTAAGACTTTTTTTCCTATTCCTGAAAATTGCCATCAGAATTTTGATAGAGATTGCATTTACGCCCTAAAAAACTTTGGATAGTATGGACATTTTTAACAATATCAATTCTTTTTTTATTTTAAATTTTATTTTTTTAAAGATTTATTTATTTATGCATACAAGAACTGGGGAACAGGCCAGAGGTGTTGAGGGGTGAGAGGATCCACCAGAGACAGAGTAGGGAGCAGAACAGGCAGACAGAAATACACTGCTGAGGGGAGCAGTGGGCGAGACAGAAGAGGTCTGCCATGCCATGTGGGTATCTCCCTGGCCAGCTGGGAATCAAACCCATACTGCAGAGGCTGCAGGCAGCTTCACAGCACTGTGCTCAACTGCCTGCGCCACCAGGGAGGCCCTTATTTTAAAATTTAAAAGGACAAGTTAATTAGGAAAAAGAGAGGCGCCTGTATAGTCACAGACAAGCAGGAGAGCTGCCTGTCTCCAGTGCAGAAGTTGTATTGATGGAGCATTCAACAATATCAGTTCTTATCTATGAATATGGGATGGCTTCCCATTTATTTGTGTCCCCTTCAATTTTTTTCATCATTCTTACAGTTTCAGTGCACAGACCAATTTACTTGGTTAAGCTTATTCCTAAGTATTTTATTGTTTTTGATACTATTATAGTAGGATTGTTTATTTACTTTTACAGGTAGTTCATTGTTTACTTAGTGTATAAAAACAACTGGTTTCTGTATGTTGATTTTTGTATCCTCCAATTTTAAAGAATTTTTTATTACAAGTTTTTTGATGGATTGTTTGAGGGGGGAGAGAGAGGATAATGTCATCTGCAAACAGAAAATTTTACTTCTTCCTTTCTGACTTGGATGCCTTTTATTCTTTGTCTTGCCAAATTGCTCTGGCTAAGACTTCCACAATTTTGTTGAATAGCAGTGTTGAAAGTGGGATCCTTGTCTTGTTCCTGATCTTAGAGAAAAGCTTTCAACCTTTCACCATTGAGTATGATCATAACTACGAGCTTGTCATCTAAGGTATTTATTATATTGAAGTATATCCCTTCTATACCCAACTTGTTAAGAATTTTAATCATGAAAGGATGTTGAGTTTTTTTCAAATTCGTTATCAGCATTTAGGTGATCATATGATTTTTATCTTGCATTCTATTAATGTAATATATCACATTTCTTATAGGAAAATTTTTTTTCATTCACTCATTCAACTATTGAACACAAACTATGTGATATGCACATATCACTGTTTATATTTTTATTTTCATTATTTCCATCTTTATTGAAGTATAACTGACAAAATTATAGGATATTTAAAATGTAGTCACAGTGATTTGATATCTACATACATTGTGAAAGGATTCCCACCATCTATTTAATTAACATATCCATCACCTTACATACTTATCAAAAATATATAACATTTGTTGATTTGCATATTTTAAACATTCTTACATCTGAGAATAAGATCAAGTTCCTCTTGATCATGGTGTTTGATCTTTTTAATCTGCTGTTGAATTTAGTTTGCTAGCATATTGTTTACAATTTTTGCATATATGTTCATCAAGAATATTGGCCTGTAATTTCTTCTTGTAATGTCCTTATCTGACTTTTATATCAGGGTAATGCTGGAGTTTATAAAGAGTTTGCAAGTGTTCCCTCCTTTTCAATATTTCAATATTTTGGATGTGTTTGAGAAGGATTGGTGTTAATTCTTCTGTAAATATTTGGTAGAATTCACCAATGAAACTATCTGACCCAGGGTTTTCTTTGGGTGAAAAAAAAAAAAAAAACTCCTTTTGGGAGGTTTTTGCTTTTTGAGTCAGTCTCCTTACTCGTTATTGGCCTGTTCAGATTTTCTGTTTCGTCATGATTAAGACTTGTATGTTTCTATGACTTTATTCATTTCTTCTAGGTTGTCTAATTTGTTGGTATGTAACTGTGCATAGTAGTGTATTGTGATCCTCTGTAATTCTGTATTGTCACTTGCAGTTTCTCCTCTTTTTCCTTTTTTATTTTTTTAAAGATTTATTTATGCAAGAACTGGGGTACAGCTCAGAGGCACGAGAAGGTGAGAAAATTCACCAGAGACAGAGCAGGGAGCAGAACAGGCAGACAGACCAAAGGACACTACTGAGGGAAGCAGGGGGCGAGGCAGGAGAGTTCTGCGGTGCCATGTGGGTTTCTCCCTGGCGGGGGTGGGGGGGAATGGAACCCATGCTCCAGAGGCTGCGAACAACTTCACAGTACCGCACTCAACCCACTGCACCACGGGGGAGCAGTGTCTCCTTTATTTCTGATTTAATTTGAGTCTTTTCTCTTTTTTCTTTGTCTAGTTAAAGGTTTGTCTTTTTTTTTTCTTTTCTAGGTTTTTCAGTTCTTAGTTCTGTTGCTCTTTTCTGTTGTATTCCAAACTTCT
This sequence comes from Talpa occidentalis, assembly GCF_014898055.3. NCBI lineage: Eukaryota > Metazoa > Chordata > Mammalia > Eulipotyphla > Talpidae > Talpa > Talpa occidentalis. The sequence continues at coordinate 66,061,558 of NW_023601543.1, read as the reverse complement.
ACCTCATTTATTTCTGCTCTAGGCTTTATTTCTTTCCTTCTGTCAACATAGGACTTACTTTTTCCTTCTTTTTTCTAGCTCCTGGAGGTGCAATATTATGTTGTTTATTTGAGACATTTTTGCCCTAGTTTGTCTTAAAAATTATTATTGTCATCATACTCACAAGGTGAAATCAAACAATATGCAGATACAGAGAGATACGTCACAAAATGTCTTTATTGTCATTTTCATATAGGATTTTTAAAATTTTTAGAAGTATTCTATTTTATAAAATGCCTATATTTTTAAAATTTATTTATTTATTTTTTACATCATTGTTCATTTTTAAGCAATATTCGCTTCCCCACCCACTCCTGTGTAGTCCCCATATAATTTCCTTCACCAGTGCACCCGTGCACCATCACCTCAGTCCCCTGTGCTCCTCCCTCCCTCCCTCCCTCTGATCCCTCTCCCTCCTCCTCCCCTGCAGGATCTCTCTGATTTATAATTGCCTGCTTTTGCATTGTTGTGTTTTGTACTGTTATTATTTTTTTACACTGTCTTATTTGGTTCCCCTATATTCCTCCTTTAAGCGAAACCATCCGATATTTTTCTTTTTCCTTCTGACTTATTTCACTGAGCATAATTCCTTCTAGCTCCATCGACATTGCTGAAGCACCTATATTTTTATCAACTTACATGAATGATCAGTATATGATTGCAAAAAGGATACAAGGACTAAACACTGCTCACTTATTGTACATATTGTGATTTGCATATTAATTACATATATGCATATTATATATTCTATAGTTTGCTTAATGTACCCTAGTTGTCTTTGCATATTACTGCATAGAGAGATGTCCCATTTTTTGTACTGGTTTAATAGCTATACCATAATTTGATGGACATTAAGTTGCTTTAAGTTTGTTTTTTTTTTTGCTATTAAAACCAATGCTATAAAGGATACATACATATGCATATATTATGCACATACATACACAATGTTAACTTGTAATACATACATACACACATACACACATGTGTTTCTATATATGCATTTTTGTCTACTATTACAAGTGTATGTGTCGGATAAAATTTTATTTATTTTTATTTTTTTTTAATTTATACAAGAGCTGGGGTACAGGCCAGAGTCGCAGGAGGGTGAGAGGATTCACCAGAGACAGAGCGGGGAGCAGAACAGGCAGACGGACCAAAAGCACTGCTGAGGGGAGCAGCGGGAGAGACAGGAGAGGTCTGCCTCGCCATGTGGGATTCTCCCTGGCCAGCCAGGAATCAAACCCACCACAGAGGCTGCGGACAGCTTCACAGTGCAGCTCTCAACCCGCTGCACCACCAGGGAGGCCCCAGGATAAAATTTTAAACTACAATTGCTAAGTCAAAGTTTACAAATATTTTTCATTTGTTAGAGATTATAAAGGTTGCATCAATTTCCATTCCCTCCTCCAGCTTTTGGGAGTGCTGTGTTCCCACATTACTTTCAACTCTGGATGTCATCAGACTTTGTAATGTATGACAGACTGAAGGGTAGAAAATGAGGATGCAGGTTTCTAGGGTGGAAAATGATTCCCTTTATTGTTCCATTCAACACTTACTAGACAAAATGCATAGGCAGGATTTTATTCAGTCTGGATGTGAGTGGTCCAAGCAGCTGTGTGATGTGCACTGCATAAGTAAACCCTGAAGTTTGACTTGAAATGACAGCAGGTTGGGAAAATGACAGCAGGTTGGATTTTTGTAGGTCAAGTCCAGGTGCTAATTGCCTGATTATAGACCCTCTAGATTAGATCCTTTGTTACCGTGACCTAGAACTGTGATTGCTAGAAGGATGCAAGAACGCTGATTGATCACTTACTTTGCCCACTGTTTTAAGTGTTTGACTTGTATTGTGTCACTGAGTAGTGCCAATAACCTTACGACATAGGCCCAGTACTACCTCCATCATCCCCAGTGAGGGCACAGAGTAGTTGTGGAACTTGTTCCAGGCTACATAGCTAGTCAGTCGGTGGCTGAGATAGGGGGGTCCATCCCCTACAGGCTGGGTTCCAAATCTGTGCTTTCAGCTAGCACTCCACACTTCAATATTTTCACACATCTCCCCTGTATTTTGTTAAAAATCAGGTTTTGACTCAGGATCCCAGGTGGCGCCCAAGATTCTGCATGTCTAGCCATCTCCCGCGTCATGCTGCCGGTGCTGCTTCATTGAGCAGAACGGAGTACAAAATTCCATATTGCTCTTTCCCCCCAGTTTTGTGGGATTGCCTATCAATAAATTTCATTAATGTTTGTTTGTCCCTTGTACTGAAAATGGCTTCTTCCAGAAATGTCAGAATATCAACTCTCCAATTTGTTTATGCTGAAGGAAAGATTCTCTTCCTGGCACATCTCCTTGTGGGTTTAAGGACTCTGTTAGCATCTACGAGTGAATGTGCAATTTCTTTTTTCTGATAAATATAATTTTGCACTACATACAAAACATTCTTCAGGATTTTTTTGAAAGCCCAATAGACCACTTTTTAGCAGTATAAAAGTATTTCATCATAATAACAGGAGAGATACTTTATTACCATATTCCCAGACCAGATAGAAAACATGAACTTGATGGCTTGTGGAACCACTCCCATCTTAGAATCATTCACTTAAATTTACCTGTGTGACAAATTAATGCTGCCCCAACTCAAAATCAATTTAAAATGAAAATGCCTAGTCAGTTCCCTTATTTTCAAAAAGCTTTTCTGATACAGTGATTTAATAGACCCACTCAATCCAGAATTCCTTACATATCATTTATTTATACCTTTGCTTCTAATAACATATATCGCCATTAAAGCCTAACTTTTCTTGAATTGTTTATTTGAAGACAGCATGATTCATAATGTTCTTATTAATGAATAAACAAATTGGGGGAATATGCATAGTAAAAATTCTTTTAACAACTGAATTATTTCTTTTGCCATTAACTTAGCCTCCCCATGTTCTATAAGGAGGGTTTTTTTTTTTAAATGGAATTTCACTGTGATCACCTCTGAAGGTGAAAATTTTGGAATTTGTTAATATTTTGTTTACTTGACTATTTTAATTTTTGTTGGTTACTTTAATAAGTGTTGTTTGTCGCATGACTGGCTCCTACACAGTATACAATGGATTTCTTTGTATTAAGGTCCTTTAATAAACCCATGGTGATGTGGTCTGAGTAAACTGACCAATGGTCCGTGATATGTCCAAGTAAGTGTTTCTCTTCATGACTTACTTTTACTGATTGATCTTTCTCACCTACACCTGTTAATTAAAGTGCAGTGCCTTGGATGTTTGATTTATGGCAAAGAAAAGCATGCTGTTCTCATGTATTATTTAATATATATCTAAGTACCACTTATCAGTTCCTAATTATTTTCTTTATGGATTTAGTTACTAGGGAAACATACCAAGTTAACAGACTCATTATTCTTGGGGTGCTGCTACCCACTTGGACAAATTGAATTTTCAAGAAGTCATTTGATCCATTCTTTTGTCAAGCTGAGCAAAGAAGTGTTTTGTATAAGATCAGACTTCCTTTTCTGAATAGCTTCACCCATTCAACAATCCAGACAAATGAATGAGTTTGGCACATTGAAGTGTGAATGTTGCTACCTGGCCATATAGAAGCGCTTTCCCAGATGAGAGGCAGTCTTACAGACTTCACGGGTGAGAACATCATCTAAATGAGAGGTGGCAAAACAAATATTGGTCATAGTGTTATGAGCAGTTAGCTGTTACTGTGCCCATCTGCTTACTCCATTGCTTTGCATGGAATGGATTCCCCGTGCTCAGTGGTGTGTTGAAATCTGGTGTCCATGGCAACAAAAGCATCACCAATTTCAAAGGGAGCACTGTGGAGACCAGCAGAATCTCCATTCATACAGTGACTTTAAGAGAGAGCCACATTCCTGACAGACTCTACAGCTATCTCACCAGAAAGGAAGTATTGGTCTCATGAACGTTTTGGTAACCTAATCTTGCTACTTGGAGTATTTCCTTCTTTCCCTTGTGAGGCAAAGAGAATTGACCATGCATTAGAATTGCAACTGTTGTGTTAGGTTGTACTCTCATTGAAGACACAGTGGCTAGGAGCAGAGCTTTCAGAGTCAGCCTTGGAATTGACTCCTGGCTCCACTACAGTGGATGGTTGACCTTAGGCAAGTTATGCAGCATCTTTGAGGCTTAATTTCCTTATCTGCAAAATGCAATGCAAGCAGTGCCCACCTCCTAAGATGAGAAGATCTCTATGACTATATAATATGTGTGTTTTCCAAGAAGGTCAGCCTGTCTTTTTAATGCTCATGTGGTCATATTCAAAGCTGCTTTGAGATCTTTGCTCTAAGACCATAAAGGGCTGGAGGGAAATATCCTCTGTCCTGCCATGCGGGAGATTAAGATGAGCAGCTCTGAGAGATTATGTGTTAAAGTAAATTGAGTGGTTGGTCATCAACCTGAAACATGAACCTGTGTGAATTCCTCTCTGTACTTGGGTTCCTCTAGAAAAGGGCTGTCCTTTTCACTTTAAAATTTCCGGCTCTTTGTGGACTTAATGTAGTAATTGGTTTTCCTGTGTCTCTTATTTGTACTCCTCAAGTCAGTCACCTAATTGACTTTAAAGGACTGTAAAGCATTGCCATGCAGGAGATGTTGGAATGTTGTTTCTTGCTCTGTTCCCCAAGATTCTGAGTGGCAGCTTCAAGGAGCTCTTTCTTGCTCTTAAGTTCGTCTTTGATTCTAAAGAATCATTTGCTTGCATGGCACGAATTTCGAATTTCAGATGAATTTCAATAGTTGTGTCTCTGGCGAAGTGACAACTTCAAATGAGTTTTCCTCAGCAAGTGTTCCAGATCATGTACATTTGGTAGTTTTTTTTAGAAAAGGATTAATACAATTAAGGATTCTTTCAAGTGCTTCATCAGCTTCTGGGCCCAGAAATTATGTTTTTCTTGCTTTCATGCACTTTTCTATTTGCATTCCAAGGCTGTGGCATAGATTCACCGTCAATTTTATAAACTTAAGTCTACATTTTACTCCTTAACTCCTAGCTCTGGTTTATATTAATTTATGACCTGATGATCTTCATATTTACAACTATACTATAGTAAAGGTATAATTGACTTCCCCCATCTCTAACAAAAGCACAGTCCCACCCCAACTGGGTCTTTTAGTTTCCATGGGGTCAGTATATTTTTCTTTGCTTCGTGAGACCTTAGGCCAGTATGATCACACTTGAGCATGGATTAGAATCCCCTGGAAGACTGCTAGAACATAACATGGCTAGACTCCATCCCCAGAGTTTCTGAGTAGAAAAACTCTACTCCATCACCTAGAATAGAGTCTTAGTTTTGCAATTTTGACAGGTTCCCAGTGATGCACCTGCTGGGCATTTTTCAAATCACTGTTGTAGGCTTTACCTTAACCAAACGTCTCTGAAATGTGGAAACTATGTGAAGGCATATGGTGGTCGTACCACAGATTTATGGTAATACCAGGAAATAGCTCAAAGCTCAAAGGATAGGACTTGATATCTAACAGTTAGTGTGATCAGTATGTTATATTCATTTCAGGGAAGAAAAGTGTGACTTGGAGAGGTTCAGTAACTTGCCTGTTATTCCACAGCTGGTAAAGTAGTTAAGCCCATGTTTGTCTGACTACACAGCTGCTTCTGTAGATTTAAGTCAAATAAACCCTTTGCATTTTAGTCAAGTTAACACACTGTCAAGAGGAGAGTTGTATCTCCAAGGCATTTGGAGTAGCCTGAATTCAACTCTATGAAGATCAAGGACTATCTGAAGTTTCCCTTAAAATTGAAGACAAGTGACAGTTTTTTTTTTTTAAAGATTTATTTATGCATACAAGAACTAGGGTATAAGCCAGAGGTACAGGGGGTGAGAGGATTCACCCGAGAGAGTGGGGAGCAGAACAGGCAGATCTACTAAAATGCACTGCTTAGGGGAGCAGTGGGGAGACAGGAGAGGTCTGCTGCGCCATGTGGGTTGTTCCCTGGCCAGCTGGGGGATCGAACTTGTGCCGCAGTGGCTGGCAATAGCTTGATAGCGCTGTCTTTAATCCCTGTGCCACCAGGGAGGCCCCCAAGTGACAGTTATTTGAAGTGAGAATTATTTGAAGAAAAGTGCATGGACACTGGGAGATGTATTGATAGAACCAAATAAGAATCTGAAGGGATCTGGAAGGAAAACCCAGTTTCCATACATGGGCCCTCCAGATGTCAGTAGAAGCCTTGAAGTTTGCTTTCTTGACAAGTTGAATCAGAGAACTACTGGGCTTTGAGGCCCAAGGTACGGTCAAAAGCAGAGATAAAGTACTTCACTGAAACCAGCAGGATTACATGCTGAATGGTGAGATATCTCCCTGTCCTTCTCCCCATACACATACACCCAGCCTCTTCCTCAACTCCCATAACAGTGGTAAACACACTCTTCCACCAAATGGTAGATTGAATGAGGGTCTGTGGTTGGTGGATAGGGTCAACAAAAAAGAACCACAGGTACTGACATTTTTAGGGGTGCCTTCTCCTTATGAAACAGCAGTTATATTGCTTTTTCACTCTACAGTAAAGCCTAAAGCCCACCAGTGTGCTCACCATTTCCTGCCCCGAGTTCCCAGTGAGCTTTTTAGGTTGAGATTCTTAAATAGGAACTGTCAGTCTAAACGCATTTGAAGAAAGAAACTGATGTGGAAGATAGTAATCAGAACAAAAATAAATAGGGAAACCAAACTTGCAGTCAACAGTTAATACTGAGAGCAGAAGAAAACTTCCCAAGTGTCAAAAAAATGTTAACTAATGTTGTCAGAAAAGAAAACAATTCCATGCATGAAATAAAAAACAGGTTGTTATTGAAACCAATATTGAGAGAACAGAAAAGCACTCTTAGACATTAAAAATATGATAGCAAAAATAAAAATAATTCCGGGGAAGTGTTAGAATATTAAATTGAGGAAATGTCCCTGAAGGTTCAACTGAAAGACAGTAAGATTGATTTTTATAAAAGACTAATTAGAGGAAGTCCAACCTCTGTCTAGTAGTCAGTCCCAGTATAAGACGACAAAATGAAAAAAAAAATTATGAAGAAGTAACTCTAGAAGATATTTTATAAGTGAAAGACATGAGTTGCCAGATTTAAGGAGCTCATTAGCCTACTGTGTGGAAAAAAAATGAAGAAATTCTAAAGGTTTCCGAGAAGAAAAATAACAAAAGTAGTTCCATAAATTGAGCACTAAACTTTTCATAGTAACTTAGAAAACTACAGCACAGTAGAGGAAGTCCTCCAAACTTCAGCTAGATTCTCTAGCAGCCAAAATTATCAAGTGTGAAAATAGAAAAATATCTTTGGAATTGCATGGTCGTCAATAAAAAATTAAAATACTCTTCTCTGGTTAGTCTACTACAAAGGGAGAATGAACCACGTAGTAGGAAAACATGGGAGCTCTAATACAGATGGAATCACCAGAAACTTCCAGCCTGGTGATTAAGGACGACCCAAGATGACAGCTGGGTATTAGGCTATGAAGGCAGCCAGAGCGTACCAAGGCAGAGCTATAGCCCAGATATTGCCAAGAGGAAAAATCAGGTTTCCTGTTGTGTTTGGCTGTACCTAGAGGGTTTTCCAGGACTGTTGGAAAATTTGGGCATGAATTTGTTAAGAAAAACAAACAATATAAAGAGAAGAGGCCGTTATTAACTGATTGATTTAAGCAAACATTGTTTTGGTCCAAAATGTGATACACCTATTTTGGGTGTTTGAAAAAGGATATACATGTATGAAGAGGTTAATAAGAGAGCTAAAGCTTCATCTTCTAAGCTAGGAGATTAATAGGTAATGCCTGAAATGGAAGCAAAGCAGTATCTGCCTAAGGATGTCACTCAAATAGGAAGATCAGTCGGTAGAAAAAAAAAAAATACAGATACAAGTTAAATGTTTGCATCAGAGGAGTCAGAAATTGGATGGAGAAGGTTTTTCAAAGTGCACACATTTCTTTGAGAAATTTAAACACCAGGAAAATGTATAAGGGCTCTTTCTTAATTAACCTCACCTGTGCTTTTCAGCTATGATTTGTTCTATTCACATTTATCCCCCTCCTGTACTGATTTTAAAATGTTCTCAGAGAACATGTACAGAATGTTACCTAGTAACAGAAATAATGTCACTTTATGGATAAAATGTTTACAAATATTTCTCCATGAGAAATGTGGTGTGATGTATGCCTAATGTGCTTTTAAGTAATAGTAAATTAGGATTTAAAGATGACTTTTTATTAGTTTGAATAGTCAAATAGCTTTGTGCCAATTAAAATCTTCATATGGTTTAATTTATAGAGTTGTACCTTCCTTAATATAATATTGAGTGAAATAACAAGAAGCAGAGCTACATGAAAGTTTCTATCCCAGCAGGAATAGGAGAAAGGCCCAGTTAAAATAAGAAAAGTGATAAGATAATTAGAATACAGTGAAGACCAGTTGAAGCATTTATGTAAAGCAGAACAAAAATATTTTTTTTCATGGCAGTGGCTCTAAGTTGCTCCAAGGTCCTGAAAGCTTCCAAGTCATTGCAACCGATAGTTACTAATAATTATGTAGAACATCAAGTACTTTGTATATAAACTGCCCCAATTGATATTTAAAATATTGCTTCAGGTAGATATTGCTATTTCTATTCATAAGTAGGATAACAATAATATTTATTGCCTAAGCAGGATATTTTCCATAGAAACCAACCAGTTGGAAATGTAAGCGATCAACCAAGATTTTCCTAATAGACCTATGGTTCCCAATTGATAAGGGATTGAATTCAGTCTACAACTCTTCTCCCAAGCTACCTTTCTGCTTTATTGGGCTGGTGGTACCATTAGTATTCAGCAAAATTCCCTATTGCCTAAATAAACCAATAAGTGTTGTCTGACTGACAAATAATTGTTTCCATTCATTGAGAGACCCCTCAAGGAAGTGGGCAGAGCTTCTAAATCATCCCTGGGGATTCAGGACTGAATTAGTTGCTCACTATAGTGCCTGATTCCTCATACTTGAAAACACAGAGAAAAGAAGTCTGGAAGACTTTCAGGTATAGGTGAGAAGTTCCAAAGTAGTTTTACCCTGCTAACAAAAAGTAGAACATTCCTATTTGGTAGGTTATTTGGTGGGGGGAGGGTGTCTGGGAATGCTATTTCTATTAAGTTACTTGGAGAAATTTTTGAGTTTGTCATCCCGAATATAACCTGCCAATACACACCAAATAGGAACATTCTACTTTTGAAGGGGGGAGGGGAATCTTGTAGAACATGAGAAAGAACTGGTAGTACAGTATGAGAGACAAGCATCGATTTAGTGTAAGGATTGAAAAGCAAATTGTGAGATGAATAATCCTTAGCTGAAAGTTGCTAACATCACATTTGTTCTCTGAGTTTCTCTTGCTATTTTTCTCATAAGCCTTTTTAATTTATCCCTTTCCCAGCCTCTTGTGTACCCTTTTGGGTACACAATTCGATACACACACCTTACTTGTTTTCACCCTACACGTTTCTAAGGTTCTTGCAGAACAACTGGGGCAACTCCTGGCTCTCAATCTCTACTCCCTTTTTACTGCTGAACTGAGCAACAGGCACACTCCTGGCAAAGAGAAGATTCTTACATATTTACTGAAGGAAGGAATACAAAAGAAATGTCTTTAATTTCATGAGGCTAAACAATCCCCTTTATTTGAAGTTCAAGAAGGGACAACCCACATATTAAAGTGAGCTCCTACCTAAATGCCTTTGAGCTTTCATGGGTCTGACAGCAGAGCCATTTAGGATTAAGTATTTGATGGACAGCATACTTGGTTGATCATGAATATTGTCATATTTTCACTCACAATCAGCCTTTGACAGCCAAAGGATGGTGAAATTCTACCGCTTTTACATTACCAAATGAGAAATGTGCCTAGCTTGTGACAGGTCAAAATGATCCACTTATGCATTTCTCTGCTGACACTTTGATCTCTGATTGTTAATATTAAAGTTACCTTTTAGGAAGCTATAATTTTGGACTTGTACAATACCTGACATCTAAAAAGGTTTTTGTTTTGCTTTTTAATATAATCTAGTACCTTTATATTCATGCAAGTGATAAAATCATGTGTATATTTCTCAACCTTCATCACCCTCTCTTTAGAGCTTGCATTCACTCAATAAATTAAACTTTGATATAAAACCTTAATCTGCTCTTAGAATTTTTTAGTTTGTGTGTTTTGAGGGACTCATGCTTTTCCTATAAAGAAGCAATGAAAAGTTAATGTAGAAAACTGTTACTTTAATTGCCTATTTAGAATACTATTCCTCTAACAATTGTTGTTGATGGATTAAATATTTATGAATCCTATGTGTATAGGAGTAGAAGATGCAAAGTTGTTTTTTTCTTTTTTTTTAATGTAGAACCATTGTTTTACATCCTTGTTGATTTCTTGACAATATAGGATTTCTCCCCTCAGGTGTGATCATTACAGCTCTCCCATCATCAAAGCACCCCTAGTCCTTCACCATAGTCCATTGTGTTCTTCCCCCACCCCCCATTCTAACCCCTGTGCCTCACTCTCCCTTTCTGGATGCCTCAGATAGGTGGTCAGCTTTCAAGTGTTGGTTTTAAAGTTTGTCTCAAAGCCATTTTTTAGTAAGTGTACTTTTCCTAATCACAACCTTCCCATAGTGAATAAAGAGATATTTGAAGAAATAATTAAATCAGAAATTATTAAAAAATTGGACTCTTGGAATTATTTTTGGCATATTATGACAATATAATATTCCTCTTCATTTTAGATAGTATGAGCTTTTAATTAGCAAGGTGGTACCCTGCATGGCACAGCTACTTCTGATTTATGCTAGTGAGTATTGACCAGAGAAGTCCCTAATTCTTTCCCTTGGTGCTGGTGATATCTTAGAGATTCTAATCATTCTAGCTAAAACTGCTCTGTCACATGGATTTTAACATTTAGTTTTCAAGCTTGGGTCATGAGTTTTCCATCAGGCATGCTGCGCTCCCGAGAAACCAAATGTGAATTAAAGGCAGAACAATACTGCTTTGATTTCTGTTACTGTCTAGTGTTTTGTTGTTATTTTTTGGAGATTTTAAGCCAAAGGTGGAACCTTCTGAGTAGCCCCTTGTTCTGACATTCTGGCCTCTGGAAGTTAAGATGCTGTGATACCTTCAGTTTATTTGTAATGCCCTGTGAATTTTGATTACCAAGGATTTCTTTGTTTTGGGCTATCTGCAGTTTCACATAGTGTGTCTACTGTAGATTTCATTTTCATTATCCTATTTAATATATGCTGTGCTTCTTGTATTTGTGAATTTATATCTTTAATCAGTTCTGGAAAATTCTCAAACATTGTCCCTTCACATATTATCTTCTGCCCATTTGTTAACAACTTTATTGAGATATAATTTACATACCATACAATTCACCCATTTAAAGTGTACAGTTCAGTGGTTTTAATAAGTTCATAGGGATGTACAACCATCACCAAAATCAATTCTGGAAGATTTTTATTACCCCAAAGGAAACCCTAAAACTAATGCTTTCACTTTTCTAGTCCGCCCAGCTATTTCCCCTACCCCACTGCCCTATGCGACCATTAATCCATTTTTTATCTTTATAAATTTTCTCATCCTGGACATTTCACGCAAATGTAATAATATGTGGCCTTTCATGACTGGTTTCTTTCACCTAGCAAACATTTTTAAGGTCCATCCATGCTGTAGCATATGTGAGTACTTCATTGATTTTTATTGTCAAACAATATTCCATTTATCCATGTGTGGATAAATCCATTCTTATTTATCTTATTGTCAGTTGAACATTTGAATTATTTCTAGTTATTGGCTGTTTTGAATAATGCTTCTGTGAACTTTTATGTACAGGTTTTTGTGTGGACATAGGTTTTCATTTCTCTTGGATTTATACCTAAGTATAGAATTGTTGAATCATACAACTTTATATTTAGCATTTTGAGAAAACTGTCAGACTGTTTTCCAAAGCAACTTGCACGATTTTCCATCAACACCAGCACTCTACAAGGTTTCTAGTTTCTACACACCCTCACCAACACTTGTTATTATCAGACTTTTTGATTATAACCTTGTTAAGTGGGTGTTAAGTGATATGTATTTGTGGTTTTAATATGCATTTTCCTGATGACTCATGGTGTTGAACCTCCTTAGACAAAATACTTCTTATCGCTTAGGATTTTATACTTCTTAAAATAACACTTTAAGAGTCAGACATTGCTTTTTATTATACAGTGCACTTGTGTGTACCTAAAAAAAATATAAGCAATATAAATTGGTCAACATATTCAGAAAACTTTCTCACATTCACACTCCAACAGGTCTGAATCACTTTGTCCTCATAGTCACTGATGTCTGTGATTTTCCATGAAATATCCTCTGATCCTCACAAGTGCTGGTGATAAAGCATTTCTTAAGAAAGGGTTCCATTTTGTCTCTGGCATTTTTTACAAGTGATTGGTCCATTTTGGAGATTTTGATGTATGTGCACAGACCATGGGAGCTAAGTCCTACTGTCTCTAGTCAGAGAGTGATTTTGTAATATATTCCAATTCAAATTTATCATCTAAAACTGAATTTTAGATGTTAAAATGTGAGCAAAAAGTGCATCTTAGAATCAATATAGTTACATTGTTTTGTTAGAGGAAAAGGGCCTTCTAAGTATCTAGAGCAGCACCACTCAAAGTGGCTTACAGGCCAGCCCCATTATGCGTATTTGTTACTTAAAAGGTTGTACAGGCAAATGGAAAGTAAGCATTTAGCAACTTTTTTAGTACTTACACCAAGTAATTTTTTGTCACTTGACTCTAATAACAAAAAATTGGGATTTGTAGTTCATATTTTTTTCACTTTCTGATAACGTATTCATATGTGATTTTTTAATCTGTCCATGATGAATTAGAAATTACAAAACACAGAATTGTTTCTTTGCCAATGATAGTTTGTCTAGAGGCATTAATCTTAATAGTTTTCAGAGTTCAGCTTCCTGTACAGTCACCTAGAGGGCTTGTTAACACAAGTGTGAGAATTTTCATTTCTAGTTAGGTTCTTCTAGGTGATGCTAATGCTGCTGTTCCAGAACTTTCAGAATCACTTCCCTAGACCACCATACTGCTGGTAGCAAAAATCTTATGGCCAAGGATTTTCAGGTTGGGTTATAGGATAAGAAATCCTAATGTTCTCTTGGAAACTTGCTGCTTTCTGTCATCCCTCTTACCTTGAATAAATTTAGAATAAACTAAATTTAGAATAAACTAATAAATTTAGAATAAACTCTAAACTTCACTTTATTTAATCTCTTCTCTTTGGTGTGCTGTTAGGGCACTACTGACTTTCAGAGCTGGTACCATCAATCTAAGCTGCAGGGGATATGTGATTTGTTTGATTAGATGTTGACACTCATATGGCCATTGTACTTCTTAACTGAACTCATGCCAGGAGTGGATGTAAATGAGCTCTTTTGATAACGGGATCTTTTGATAATGCCATGGACAATCTGCTGAGAGCACTCTAGGGTCTGACCAAGAAGCACAAATGCCCAAGACAACCCTTTCCAGTGGTATAAAGCAGACAGCTTACCAGAGTTCTGAGATATTTTTGTTGCCTTGTTGAGGTTGACGGGGGACATGTCTACGAAAAATCTGTATTGCCTATATGGAGCATAGTTCGCCCTCAACAACTGTTATCACTGTCATCTTGAAGAATATACATTAAACTTGGAGACCTTGATAAATGATGCTTTAGGGGAAAATTAATACCTTTAGACAAATCAAATATATTAATCATTGGTGCCATGGGCACAATAAATTTCCTTCTTCCTACCACGGCAAATGCTGTAAATCCTTGCAATGTCCACGGGCAATCTTTATGGCCCTCTGGATATCAGCCCATGCCTACCATTCACAGGGGTGCACATAATTCCTGACTTCACGTGTTATAACATGATAGCAGTGTTCTTCGAACTCTAAACGTGCCTTTCAAAACATGAATGTATCAGGATCTCCTGGAGAACTTATTGCCTATATGGGGTGGAACCTGAAATTCTGCATTTCTTAGAAGCTCACAGTTTATACCAGTGTTCCTGATCTGAAGACCATGCTAAACACTTTTGACCCACCTGATTTTGTAGGGTACCCCTTCTTGCAAAGGGCCATACTGGTATAGCTCTTCACCACGAAGCTCAACCCAACTGGTTATTGCCTGTGTCCTTATATTCACTTAGTAAAAGCATTCTGCCTACTCTCTGGACAGTATTCAAATTAGAAACCACTGCTTCTATGTCTGAGTCACTTAAGATCCTTTCACCTTGATCCTTAAAAATGTCAGTTATTTTTGTCAGAAAAAAACTATTGGGCAAAAAGTTGCAATGAATGTCGCACTGAAGGTACTTCCATAGCATAGTATCAGAGAAAATACCCCGGCTCCCAAGGAGAGACACGTGATGCAAGCTCTGATATGCCTTTTAATGACATCCTCCAAAGGCCACAGCTTTCACTTGTGAACTTGAGCTTGCGATCAGTGATCAGTGGTGCATGAAGATGAGTACTATTTTAATAAAGTCATGTCACTGCTTGCTTTGGTATTGGGTGAAACAGGAGTGATGAGAGAGATGATTAGAGCCTGTGTGTGGCCGTCACTTACATTGGGCTTCCTAAGTTTCTATTCCAGAGGAACAGACAAATCAGAGTTACCTACCAGGGATTATTTTAAGCAATGAAATATATTCAGATCTGAGGATGAAGGCTGGATTTCTTTTTCAGGCTGAATGTGTAAGTTAGCCATGATTTTACTGTGATAGAAAGCCTGACCTACAATGACTTAAACAGATAGTTAATAATTTACCATATAAAGAAGTCTTGGGCCTCCCTGGTGGTGCAAGGGATTAAGACTCAACCTATGAAGCTATCCACAGCCTCAGCAGCTGGAGTTCAATCCCCAGCTGGCCAGGGAGCAACCCACATGGCGCAGCAGACCTTGCCTGTCTCCCTGTTGCTCTCCTCAGCAGTGTAGTTCAGTAGATCTGCCTGCTCTGTTCCCCACTCTGTCTCTGGTGAATCCTCTCACCCCCCACACCTCTGGCCTGTACCCCAGCTCTTGTATGCATAAATAAATATTTTTAAAAAGAAAGCAAAGTAAAGAGCTCAGAGTGGAGCTATAGGAATTTTTTTTTTTAATTCTTGAATTAGTTGGCTGCCAGCATTTGTTTAATGAGTTAGTCATGTGAAGGCAGCATCCACATTTCTGCCTTTTCTCTCTCATAGTTACAAAACATGTATAGAAGCTGCGGATACCTTGGCTGTGTTCACAGCAAGAAGAGGGAAGGTTGTACCAAAATATGTCTGAATTTATCAGGGAAGCAAGCTCTGCAAGCTCTTCCTCTGCCAGTTGCCCGAAAGTGGCACCTGGCCGGCCACCCAAGAAGATTGGGAAAGCTTGTGTTGATCTGAAAACTTTAAATCTTGATGATTTTTAGGGTTCTTTAAGGAAGAAAGGACAAATGGATGTTGAGTAGACAAGTTCTGGTGTATGTCACACCAGAAGTAACTAAAACTCCATACTTTTTATGATTAAACGTTCTTTTCTGGGCCTCCCTGGTGGTACAGCGGGTTAAGAGCAGCAATGTGAAGCTGTCTGCAGCCTCTGTAGCACAGGTTCAATTCCAGGCTGGCCAGGGAGATGCCCACATGGCGGGCAGAACTCTCCTGTCTCGCCCACAGCTCCCTTCAGCAGTGTATTTCAGTCAGTCTGCCCATTCTGTTCCCTGCTCTGTTTCTGGTGAATCCTCTCACCCCGACCCCCGCGCCTCTGGCCTGTACCCCAGTTCTTGTATAAATAAATCAATCTTTAAAAAAAAAGTTGTTCTTTTCTTAGGAAATTTCCTTTACTAGGAAATGCAGTACATGTGCGGCAGAGGGAGGTTTGGCAGAGGAAAAGAGCAAAGGTCAGATTTTTAAATACAAACTTCATTCCCTCTAAGTGAGCTACAGATACACATTGGTTTTAAAGTCACAAATTATACCTACAATCCAAAGGGAAGTTAAACAAACATCACATTGTTTACATTAAAGCAGTTTGGAAATTGAACAACAGAATTCCCAGGGTCACAAGTGTAATGGTACCCCTCATCCTGCATTTTTATTAGATAGTTCAAGTATTAAATAACTAGTGTCACCAGCTTAATAAATCCCTCATGATTTTGAAATAAAACCCTGTACTATTAATTTTAATTAGAATGCCTCTTAAGACACTTCAAGATTCAGTTCTTCATAAGAGGTAATCAATCAGGTCTTTATTTGATAAAGAATGAAGCAACAGGCCTCCCTGGTGGCACAAGGGTTAAGCACAGCACTGTGAAGCTCTCTGCAGCCACTGTAGCATGATTTCGATCCCCTGCCAGGGAGCTACCCATATATGGCGTAGCAGACCTCTCCTATCTCGCCTACTGCTCCCCTCAGCAGTGTTTTTGGTCATCTGCCTCTTCTCCCCACTCTGTCTCTCCTGAATCCTCTCACCCCCTGCACCTCTGGCCTGTACCCCAGTTCTTATATGCATAAAAAAAATAAATCTTAAAAAAAAAAAGAATGAAGCAACAGAGATGTGAAGGTATCGGGTACTAATGTAGAGGACTTTGGGTGCCTTGGTGGTGGTTGTAGTGTGATAATGTTCATCTGAAGAGGTGTGATCCTATACCTTGGAATCACATACAGTGTTGTAAAACAGTGTACCTCGATTTGCAAAAATTCTTTGGACGTCGATTCTTAAATGTCTTTCCAACAATGTTGCTATATGCTTGCTGTTGATTTTTAGACGACCTTTTGCATCAATTAGAGCTAATTAGACTCATATTAGATTAGGATTTTGCAGACTGTTGAGCTGGTTAACTGCTTTGTTTATCCTTCTTGTTGTTCATTTAACCTTATTAAAATAATTTAGTTGCTAGGAATTAACTTTTCCATTGGACAGGAAGAAAAATATAATTCTGAGTGAGGGAGGGTGATGCATTTCTCTTTCTTGACTAAAACCTAGTATGTGGGCAAAATCAGACTTTTCCGCTTGGCTTTGTAACATTTTTGAAGGTGATTGCCTTGTTTAATCCTCTTTGTGTGCTTTCTGGCTCTGAATTAGCTCATACATTTTATCTGTAGCCTACTCACTGGATGAAAGGGAATGATGATTTCTGTGTTGTGTAGATTTTAGAATTGGGTGGAAAAAAGTGAGATAAAAGACAACTTTTAATTTGTTCCATTCATCTAAAGAAAATAGAAGTGTTTCGCAGATTCCCGTAGAAAGTCTGGCAGAAGATGGCAATTGTGAAAAGACATGGGTAGCCTTCTTTTGATCTGCCTTGAATCAGGAGATTTAGGTTTTACAAAGAATTCCTTTCCCTGCTTTCAAAAGAAAGCATAAAATAGTTTGTGTCAGGGTCTAAGGGATGGTCTGGGTCTTGGTGGGATCGTGTGGCAGAGAAATGACAAGGCAGAATTTCAGGGAATTTGATACAGATCTCCAAGACAATGAAGTGAACTCATGAACCCCAGGAAATGTCAATATCTGCTCCAACTCCACATGGCTTCCTCCGCCCTCGATGACACATTTGTAAGCACTGCCCCCTCTTTCGTGTTTGCACAGAACTTGGAATCTGCTTCCACCATATTTTGGGCACTTTGGGTCCTGAGCATTCAGACCCGATAACTCATTAAGGGCAGATCCAAGACCTCAAACTCCAGAAGCCAGGGGGCGTGCCCTGTCTCATTCACCCCCATAATTGGTACCAACAGGTGAATTGATTGGAGAAACCCACTGCGAGTTCTAGATTTGAGTTTGAGTTTTATTTTATGATGCATGCTTTCATTTGAAAGTTATGTCTGTTTTTGCTGCCCTTATTCAGCAAAATTGCATTGAGAGGATTCTTGGTGTGACTTTGAAAAGTACTTGAACTAATTTGCCTTTCTTTTGAGAGCACAATGATTAGAGGGGAGGACCTTATGCTAAGGTAAAGCAAAAATTAAGAGTGAGGAGAAGGAGAATCGTGTTAAGGTGGACGGGAATGGACATATTCAGGCTTCAATTAACTTTACATGTTGCCACCTAAGAAACACAATAAAATGAGCAGCTCTGCTATTCTTCACAGATGAAAAATTCTCTGAGCTCTACCAAATGAGGCTGCGATATTGAAACAATTCCAGCCTCTCTGCAGGGCAGCCTGCCTACACTTTACCCAGACCTGGAGTTCCTTCTCAGTTGCTCTGGCATCTGTGCCCTTGTTGCTGTTCCCTGCTTGGCCAAAGGCTCCCTGAGCCATGTGAGGAGCTGCCCTTTGTTGTACTGCAGCAGAGAGTGTCTCGAACATTTCCATTGCTCTTCGGTGAGCCAGAGAGAGAGAAAGAGAACAAGCCCAAATGTGCAGGCTGTTCTGAAGTTAAACACACCCCATCTTTGAAGTGAGTAGCCTCCCTCCCAGAACTTCTGGCTGTGAAACGGGAGTCAGATCTGCCTTTGTTCCTAAGAGATACCCTGAAAGATTTTGCAGTGATTTTAGCTTTAGAGCTTCTGTTAGGAATCATCTGGAGAACTTTGTCAGGGACACTCAAGCTTGGGTACCAGTGTCAGTTATTCACTGCTGCAAAGCGAAATGCCTCAAAACTTGATGACTTAGGATTGGTTTATTATTGCTCACAAGTCCACCTGGGAGTTCACTGATCTGAACCAGGCCTGGCAGCTCTTGGGTGGGCTTGCTCATGCGTCTGCAGTTAGCTGAAAGG
This sequence comes from Talpa occidentalis, assembly GCF_014898055.3. Taxonomy (NCBI): domain Eukaryota; kingdom Metazoa; phylum Chordata; class Mammalia; order Eulipotyphla; family Talpidae; genus Talpa; species Talpa occidentalis. Next base: position 66,042,721 of record NW_023601543.1, on the reverse strand, counting down.
TCAGATAACTGGCGCATTTGGGATGACCTCACCTATATATATGGCTCAGCTGGTTGGCAGCCGCAGCGATGGGTGGCTGGCTGTATTCCAAGAGAAACGTGTGGTGCCTCTGGAGGCTTGGGTTCGAAAGTGAGGCGTCATCATTGAGTAAAGCAAGTCACATGGCTAGTCCAGTTCACAGGGTGGACAACCAGACTCCGCCTCTTGATGAAAGGAACTGCGGAGCATAAAAGTTGCAAGTGTGCGGATGCAGAGAGGGAAAATCTGGCAGACTTTGCAGTGTCACGGCCGGGGATGTCAGAGGCAGCATGAAGTGGGGAGGGGGTGTTCTCAAGGCTCTAGGGTTTTGGAAATGTGTGCTGGGGAAGGGTGGACAGGTGGCAAGGAGCACTCCACACCCCGCAGCCCATTGTCTTCAGTATGTCACATTAGGGCTGCCAAAACTAACTCCAAACAGCTGTCCTCACGGCACAGGTATCATAGGCCATTTTATTTCTCCCTCAATAAGGCCAATGGTAGGTGTTAAATGTATATAACTGCAGCGTGAGACTAGAATAGATGGAATAGATGTGTTCCGTTAATTTCTTTTGCTCTTTGCCATTTCAGGAAAAGCAAAAAATGGATAGCAGCATTCAACCCAATTAAACTATTATGTTGTTGCTCTGACATAGTTCCTGCCTTAGACTGAAATACAATGAAGATTCAACACCTGACACTTCTCTCTTAGACCAACACAGATAGACCACCCACTTACCAACTCTGAGGTCCATGTGTGCTCGTATTTTGCATATTCACCTCACTCGTGACTTCATCTTAGTTCGCCTTTATTTTTACTTCTTCTTTTAAAAAAGATTTATTTATTGGGCCTCCCTGTGGCGCAGGCAGTTGAGCGCCACACTGTGAAGCTGTCCACAACACTACAGCATGGGTTCATTCCCGGCCAGCCAGCAAGAATCCCACATGGCGAGGCAGACCTCTCCTGTCTCGCCCGCTGCTCCCCTCAGCAGTGTATTTCGTCAGTCTGCCTATTCTGATCCCAGCTCTGTCTCTGGTGAATCCTCTCACCCTCCCATGCATCTGGCCTGTACCCAGTTCTTGTATAAATAAAAAATCTTAAAAAAAGATTTATTTATTAATGCATGCAAGTACGGGTACAGGCCAGGTATGGGGGAGTGAGGGATTCACCAGAGACAGAGCGGGGAGAACAGAACAGGCAGACTGACTGAAATACACTGCCGAGAGCAGCAGGCGAGTCAGAAGAAGTCTGCTGCACCATGTGGGTTGCTCCCTGGCTGGGGATCAAACTGGTGCTACTGTGGCTGCAGACAGCTTCATAGTTGTCTTTTTTTTTTTTTTTTTTTTTTTTTTAAATATTAAATTTTATTTTTATATTCCCCCATACAATTGCAAACGCCCCATTCTGACCCCAATCCTTCCCCTTCCGCCCCCACCCCCAAAAAGTGTCTCTGGTTCATAGTTTTTGTTGATTTTGATTTTCACTTTCTTATAGTTATTCATTCCTGGTCCCTTATTTAAGTTTTCTAGATTCCTGCTATGAGTGAGACCATCCGGTATTTTTCTTTTTCTTTTTGGCTTATTTCGCTGAGCATGATCCCTTCCAGTGCCATCCATGTTGCTGCAAATTGCATGTGTTTATCTTTTTTGAATGCTGAGTAATATTCCATGGTATATATGTACCACATCTTCTTGATCCAGTCATCTATTTTTGGGCATTTGGGTTGTTTCCAAAGCTTAGCTATTGTAAACAGTGCTGCTATAAACATAGGGGTGCAGGTGCTCTTTGAATTGATGTTTCTGTGTCCTTTGGGTAAATACCTAGGAGTGGAATTGCTGGATCATATGGAAGCTCTATGTTTAGTAGGTCCAGAAATCTCCACACAGCTCTCCATAGTGGTTGGACCAGTTTGCACTCCCACCAACAGTGCACAAGAGTTCCTTTTTTCTCCACATCCTCGCCAACATTTGTTGTTGCTAGTTTTTTTAATATGTGCCATTCTCACTGGTGTGAGATGGTATCTCATGGTAGTTTTGATTTGCATTCCCCTGATTACAAGTGATGTTGAACATTTTTTCATATGTCTGTTGGCCATTTGCATTTCCTCTTCAGAGAAGTTTCTTTTTAGCTCTTCTGCCCATTTTTTGACTGGATTATTTTCTTTGTTGTTGCTGAGTCTCATCAGCTCTTTGCAGATTTTTGTGATCAGTCCTTTATCATTAGTGTTGGTGCAAAAATGTTCTCCCAGTTGGTGGGGTTTCTCTTTGTTTTGTTATTGTCTCTTTTGCTGTGCAGAAGCTCTTTAATTTGATGTAGTCCCAGCTGTTTATCTTTGCCTTCACTATCACTGCTTTGGGTGATGTGTCTGTAAAGATGTCTTTGATGTGCAAATCACGTAGTGTTTCGCCTATATTTCCTTCTATGTATTTTATGGTTTCAGGTCTTATGTCTAGTTCTTTAATCCATTTTGAGTTGATTTTTGTGTATGGTGTGAGGTAGTGGTCAAGCTTCATTCTTTTGCATGTAGCGACCCAGTTTTCCCAGCACCATTTATTGAACAAACTTTCTTTGCTCCAATGCATAGTCTTTGCTCCTTTGTCAAAGATTAGTTGACCATAAATCTGTGGGTTTATTCTGGATTTTCTATTCGATTCCATTGGTCTGTATGTCTGTTCTTGTTCCAATACCATGCAGTTTTGATGATTATGGCTTTGTAGTATAGTTTGAAGTCTGGGAGTGTGATGCCTCCATTCCTTCTTTTTTTTTCAGAGAGCTTTGGCTATTCGGGGTTTTTGGTGATTCCATATGAATTTCATCAATAATTGTTCTATTTCTTTGAAGAATGCCATTGAGATTTTGATTGGAATAGCATTGAATCTGTATATTGCTTTTGTAGGATGGCCATTTTAATAATGTTTATTCTTCCAATCCATGAGCAGGGGATGTCTTTCCATTTCTTTGTGTCTTCTTCTATTTCTTTTAACAGTGTTTTATAGTTTTCTTTGTATAGGTCCTTTACCTCTTTTGTTAGATTTATTCCCAAATATTTGATTTTTTTTGTTTCAATAATAAAAGGGGGTTTTTTTTGATTTCTTCTTCTTCAGATTTATTGTTTGTGTATAGGAAGGCTACTGACTTTTGCGTGTTGATTTTGTATCCTGCCACTTTACTGAATTGATTGATGAGTTGAATTAGTTTTTCTGTGGAGATTTTGGGGTTCTCTATGTATATTATCATATCATCTGCAAATAGTGATAGTTTGACTTCTTCTTTTCCTATTTGGATTCCTTGGATGTCTTTCTCTTGTCTTATTGCTCTGGCTAGGACTTCCAGTATTATATTGAAAAGCAGTGGTGAGAGTGGACATCCTTGTCTTGTTCCAGATCTTAATGGAATTGCTTTCAGCTTTTCACCATTGAGAATGATACTGGCTGTTGGCTTGTCATAGATGGCCTTTATGATGTTGAGGTATGTTCCTTGTATCCCAAGAATTTCAAGGGCTTTTATCATGAATGGGTGTTGCACTTTGTCGAAAGCTTTCTCAGCATCTATTGATATTATCATATGGTTTTTATATTTCTTTTTGTTGATGTGTTGGATAACGTTGATTGATTTTCGGATGTTAAACCATCCTTGTGCCCCTGGAATGAATCCAACTTGGTCGTGGTGAATTATCTTATGGATACATTGTTGGATTCTGATAGCTAAAATTTTATTGAGGATTTTTGCATCAGTGTTCATTAGGGAGATTGGCCTGTAGTTTCCTTTTTTGTGTTGTCCTTATTCGGTTTTGGTATTAGTGTAATATTGGCTTCATAGAACGTGTTTGGTATTGTCCCTTCCTTCTCAATTTTTTGGAAGAGTTTGTGAAGGATAGGCACTAATTCGTCTCTGAATGTTTGGTAGAATTCATTTGTAAATCCATCAGGTCCTGGGCTTTTGTTTTTGGGGAGGTTTTTGATTACCATTTCAATTTCGCTGCTTGTAATTGGTCTGTTTAGGGTTCTATTTCTTCTTTATCTAGCTTTGGGTGATTGTAGAGTTGTAGGAATTTGTCCATCTCCTCTAGATTGTTGAACTTGTTTCCATATAACTGTTCATAGTAGTTACTGATTATTCTTTTGATTTCTGCTGTGTCCGTTGTGATTTCTCCTCTTTCATTTATGATTCTGTGTATTTGTGCTTTCTCCCTTTTTCCTTTGTGAGCCTGGCTAGGGGTTTGTCTATTTTATTATTTTTTCAAAGAACCAGCTCTTGGTTTCATTGATCTTTTGGATTGTTTTTTTAGTTTCAATTTCATTTATCTGCTTTGGTTTATTATTTCTTTTCTTCTACTGGTTTGGGTTTTTTTGTTGTTCTTTTTCTAGATCTTTGAGCTTCGAGATTAGGTTGTTTCTTTGAGTTCTTTCTTGTTTCTTGATGTGAGCTTCTATTGCTATATATTTTCCTCTTATTACTGCTTTTGCTGCATCCCATACATTTAGGATATTGGTGTCCTCCTTGTCATTCAATTCAAAGAATTTTTTAATTTCTTCTTTGATCTCCTCGTTAGTCCAGTGGTCTTCCAGTAGTGTGGCTTTTAATCTCCATGAGGTAGGATAGTTCCTTGCCTTCTTTTTATGATTTATTTCTAGTTTGATGCCTTTCGTGGTCAGAAAAGATGGTTGGTTATGATTTCAATCTTGGTGTATCTGTTGATGTTTGTCTTGTGCCCCAGTATGTGATCGATCCTGGAGAATGATCGTGTGTGCGCTTGAGAAAATGTGTACTCCGTTTTTTTTGGGGTTTAGTGTTCTATAGATGTCTGTTAAGCCCAAATGCTCTAGGTCCTTATTTAGAGCTTTAGTTTCTTTACTTATTTTTTGTCTTGTTGATCTATCCATTGTTGATAGTGGTGTGTTGAAGTCTCCCACTACATATGTGTTTTCTCTGATGTCTGTTTTCAGAGAGGACAAACAGTTGTCTGATATATTTTGGTGCTCTTTCGTTTGGTGAGTATATGTTAATGAGTGTTATTTCTTTTTGAAGTATTCCCTTAATCATAATGTAGTGACCATTGGGGTCTCTTTTTATTTTTTGAGTTTGAAAGTCTGTTTTATCTGATATAAGTATAGCTGTTTCCTGCTTTCTTTTTTGGCCATTTGCTTGTAGGATTGTTTTTCATCCTTTGACTTTGAGCCTATTTTTATCTTTTGTAGCTAAATGTGTTTCCTGGAGACAGCAAAAGGTTGGTTTTGTTTCTTAATCCAGCCTGCAACTCTGTGTCTTTTATTGAAGAGTTTAGTCCATTTACATTTAGAGTTAATATTGATATATTTAGCATCTCTGTATTTGCCATTATGTTTGTCTTTCTTTGATTTTATTATTTATTTTTAATAACTTTTTTTTTTTTTTTTGGTCTTCTTTCGTTGTTATTCGTCCCTCTGAGGTTCTGGCTTTAGGATTCCTTGTAGTATTTTTTGGAGTGGGGGTTTAGTCGCAATGAAATTCCGGAGTTTCTCTTTGTCTGGGAAGGTCCATTATTCTTTCTTCATGGAGGAAAGAGAGCTTTGCGGGATAGAGTATTCTTGGTTGGCATCTTTTTCTTGGAGTCTGTTGACTATGTCCCTCCACTCTCTCCCTTGCCCGCAGTGTTTCTTCAGAGAAGTCTGATGTCAGCCTGATTGGTTTTCCT